>NC_090326.1:91754565-92080263 GCF_035084215.1 Heptranchias perlo
GCTGATCTCAACCAAAGTTGATGTAGGAGTGCTACAATGGACCTCAGTGCCACCTGCATTACTGAGGATAAAACTGGCCAGAATGTCTGCTGCTGATCAATAACCAGAGATCTCCACTGGAAATGTGACACCAGGATTGGGCTTGACTGTGATGTCGTCCCCTGTTAGAAAGCCAGTTCATAAAAATAATGCCCCCCCACCCTGGGCGAGGTATCAGAGGAATACTGGCAGCCATTGCAGCATACTCTAGTGAGGGAGCCAATGCCTTCAAGAAGGGAAGAAATGAATTTGGAGAGAAAAAATTGGAAAAATAAATACTAACAATCAAAAGGAGAAAGAAACAGGAGACAATAAGCTACAGCAACACTCAGGAAGCTCGACACCATCCAGGACAAAGCAGCCCACTTGATTGGTACCCCATCCACCACCTTAAACATTCACTCCCTTCACCAACGGCGCACCGTGACTACAGTATGTACCATCCACAGGATGCACTGCAGCAACCCGCCAAGGCTTCTTCGACAGCACATCCCAAACCCGCGACCTCTACCACCTAGAAGGACAGCAGGCATATGGGAACAACACCACCTGCATGTTCCTTCACTGCCACTGGGTCAAAATCCTGGAACTTCCTACCTAACAGCACTGTGGGAGAACCTTTACCACACGGACTGCAGTGGTTCAAGGTGGCGGCTCACCACCACCTTCTCAAGGGCAATTCTGGATGGGCAATAAATGCTGACCTTGCCAGCGACACCCACATCCCATGAACGAATAAAAAAAAGATAGAAAGTGAGAGAAACAAATCTGGAGGAAATACAGGGAATAATAGCTGGTAGAGTCCGTATCCTGTTTGTTGATTACAAACTCTAGAGAAGCATCGATAGTGACCATGGAGGGTGGCTCAGATGCTCCTAGCAGGAGAGGAAGGGTGGTAAATGGAGGTGGGACCAGGGCACCTTAAGGAAAGAAGTTGCAAATATTATAATATAACTGGGTAAATATTGTTTCCATACGTTTTGCTGTATTCTTACTCTTAGACATACAGAAAACTATTTGCAAAATTGAAGATACCCAGACAAGCTATTTCTGATTGGAAATTAGCTAAGGGCCTCCACTGGTAGATACAGTATTTACATTGAGCATGTGCTTTCACACCGTTGGAATGCAAACTGCTGACTGAAAAATATTGTTGTTGCTTAGAAAACCTACTAAATGTTATTATTATTCCTCAGCAGTGAGAAAGACGAAGTGGTGCTATAAAAAGGCACTTATTAACCTACAGATATTAATACACTAGTCCAGGAATGGTTTTCAGCAGTATCCTCAGTTAACTGTTGGAAATGCTGAAATGTTTACTATTTGGATTAAAAGCAACCTTTAATGTGTGATACTGTTCCCGGGCCTCTTGCTTAAATTACCAGTTAGACAATATTTTAACAATCTAGATTTCTACAGCTGTCACATATAATCGTCACATAATGATTTATTTATGTAAAATCTTTTAACCCCTCTTAGAGTACAAAAGTATTTTTATAATGTTATTTTAGGGTATGCAAGGACTGCCAGGCCCACATGGTGACCCAGGGGAAGATGGCAAAGGATTTCCTGGATCAAAGGTAATCCTACATTTGTGCTTATCAAGTTGATAGATGAACATTTAACATTTTCCAGTTCGCACCAAGTGACAACAGTTAAACACTTTCCTTTCCCAGCCAGGTATCACAAGATGTAACTAGATTGCTTTTAGTAGACTAGGTAATGTGATGAAATATCAAAAGAGCACATTTATGTGATTTTCTCATTTTCCATGTGGCCTTTTAAAGCAAGATTCTCAAATGAGTGATATTAAAGTTTCATGCCATGGACTTCATGCACATCAGAAACTGGATTGAGACTAGCGAACTGTAATTTTCTTAGAAGCTGTTATTGCTTTAAAAGAAAGAGAGTGGACGATTGTTCCATTTCTGAAAGTCTTTAACCTGAAGTGATATTATTAGCACTTGCATGGCTTTTATATTTAGACCCACTGATCATTTTTTCTGTTAGTCAGTTCTTTAGATGCCTCAGTGGGTGGGTGCACTGTGTGATGTGGTAATGACCATGTAGATGAGGAAGGCTTCCAACTTTCTAGCTAGGCTGGCTGACCAAAACTGGGATAGTATTTGGTGTGCTACAAATGGCCTCAGCATCAATGAGCTAGGGAAGAAAAACAGCCAGCTGATCATTGTTGGAAATGCACATGGGTGTGAAAGGATTAGCCTTGCCCATAGAACCTTAACGGTCAAAACCTTTTGAGATTTTGGCATTTAATTTCCTCTGAATGCAGTCACTGTTTGTTAAATGAGAGGTTTTTTTCACTTTTTTTAGCACACTTGCAGAAATGCACACTTTACTCGGTACACTAAACATAAGGGTATTAACGTCAAGATAGAATTAAAACAAAATGGCATATCAAAAATACATCAGTGAATAAAGTCCCTGGCTGGAGGATGAGAAAATATATACAGAGAGGGGCTGATGAGCCATTATTGCAGGGGGTTATTTTGACTTTGTGCAATAGTGTAAAACGGGCAATATTGATTCGGTCGCCAGTTATACATCACTCCTGATCTATAACGGGCAGCTGAATTGATATCGCCCGTTTTGCACTATCACCCAAAGTCAAAACTACCCCCATAGTGCACTCACAGGGGAGACACAAATTCACTCTCACTGGGCACTGAGGCTCAAGTCTGGAGAAATCTGTCCCGATGAAGATGCAGGAATATGTATTTTATTCCAATATGGCTATTGTACACACCTATAAAATCAATCAGATCTAATTGGCAATGCAACCTGGAGTCACACAGTTGGTACACAACTCTGTACAGCATATAATAGCAAGTAATTTCCACCCGGATTCAAAGGTATATCCACTAGCAGATGTAGAAGGCAGTGTAATGGGTTGAATTCATCTGTGTTATGGTGAGAATTCACTTTGCAGTGGCCACCGAGTAGGGTGTGAATCAAACAGAAAATGTTTACAAGACTCCCAACTTGGCCACAGTCCCTCTAGCATATATTGCAGGATGAATAGTTTCAGCAGTCAAGCAGGGATAAACATTTCACAGCTTCACAATCTAACCTTCTCTGAGGTGGTTATTTTTGGACATACGTTATGGAGCCATGCTATGGCTTGCCAAAACATAAATATATAGGTCTGATCCCCGGAGATGCTGGGACTTCTTGCTTCTTCGTTCCCCAAACACCTTGTGTGCTATAAAGTGTTTCTTGTAATTTGTCTTATCTAGGTATGAAGTTCTTCAAAGTATACAGGAGCCAAAATTTCTTGGATGCTCCAGCGGAATCACTCCTTAACTTCAGTGGGAGCCTGCCGAAATGGCTGCAAACTCTGCCAGGACCCGAGTACGCCTGGTCCTAGCCTTGCAATGTAGTTTCTGATTGGCCATATGGGATAGGGTCTCTGCCCTCTCCTACAAAGTCATTGATGTAAGAGAGCAGGGCCACTGGTAGGGACCCCAACATTAAGAGTTTCCACGCTGCAGCACATAGACGGGATTCAGCTGGCCTGGACATACCAGTTGTATCTTCTTGACACCTGACAGAAGTGGAGCCCATCTGGGGTCCAGGCTGGGATCAGGGACTGAACCCCTGCAGATTAGGCAGAGTTTTTTTTTCAAGCTGCCCCTTGACACAGGGTTCCACTGGGAGAAGGGTCTTCTACTTTTCATGATGGGGGCGGGGGGTGGGAATAACAGATACCTCTGCTGGGCCACCAAGATTCAGCCAGCAGTTTTGTTGTCATCTATGGATGGTCTGAGTCACAGAAGCAACCCTCACCCCACCAAAGGCCTGCTCCTTGTGGCTCCTCTTCCTTTAACCCACAATCTTTTGTGGGGTTAGTTGCAGAAGTCACTGGTTGGTGCAATCCTGGCATAACTGTCAGGATCACGTCCCTGGGGAATTTCTAGGCCATAATGCCCAGATGGAAATAATGCTTAAAAGTATTGCACATCTTTCAGAAAGTTTTATTTAACTGAGCTGAAGAAAAATGGATAAGATTGACCTGTTACAGACATTCATTGAAATCCATGCCTATATTTCTGATGCATTACTGGTCCTTACATAATAGTATTAATGTTTGAACATCTTTCTCAGGGAGATTCTGGCCTTCCAGGACCGCCAGGGCCAGTTGGTACTTCAGGAATAGGATATTCAGGTCCAAAGGTTAGTACTGATTACCAAAATATGCCAGCGACAAATTTGAACAGTTATAACTCTGTTATTCGGTTAGAGCATTCCTAAAACAATGTTTACAGTAATGTGCATTGGACATAATTAATCAGCTCATAGTATAATATACAGTTAATATAAAGGTCTTGCATATCTTACAATAAAAATGCAAATGCATACTACTTTTTCATTGTAAGATACTTGCATTAATGTAGAAAATGTCACAGGGAGGGGATAAGGAGATAAAATAGTAGATAAAGGAATAAAGGAACAAATGCCAAGGCATGGTGTGAGAGTTAGGAGGTTGCCAAAAGTCTGATTGGAAAGATGATTTTTGAGTAGGTTTTAGCTGAAGGGGTTTAGTGGGGGGAGCTCCCGAGAGTAGGACTGAGGCAGATGAAGGTTCTACCACTAATGGTGGGGCAAAGGAAGCACGCAAAGCACAAAAGGCCAGAGTCAGAGGATTGAAGGTTGTAGGAAGGGAAATAAGGCTGAAGAAAATTGCAGAGATAGGGAGGGGCAAGCCTTAGGTGGGATTTGAAGACAAGGATTAGTATTTTTAATTCAATGCACTGGAGGACAGGGACTCAATGGAAGTCAATGTGGACAGGAGTGATGGACAAGCTGGACTTAGTTCAGGGACAGAATATAGGCAGCTGAGTTTTAAGCCAGTTGAAATTTATGGAGGACGGCAGATGAGAGGTCACCAAGAAGGACTTTGGAGAAATTGGGTGTAAAGGTGACAAAAACATGGATAAAGGTTTCAGTGGCAGTAGGGTTAAGTAGGAGCAGAGACAGGCAACGTATTAATTGCTGAATTAGAGCCTTTATCTTCATAGCTAAAAGAGCAATGTAACAACTCATAGGTCTAGAGTTTAAGATGTACTACATCAAAGGTGACCAGAAAATCTCATGTAAGCCATGGAATTATATTATTTGATTGACTGTACTGTCTGTTTCTAATTTATGAAGGGTGCTGTTGGAAGAATGGGTATGCCTGGACCAAAAGGATCGCAAGGAGTTGGCATACAAGGACCAAAGGTAATATAGCTGAGCAAGTAACCAACATGACTTTCCTTCCTGATCCCTCATCCAATCCCAATATATCTCCTTCCATACTGACATATTATGGTATTGATTATTCAGTTAGATTACAGCATGGAGAGGCTAAACTTATATTGAGAGCTAACAATCTAAAGGGACTGCTTTACAAACTTCATACAGTGATGGGGTGGGGCGGGGGGAAGTAGTATTAGAAAAATGGGGAGGGGTGTTATTATATGAGGAGAATTGTGACCTTAACTCAACTTATTTTTCTATCTTTATAGGAGTTAAGATATAACTAGAGAGACTGTGTATTTTATAATCAAACTACAATGTAAAAGATTATTTAGTGCACTCTCCGGTGTGAAGAAACACTAGAGGTCCTTTACATGAGTAGACCAGTTTAATAGAAGATGTTTTCAAATCAATGAAATATAAAGATTGGCATGTTTCATTTAAAAAATAAAAAATTGGTGGATTTCAACATCATTTTGACAATCCATAATTAATTAATTGGTTCTTCTGCAGGGAGTACCAGGATCTCCAGGCTTGATGGGTCCCAGAGGGCCAGCAGGGGAAGGTATACCAGGACAAAAGGTATATAATAATTAACTGTCACTCTCAGAATGTGAATTATCTGAAATGTTAATAGCTTCTGAGTCATAAATTATTTGCCTTTTCAAGATCTAATATTTATAATATGTAAACAAACCTTATGCCAGTTTGCAAAATGAGCAAATGAAAAAGTAACACTGTAACATCCATGGTCCTTGGTGCTCGCTCTAATATTTCAGCGAGCATTGTTACCACATACTTAGGTGTCAGCTTTGGCTCAGTGGTAATGCTCTCATCACTGAGTCAGAAGGTTATGGTTTCAAGCCCCACTCCAGTGACTTTGATCACATAATCTAGGCTGTTACTTCAGTTAAACTGTCTGCCCTCTTTGATAAGAATATAAGAACATAAGAAATAGGAGCAGGAGTAGGTCACACGGCCCCTCAAGCCTGTTCCGCCATTCAATCAGATCATGGCTGATCGACCTCAACTCCACTTTCCTGCCCGATCCCCATAAACCTTGATTCCCCTAGAGTCCAGAAATCTGTCTATCACAGCCTTAAGACTGAGATGAGGAGGAATTTCTTCACTCAGAGGGTTGTGAATCTTTGGAATTCTCTACCCCAGAGGGCTGTGCAGTTAAATATATTCAACGACTCAGCATCCACAGCCCTCTGGGGTAGGGAATTCCAAAGATTCACAACCCTTTGAGTGAAGAAATTCCTCCTCATCTCAGTCTTAAATGGCCGACCTCTTATCCCGCGACTATGCCCCCTAGTTCTAGACTCTCCAGCCATAGGAAAAAACCTCTTAGCATTTACCCTGTCAAGCCCCCTCATAATCTTATATGTTTCAATGAGATCACCTCTCATTCTTCTAAACTCCAGAGAGTTTAGGCCCATTCTACTCAACCTCGCCTCATAGGACAACCCTCTCATCCCAGCAATTAATCTAGTGACCCTTCACTGCACTGCCTCTAAGGCAAGTATATCCTTCCTTAGATAAGGAGACCAAAACAGTACACAGTACTCCAGATGAGGTCTCACCAAAGCCCTGTACAATTGTAGTAAGACTTTGTTACTTTTGTACTCAAACCCCCTTGCAGTAAAGGCCAACATTCCATTTGCTTTCCTAATTGCTTGCTCTACCTGCATGCTAACTTTTTGTGTTTATTGTACAAGGACACCCAGGTCTCTCTGAACACCAACATTTAATAGTTTCTCATCATTTAAAAAATATTCTGTTTTTCTATTCTTCCTATTAAAGTGACCATAATATGATAGAATTCTTCATTAAGTTTGAAAGTTCAATCTGAAACTAGGGTCTTAAATCTAAACAAAGGAAACTGCGAAGGTATGAGGCGCAAGTTGGCTGTGGTTGATTGGGGAATTACATTAAAAGTTATGACAGTAGACTGGCAATGGCTAGCATTTAAAGAATTAATACATAATTTGCAACAAATATATATTCCTTTAAGGCACAAAAACCCAACAGGAAAAGTGGTCCCACCGTGGCTAACAAGAGAAATTAAAAATAGTATTAAATCAAAGAAAGAGGCATGTAAAGTTGCCAGAAAAAGCAGTTCGCCTGAGTATTGGGAGCATTTTAGAATTCAGCAAAGGAGGACCAAGAAATTGATAAAGAAAGGGAAAATAGACTATGAGAGTAAACTAATGAGAAACATAAAAACGGACTGTAAAAGTTTCTATAGGTATGGAAAATGGAAAAGGCTGGCAAAGGCAAAATGGGTCCCTTACAGACAGAGACGGGAGAATATATAATGGGGAATAAGGAAATGGCAGAGAAATTAAACAAATACTTTGTATCTGTCCTCACAGAAGATACTAGTGATAACAGGACACTTAGAAAATAATAAAGGATTTGGCAGAGTAAACATGGATTTATGAAAGGGAAATCATGTTTGATGAACCTATTGGAGTTCTTTGAGAATGTAACTAGTAGAATAGATAAGGAGGAACCAGTGGATGTGGTATATTTGGATTTTCAGAAGGCTTTCGATAAGGTCCCACACAGGAGGTTGGTGAACAAAGTTAGAGCACACGGAATTGGGGTAATATACTGGCATGGATTGAGAATTGGTTAACAGACAGAAAACAGAGAGTAGGAATAAATGGGTCTTTTTCAGGTTGGCAGACTGTGACTAGTGGGCCCCCGCTATTCACAATCTATATCAATGATTTGGATGAGGGGACCAAATGTAATATTTCCAAGTTTGCTGATGACACAAAACTAGGTGGTAATGTGAGTTGTGAGGAGGATGCAAAGAGGCTTCAAGGGAATATAGACAGGCTAAGTGAGTGGGCAAGAACATGGCAGATGGAATATAATGTGGAAAAATGTGAAGTTATCCACTTTGGTAGGAAAAACAGAAATTCAGAGTATTTTTTAAATGGTGAGAGATTGGGAAATGTTGATGTTCAAAGGGACCTGGATGACCTTGTACATGAGTCACTGAAAGCTAACATGCAGGTACAGCAAGCAATTAGGAAGGCAAATTGTATGTTGGCCTTTATTACAAGAGGATTTGAGTACAGGAGTAAAGATGTCTTACTACAATTATATAGGACCTTGGTGAGACCGCACCTGGAGTATTGTGCACAATTTTGGTCACCTTACCTAAGAAAGGTATCGCATCGGTATTTACGGTTGAGAAAGGCATGGATGTTAGGGAACTTGAGGAAATAAATAGTGATGTCTTGAAGAGTGTACATATTACAGAGAGGGAGGTGCTGGAAGTCTTAACACGCATCAAGGTAGATAAATCTCCAGGACCTGATGAAATGTATCCCAGGACGTTATGGGAGGTTAGGGAGGAAATTGCGGGTCCCCTAGCAGAGATATTTGAATCATCAACAGCTACAGGTGAGGTGCCTGAAGATTGGAGGGTAGCAAATGTTGTGCCTTTGTTTAAGAAGGTTGGCAGGGAAAAGCCTGGGAACTACAGACCGGTGAGCCTGACATCTGTAGTGGGTAAGTTGTTTGAGGGTTTTCTGAGAGACAGGATCTACGGGATTTGGAGAGGCAGGGACTGATTAGGAACAGTCAGCATGGTTTTGTGAGAGGAAAATCATGTCTCACAAATTTGATTGAGTTTTTTGAAGGGGTAACCAAGAAGATAGATGAGGGCTGTGCAGTAGACGTGGTCTACATGGACTTTAGCAAAGCCTTTGACAAGGTACCGCATGGTAGGTTGTTACATAAGGTTAGATCTCACGGGATCCAAGGTGAGGTAGCCAATTGGATACAAAATTGGATTGACGGCAGAAGACAGAGGGTGGTTGTAGAGGGTTGTTTTTCAAACCGGAGGCCTGTGACCAGCGGTGTGCCTCAGGGATCGGTGCTGGGTCCGCTGTTATTTGTTATTTATATTAATGATTTGGATGAGAATTTAGGAGGCATGGTTAGTAAGTTTGCAGATGACACCAAGATTGGTGGCATTGTGGACAGCGAAGAAGGTTATCTAGGATTGCAACGGGATCTTGATAAATTGGGCCAGTGGGCCGATGAATGGCAGATGGAGTTTAATTTAGATAAATGTGAGGTGATGCATTTTGGGAGATCGAATCGGGCCAGGACCTACTCCGTTAATGGTAGGGCGTTGGGGAGAGTTATAGAACAAAGAGATCTAAGAGTACAGGTTCATAGCTCCTTGAAAGTGGAGTCACAGGTGGATAGGGTGGTGAAGAAGGCATTCAGCATGCTTGGTTTCATTGGTCAGAACATTGAATACAGGAGTTGGGATGTCTTGTTGAAGTTGTACTAGACATTAGTAAGGCCACACTTGGAATACTGTGTACAGTTCTGGTCACCCTATTATAGAAAGGATATTATTAAACTAGAAAGAGTGCAGAGAAGATTTACTAGGATGCTACCGGGACTTGATGGTTTGACTTATAGGGAGAGTTTGGATAGACTGAGACTTTTTTCCCTGGAGAGTAGGAGGTTTAGGGGTGATCTTATAGAAGTCTATAAAATAATGAGGGGCATAGATAAGGTAGATAGTCAAAATCTTTTCCCAAAGGTAGGGGAGTCTATAACGAGGGGGCATAGATTTAAGGTGAGAGGGGAGAGATACAAAAGGGTCCAGAGGGGCAATTTTTTCACTCAAAGGGTGGTGAGTGTCTGGAACGAGCTGCCAGAGGCAGTAGTAGAGGCGGGTACAATTTTGTCTTTTAAAAAGCATTTGGACATTTACATGGGTAAGATGGGTATAGAGGGATATGGGCCAAGTGCAGGCAACTGGGACTAGCTTAGTGGTATAAACTGGGCGACATGGACATGTTGGGCCGAAGGGCCTGTTTCCATGTTGTAAACTTCTATGATTCTAAAGGATATACTTGCCATAGAGGGAGTGCAATGAAAGTTCACCAGACTGATTCCTGGGATGGCGGGATTGTCATATGAGGAGAGATTGCGTAGACAAGGCCTGTATTCTCGAGAGTTTAGAAGAAGGAGAGGTGATCTCATTGAAACATACAAAATTCTTACAGGGTTCGACAGGGTAGATGCAGGGAGGATGTTTCCCCTGGCTGGGGAGTCCAGAACCAGGGGTCACAGTCTCAGAATAAGGAATGGGCCATTTAGGACTGAGATGAGGAGAAATTTCTTCACTCAGAGGGTGGTGAATCTTTGGAATTCTCTACCCCAGAGGGCTGTGGAGGCTCAGTCATTGAGTACATTCAAAACAGAGATCGATAGATTTCTAGATATTAAAGGCATCAAGGGATATGGGGATGGTGCAGGAAAATGGTGTTGAGGTAGAAGATCAATCATGATCTTGTTGAATGGCAGAGCAGGCTCGAGGGGCCAGATAGCCTACTCCTGCTCCTTTTTCTTACGTTCTTATGTTCTTATGTGAATAACCTCACATTTCCCCACATTATACTCCATCTGCCACCTTCTTGCCCATCCATCGATGGATGTGAAAGATCCCATGGCACTATTTGAAGAAGAGCAGTGGAGTCCTCTTGGTATCCTGGCCAATATTTATCCCTCAACCAACGTCATTTAAACAGATTATCAAGTCATTTATCTCATTTTTGTTTGTGTGACCTTACTGTGTGCAAATTGGCTGCCTTGTTTCCTACATTACAACAGTAACTACAATTTAAAAGTACCTCATTGGCTGCAAAGTGCTTTGAGACATCCTGAGGTCATAAAATACATTATCTAAATCTATATCGTTCTTTACTAATATATACTTTTAAATTCCTTTAAAGCAGAAAGTAAATGCAGAGGGACAACTTTAAATATGAGGTGCTCTCTTTATCTATGGAGGTTTTAAAAAAAACTCTTCTTAAAGATTACTTCTTCATGCTCCCTGAAGGTTTATAATTTTGAGTAAATGTAGGGAGTTATTTGCTTAATGTTGGCAAAGCAAGATATAGAACTAGGAGGAATTAAGACCTGTATTCTTTCCATTCACTGTGGAGCTATTTATTGAAGGAACTCTTAGCTGATGTCACCTGGTGACTCTGGAGCCTCAAAAGTGTGGATGTCCACAGAAAAGAAGAAATTACAATGTTAAAGTATTTTCTATTAGGAAGGGACTTCAGAAACAACCTTTTAACTTACATAGATGAGGAAGGATTACATTGAAAGCACCTATCATCTAAAAGTAATGTTAGCATTTAAAAATAACATAATGGATACCAACTGTAGCAATAATAGTGGTAGCAAAATATTTCATGTCGCAGTGATATAATTAAAAACATTGCATCCAGTCCTCTTCTTCCTATCTGTTTGGTCTATTTAATCCAAGTCATCTTCTAGCGATCTCATTGTGCCATGATAGTCACGTGAACCATACTGCCATTATTCTTCCAGTGATATGATTGGTCTGTGGGTGCCACATTAGTGTTATCAGTTACGTGATTACCGTGACTCAGTGCTCACTATCCCACTCGATGTCCGACCTCTTCACTCACCGTGGTTTTTTTTCCTGCTCAGCTCAGCAGACTCAGTTTTCGCCAGTACCCATGGACTTCCCTGGATGGCACCGACCTATTTCTTCCACCCATACCCACCTCCCTATACACAGCCCTTTCTATATCAAACCTACACCCAACAGGCCACCTGTTTCCCTGGCCTTGATGCTGGGCCTTCCACTTGCCTGGCTTAAGTGTTGCTCAGTGCTGCTTTCCCAACCTCAGCCTTGGGCCTCCACTCTTGCTCCAAGAACACTTCGAAAATTCAGAACAACCACCAAAGGCAAAGCAGAGAACAGACTGCTGCTCAGCCCAGATCTTCCAAAGCTTTATCTTCTAGTTTATCCTTGCTGAAGTGCCTTTTTGCTTGCCCTAGCCCTATTGAATGCTCTATAAAGCTTGTGTAGTTTTTGTAATTATTTTGGGAAGAGAGATAGCTTCAAGAGTACTGCATAAAGTGAATTCCATGATCCTCTACTGCCATTGGCATAGCCGCAGTTCCTTGCTGGGAGCGCAGATTGTGGAATTAGCCCATATAATATGCCTAAGAATCCATGACTAGTTGGGCAATTTAAAGCTTCAAATATTGTGTTTGTAGAGATCAAATAAAATGCAAATGCTGCAAATCTGTAATAAAATAGAAAACCCTGGAAATGTACAACAGGTAAGTCAGCACCTGAAAGAATAAGGTTAAAGATTAGGTGGGACTTTTTGTCAGAATTCCAGTTTTCATTATTGCATTTGTGCATTAGATATTAATCAAAAGATTCCATCTCATTTGGGTTGAAATTCTATTTGATTTTAATATTTTACTTCATATAGGGTGATCGTGGATATAAAAGTGAACGCGGGAAGAAAGGAGACAAAGGTGATGAAGGAATCGCTGGTGCTAAAGGCGAACCAGTAAGATATTTATTTTTATACAAAATGATGATGATTGTCTAATATGATTTAGTCAAAAAAGATTATAATATTAATATTACTGAAATTAATGTCTTGTACTTTCTAAAACTGTAGGGAAAGCATGGAGAGAAAGGTCAACCCGGTTTCACTGTAAGTATCCATCGAAACAAAACAATTATTTTACTCACAGATTTATTTAGGGGAATACCATAATTATGATCCTTGTTGTGAGTGCACACACAGTGCTAAGGGAGTTAGTTCTCTTTCCATTATATTAATTGGCCCTAAATTTCCACAGGGTTCACCCGATCTCCCACTGTAACTTTAGCAGAAGAGCGACAGAAACCCGGAGAAAAGGCATAAATGGCCATTTATGCCTTTCTCCAGGATTTCCGCCAAAGTTATGGTGGAAGATCGGGAGAACCCTGTGGAACTTCACCCCCTCCCCCCTCCCCATAATGATTATATTCACAAAAAAATATTTTATTTTTAAAAGTACATCTTCTCAAGTGAGCTGAAGGCATTATTGGCAATTATTTAATCATCTTGATACCCGCAATGCATCATGCTCAAAATAAATTAGATTTTCGGTCTGTGAAAAGCGGAGGGTTTTCTGCAGCAATTTGTTGGTGGACAGATACAGGTGGTGCTCAATTTTATTTCTATGGGTTTGCACGAAGATTGAACAACTGTACCATCTGACATGAGCTAATTTTGTCTCGTTTAGAAGACAGAGTTTACCTACTGTTTGACCTCAAAGTGCATAAAGATAATTTCATTGTTCCCATCTTGTCTTTAGAGGGAGGAAATAATCAAGTTGATCAGAACGATCTGTGGTGAGTTCAAATGTGTAAATTGACACAATATGATGCAACAGGTACTTTTTAAACAATTATTCTCATTTTCTACTTAATTAAACTGACCTTCAAAATTCTTCAAAATTGTTAGTGTCTTGGACTCCAGGTGATGTCACATTCAGAAGAGATTGAGAAGAGACATTCAAACCTGTAGAGCTGCTTCTAAACTGGATGTGCATCCTCAGAGCCAGCGAGTAGAACCCTCATTTCAGAAGGATTTCACTGAGAGGGTTAAGTCATTTATGCTGCAGAATTGTCGCTAGTTGTCTTCTTACCATCAAAGGCAGACACATAATATAAAGGTTACATTATAGGGCAAACACCTTCGGACATAAAAAAATACATTCCTCTGGTGACCTAACTCTCCCATTTTAGCACCAAGCCTCAATGAAATGTGGCTAACACAAAATAAAGCCATTTGGTAGAACATAGGTGTGCCATTTTAAAATTCAGAAATACCAATCCAAAGTCTGGAAAGTCGGATAGGATTGAAATTGATCTACAATGTTAGGGCATCCTGATTAAATTGGGACGTTTGAGAAGCTATGTCATTGGCCGTTTACAATGTTGACGTTAGTTTGAGTGATACTGCTGGCTACCTGGGCAGGCAAGTAATGTTCTGTTCACACATGATTAAATGTATGCACAGAGCTCCTCAAGATAGTTTCACACCACTTTCCAAAATGCAGTGTGGCATCAGTTCTCCAACTTCACTGAAGCAAAATATGCAGTAGAACTAGACCTTCAGCTGGTTAGCTTACAATCACCCTTCACTATTACCCATGCACCCTTTCATACATCAGTTATTGCCTTCATAAAGGGCAGCCAACCAGAATGTAGCAACATATTTTCTGATTAAATGTTTTTGCACAGCATGTAAGTACAGCTCATTGTAATAGGGTCCAAAAGGGTTCAGAAAGCTGGAACTCACAATCAAAAATGATGAATTGTTTACAAGTTGATGTAGTGTTCTTTTCTTGTCCTTAATTCATTTTTCTTATTTATTTAGGAGAAGAACCATCAGTAAACATATTTAGTAATTCAAAATCCAATACTGTGGCACATTTTTTTAAGACAGAAAGATGTTTTTGGACGTTAGATCACTGGCATTTCCAGGAAATTAGGGCTTTGGTTTTATTTCTAACTATTATATCTGATTCTAAATTCTTATGATTCTTTTTAGTTGAATACTTTACTTTCTGTCCATTCTGAAAGTAGAACGCACATTATTTAAAAGTGGATAGTGGTAGCCTGGAACCAGTTCCAAACGTAGATTTTCCAGCAAATCAAAGCCCTGTCTGTAATGATTAATGCAATAATTTCATAGATTAGATACTTTTCTTTAGCCCCAAATCTAAAGCACTCCCACTCCATGTGTTATTTCTGGCCGTGTTTTCTACTTTTGCTAAAGTAAATGTTAAACTCTCCTATTTCTCTGTGTATTTAACATGAATGATAAACTGGACTAAACAGCTTAATGCTTCCATTAAATTAGTGGCTTCTATTCCCATTCTCGCAACGTTACCTCTGGAGTCCCCCAAGAATCTACCCTTGGCCCCCTCCTATTTATCATCTAAATGCTGCCTCTCGGCGACATCATTTGAAAAAACATCAGGTTCCAGATGTATGCTGACAATACCCAGCTCTACCTCACAACCACCTCTATCGACCCTCCACTGCATCTGACTTGTCACACTGCTTGTCCAACATCCAGTATTGGATGAGCAGAAATTTCCTCCAATTAAATATTGGGAAGACCGAAACCATTGGCTTTGGTCTCCCTGCCACAAACTCCGTTTCCTAGCCACCGACTCCATCCCTCTTCCTGGCTACTATCTGCGACTGAATCAGACTGTTTGCAACCTTGGCGTCCTATTTGATCCTGAGATGAGCTTCCGATCCCATATCTTTCACCAAGACTGGCTACTGCCACCTCCGTAATGTCGCCCGTCTCCGCCCCTGCCTCAGCTCATCTGCTGCTGAAACCCTCATCCATGCCTTTGTTACATCTAGACTCAATTATTCCAATGCTCTCCTGGCCGGCCTCCCACCTTGCACCCTCCATAAACTTAAGTTGATGCAAAACTCTGCTGCCCGTATCCTAACTCATACCAAGTCCCGTTCACCCATCACCCCTATGCTTGTTGACCTACATTGGCTCCCGCTCTGGCAATGCCTCGATTTTAAAGTTCTCAACCTTGCTTTCAAATCCTTCCATGGCCTTACCCTTCCCTATCTCTGTAACCTTCTCCAGCCCTACAACCCACTGAGATCTCTGTGCTCCTCCAATTCTGGCCTCTTGCGCGTCCCCGATTTTAATCGCTCCACCATTGGCGGCTGTGCCTTCAGCTGCCTAGGCCCTAAGCTCTGAAATTTCCTCCCTAAACCTCTCATCCTCTCTACTGCTTTCTCCTCCTTTAAGACCTCTTTGACCAAGCCTTTGGTCATCTATCCTAACATATCCTTACGTGACTTGGTGTCAAATTTTGTTTGATAACACTCCTGTGAAGCGTCTTGTGACGTTTTACTACATTAAAGGTGCTGCATAAATGCAAGATGTTGTTGTTGTTGTTGAACAGAAGAATGTCATACAAATGCATTACGTGTTCATTTGATAATATCGCCATTAGTAAAGGGGTAATTTCGCGATCTCATGTTCACAGCAGGGAGCCGTGCCAGCAGGGAGCGTGGATAGAAGAATCACGGCCACAAAATTGTATCCTTATCTCTGACCTACGCTTCCTGTAAGCAAGACGTCCCCAATGGGAGCATGGAATTACTCCTTCAATTGTAGCCTATAGTTTTTTTTGCTGCTTCTTATGTTTTTCACTGTATGTCTAAATAGTTGATATTTAATTCTCTCATTTTAGGATGTGGAAAGAAATGCAAAGAAAAGCCACTTGAACTGGTATTTGTGATTGACAGTTCTGAAAGTGTTGGGCCAGAAAACTTTGAAATTGTTAAAGAGTTTGTCAATGCCCTGATTGATCGAGTTAGTGGTAGCAATGAAGACACCCGGATTGGTGTAATACTTTACAGCCTTGAAGCGCACATAATCGTTCACTTATGGCAAGGTGCAACTCCGGAGAAGGTCAAGACAGCGATTCAAGACATGCCATACTTAGGAGAAGGCACCTACACTGGCACTGCCATGAAGATGGCAAACCAGGTTTTCAAGTCGGCTAGAAAAGATGTGCACAAAGTGGCAATAGTGATAACCGATGGACAGACTGACAAGAGAGATCCGACTCATCTGGATACAGCGGTGATGGAAGCCCATGCAGCACACACAGAAGTGTTTGTAATAGGGATAGTTAACATCAGTGATCCTTTCTACTCAAGTTTCAAGACGGAAATGAATTTGATTGCGTCTGACCCTGATGAGGAACATGTCTATCTGATTAATGACTTTATGACTCTTCCAAGTAAGTATATATGGAATGGAGTTCTTAAATAAAAATGACATTTGTGAAGGAATTTATTTTAATTTCCAACTTTTTAATAATAAAAAGCATGTAAATGAGACCATGATAATATTAGCTCTAATTTTTACCATTTGCACCAAACAAGAATGGGTCATGCAGGGGGTTAAACCAACTCGCCCGTTTCTCGCTGGCCTCACAGCACATGCCATTTTAACAGGCGCATTCTGGCTGGCCAACAAGGCCCTTGCGCAAGGCAGGCGAGGGCCTCATTGAAATTCAAAAGTCAGGGACTGATGACATCATTCTGGTGCCAGCCTCACCAGGAACACTGGGCACGAAGCAGCAGCAGACCCAGAAGATGGCTGAAAAGGTAATTTTTTTAAAAAGGTTCTTTTGTGGACCAGGAGGAGCAGGAGTGCTCCTCTGAGCCCCACAGAAACCTAAGCCCCAGGCCTCCTTCCCACCGACCGCAATCACCTATCCTTCCCCCGCCACCCCCGCACACCACTTACCTGATTGCCGGGGACCGTTCCTGTGGGTCCCCAACCTCATCCACCTGCTGTTCTCGCTCGACTCCCACTGGCCGGCCTAACATCATTGACGCCAGGTTCGGGCGGGAGTCAGGCCTCTTGTATTCAAATGAGGGCTGGGAATTAAAATGGCCCGGGCCTCACATGGCCGAACCAGGGGAAGCCTAGCGCTTGTTTCCCCCACCCCCCCACCGTCTGCACACTTGTCCCTCGCCATAAATGGGGCCTATTATTTCTACACCATTATAGTTACATGAACAGTAGCCTCCAAAATGATCTTACAATTAGGTTTATGATAAAGCAACAAGGCAACTAACGCCATCCAAATCAGCACATCTGAAAGTAATGCATATGCAAGTGTGATGGAAGAAGCTGTATCGTCATGGTAACTCTGCAAATCTTACTGTTGTCTGAAAGCCAAATGCTTCCAATAGTGAATGTGGAAAAACTGGTGGGAGAGTTACCCCAGGCTGCGCTCACAAACTTCCTAGCAGCTGGTTTCACGGGATCTTGACAAAGGTCCAAGAACAGATCTCCCACCCTAACTGTGAGCCAAGAGAGTGGGTAGCATATCAAGAGAGAAATGAAAAACGAAGAAACAAAAAGCTCATTAAAAAATAAAACGTTTGTGCTCCCAAATCGGATAGAGAATGTCTTAGAAAACTCTTTTCCTTGTTTAGAAGTAGGTGTGATGACATGTCAGAATATGTTGGCATTTAAGAGAGTTGAACTTTTGATGTTACAGGAAGATTTTTTAATATGTGATTGTCCCATTTCAGCACTTAAAAGTAAATTGTTCAGCAAAATCTGTGAACCTGAGAACGATCCACTGTTCAGTTCAATTCCTAGCTCCATACTACCCCCTGGTGTGCCACCGGCTATTGATACAGTTCATCAGACACCAGACCGTGACACCATATACATCAACACAGTGGATGAACATGAATTAGAAACAGTAAAGGTGAGTAAAAAGGAATGGTAAATATTTTTTAGCATTTGGTTGGTTGTTCTATATGGTGATGATCTTACAAGAACACAAAAGCAAAATACCGTGGATGCTGGAAACCTGAAACACAAACAGAAAATGCTGGAAGCACTCAGCAGGTCAGGCAGCATCTGCGGAGAGAGAAACAGAGTTGATGGCCCTGATATTAACAGGGACACGGGGAGGGTGCGGGGGAGCGTGGGAGCGTGGGAAGAACCCAGCAAGATCGGGGACTTGGAGGCCCTGCCGATCTTAACAGTAAGGCCTCATTTAAATAATCTTCTGCAGACTCCCGCCCGACAGCCGGCCAGATTGGCAGCCTGGCCGGTGGGTGGGAGCGCAACCAAGCTGTAGAATGCTGCAGCCAGGGACCCGTGGCCACAGTTCCCAGCAGTCACTAGAGGCTGAAGGCTCCGTCCCACGATGGGGGCTGGGGAGAGAGAGCAAGGACATCAGCGGCACAATCGATGCTAGAGATGAACAGCTTTTAAGCAAGTACAGAGACAGGGAAAAGGGGGCAGGAAAAGAACAAAAGGGAGAGGTCTGTTATAGGGTGGAGGGCAGGAGTGATTAAACAACAAAAGAGATGAACCACCATTCCCATTCTCTCTCAGACAGCAGGTGCTGGTAATGGAGGGTGGTTGCAGTAGAGTCACTGGGAGTGGTGGAGGTGCAGGCTGGTGCTTAGGGTGGGAATCCACCATCGGTACACGGCCGACGGGGTGGTCCGCACCCCTGGGGTCTACCTGCTTTTCTTCCGCAACATTCCAGGGCCACGGGATCTTCTGTTTGCCAAATTTTCCATGCTTCCGTCCCCCTCTGCTACTCTGTTGTAACCCATCTTTTGTTTCTTTACTTGTCGCATTATCACCTCCTTTTGCCTTGCACCATCATCCCTTTTGCCATTTAATCACTCTTGCAAAATACCCAGCCTCTGACCTGCTCTTGTAGCCACAGTATTTATGTGGCTGGTCCTGTTTAGTTTCTGGTCAATGGTGACCATGTTGATGGTGGGGGATTTGGCAATTGTAAGGCCATTGAATGTCAAGGGGAGGTGGTTAAACTCTCTCTTGTTGAAGATGGTCATTGCCTAGCACTTGTCTGGCGCGAATGTTACTCGTCACTTATCAGCCCAAGCCTGGATGTTGCCCAGGTCTTGCTGCATGTGGGCACGGACTGCTTCATTATCTGAGGGGTTGTGAATGGAGCTGAACACTGTGCAATCATCAGCGAACATCCCCACTTCTGACCTTATGATGGAGGGAAGGTCATTGAAGTAGCTGAAGACAGTTGACCCTGAGCAACTCATGCAGCGATGTCCAGGGGCTGCGGTGATTGACCTCCAACAACTGCAAGCATCTTCCTTTGTGGAAAGTATGACTCCAGCCGCTGGAGAGTTTTCCCCTTGATTCCCATTGACTTCAATTTTGCTAGGGCTCCTTGGTGCCACACTCGGTCAAATGCTGCCTTGAAGTCAAGGGCCGTCACTCTCACCTCACCTCTGGAATTTAGCTCTTTCCATGTTTGGATCAAGGTTGTAATGAGGTCTGGAGCTGAACTGCCCTGGTGGATTCTAAACTGAGCATCGGTGAGCAGGTTGTTAGTGAATAAGTGCTGCTTGATAGCACTGTTGACGACTCCTTCCATCACTTTGCTGATGATTGAGAGTAGGCCGATAGGACGGGAATTGGCCTGGTTTGAATTTGTCCTGCTTTTTGTGGACAGACATACCTAGGCAATTTTCCACATTGTCAGGTAGATGTCAGTGTTGTAACTGTACTGGAACAGCTTGGCTGGAAGCACAGCTAGTTCTGGAGCACAGATCATTATCGCTTCAGCCGGGATGTTGTCGGGACCCATAGCCTTTGCTGTATCCAGTGCATTCAGCCATTTCTTGATATCAGGTGGATATTTACAGATGGGGCCTCGATTTAAAGTCTCATCCGAAAGACGGCACCTCTGAGTGTGCAGAACTCCCTCAATTCTGCACTGGAGTGTCAGCCTGCATTATGTGCTCAGGTCTCTGGAGTGGGACTTGAAGCCACGACCTTCTGACTCAAAGGCGAGAGTGCGACCACTGAGTCAAGGCTGACACAAGGGTGTCAGAGAGGTCAGAGGTCAAAGTGGGACCTGACAGTTGGGAGCGGAGGCTCTGCACAAGTCAGCCCCTGGCTCCAGAGCTTGCGGATTCAGATCTCTGGGATCCTGCACTAAAAAGAAAGATGCTGGAATAGCATCATGCTCACACGGAGGCAGTAAGGACCGTCCTGGAGGACCTGAGACAAATGGCAGAATCCAATGCCATCCTCAGTGCCAATATCCAAGAAGGATTCAACAAAATGTAGCACTATCTAGAGTCAGTGGCTGCACCAGGAACATCTGCCATCTGTCTGCTTGACAAAGAGGCCTCCAGAACAGTCAGTGCATCCAAAGTGGCTGCTTTGACCATTGGATTTCAGATCTTAGGGGACAGTTTATAGAGAACAACGGCAACCAGCGTCTGAGAGATTTGGCATGTTATCTCTCGGGGTCTTCAGGATCAAACTGATCCCATCAGGTCTGTCCTCCCACTGATCAGTCAGCACTCAGATCCATGATCCAGCACAAGTGGTGTGGCTAGAATCAGCCGTCATAATGCTGTCCTCTCTCTGCTGGTGACAGCTCATATGACCTTTCCTGCCAGCCCCCTCAGATTGCCTGTATCTTGGTGGCAGGATACAGGACCAGGCGGCCCACACAGCTGCAGTGTCCTCCCAGACTTCAAAAGCCCCTCAACAAGAGCCATCTTATGATACAAGGGCACAGGACCAGGATAGGTTTAAGAACAGAGGGGAGCAGTGGTAATACGAAGCAGGTGCTGTATGTGCACAGTAAAACCACTTTGTGAAATGAAGTCCAGTGTTCCAAGGTATATCTGTTCTTTGTTTGGTTTTGTGTTTGAGAGGATGTTTGGAGGTCAGTTTGTAACAGGAGACCGAAGGGGTTGTTTTCAACTGCCTCCTACCCCATTTGTGCTGAAAAACGGATTGGCCGGGAATTGAAAATTTAAAAACAAAATTGCCCTCCCAATGAGATTTTCAAGCACAGTTTTCAGGATCACTGAAAGCTGCTCACAAAACGGCCACTAAAAGTTTTTCTCTGTATTTTTGTGGGTGCAGGAGGTACGAGAATGCTCCTTCTGGCCCCATAAAAAGTATCGTGACCCACTGCCAGCCACTCACTGGGCCCACCGGGTCTGCCTCCCCCTCATCCCCTTCTGCAGTTTTTTTCCAACTCGGCTCCACAATGGAGCCACCGGATTTCCTGCCTCTCATATCAACGAGCTGCCCGACAGTTCTCCTTGGGCACTCAGCAGCTTGCCCACCCAATGCAGAGGAGGCCCAAACTTGAAAATGGTTCGGGCCTCACACCACTGGTTTCAGGCAGGCAGTGCAATTGCTCCGCCCACTGCCCACTGCTCGATACAGGCGAACGCTGAAAATCACCCCCAGAGTTCCTTCTATGAACCATTGCTTCCTTAATTAGACCCCTGCTGAGACATTATTGAGGGAGTGGCGTGCTCTGGTGGAAGAGTACCTCCTAGTTGGTCTTCTCCTTTGGTGCAGCCTTGTCATATGTACCTCTCTCATTTCCTCTTCCTCCTGCACCTGCTCTGTCTCCATTATAAGGACATATATGGGAATGCCCATGGTGAACCACATGATGGAGACTCCATGACAGAATGGGGGGAACAAAAAGATTTCCTTGCCTGAAGCTACGGAAAGGCAGATTTCGAAACCTTTCTTAGTAGCACAGCTGAGAAAAGATTTTCACTGATCAAGTCAGTCAAAATTGATATTTCAGACAAAGTCTGTGGTCATTCAAAGCCTATCAATTCAACCACTTCCTGGTTTAACAAGCTCATGCAGGTAACTCACCCCTCTTCTACAAGTTTAACTTAAGTCAGGTGCAAATCTGACGTAAGTGATGGAAATTTTGGGACAGCAGGTTTTGCCCTCATCATCCTGTCATTTGTGAACATGCAGCACTTTGGGGGCAGACACATCCTCTGTCAACACTTGGTTTTACTGGTATTTACTGTATATTTTAGAGCAGGTGCAACTCTGACATATCTGACTTACACTCCAAGGCCCGATTTTAACTCCCCCGCCCCCCCCACCACACCTGGCAAAAACTAGGACGAGGGGGGCAGTTAACATAAGGGCATACTTATCCCCTGTGATCCCACTGCCTTCCCGCCAGGTCCCAGTATTAACCTGCTCATTTGAGCAATCAAGCAAGACATCCGCAGGAAGGCAGCGGAATTCTGCTTTAAATATACAGATCAGGTCCCGATGACATCATCAGGACCCGACTGTAATTTTAGGCTGAGGCCTGAACAGGGGAACAGTGACGGTCTCCACATCAGGCCAGACCTGTCGGGAGCAGAGACGGTCTCCTCATCAGGCCAGACCTGTCGGGAGCAGTGACGGTCTCCTCATCAGGCCAGACCTGTCGGGAGCAGAGACGGCCTCCTCATCAGGCCAGACCTGTCGGGAGCAGTGACGGCCTCCTCATCAGGCCAGACCTGTCGGGAGCAGTGACGGTCTCCACATCAGGCCAGACCTGTCGGGAGCAGAGACGGCCTCCTCATCAGGCCAGACCTGTCGGGAGCAGAGACAGTCTCCTCATCAGGCCAGATCTGTTGGGGGCAGAGACGGCCTCCTCATCAGGCCAGATCTGTTGGGGGCTGGATCGTGGGCCAGAAGAGACCCAGGCAGGTATGTTCTTTTAAGAAAAATCTAGGTTTCTTTGAGGCCCGGAGGAGCAGGAGTGCTGCTCCAGGCCTTGCAAAGAAACATTGGGCTTTAATTGATCTGGGCTTGCCCCTCCCTCCCCCACAACTTACCTAACTGCCAGGGACCGTTCCCACGGGTCCCATGCAGCGGTCTCCTGCTGCCCAAATTCCCTCTCCTGCCCGCCAGCCAGATAGTGGATTTGTCAGGTTCAGGCGGGAGTCTGACAAAATTTCTGGAAATGAGGCCCGACTGTTAAAATCGGCCAGGCCTCAACGTCTCCATTGTTCCCAGGTGTGCCGATCACTGCCGGAATCGCGCACACCATCACCTCTCCCCCCCCACACCCCCCCCATAAAAATCGGGGCCCTAATTTCAGTTTGTTATGCCAGAACTACGCCACTTTTATCAAAAAAAATCTTGGACTTTTGGACCTTTTATGTTTAAACTATAAATACTGATGTATAATGTTTTAAAACCAATGTGTTGGTGAAACTCACTCTTTCCAACATCTTCCACTTCTTTTATTCCCAGAAATTAAGTTTAAAAGCTGGTCTCTCTCCATCCCTTCTGCATATTCAGTTGTCAGAATCACCTGTGCTAATTCCAATTGATTAAATGTTGCCATCACACATTGGAAGAGTGTCAGTAATCCCTTCAATTGTATAACATTTTATGTGAATCCTTTTTTTCTCCTTTATAGCGCGGTTCTCCGGGAAGAAATGGGAATAGAATAGAATCAAATGGTGGCAGTGAAGATGTATTTACAAGGCAAAAAGGATCAGCTCCCCTACCAGGACTACCAGGTCATACACCTGTAGGAAGGCCTGAAGTAAGACCTGGACCTGGTGACCAAAGAATATGGGGAAAGCCAAGTGTTTTCAAAGATGACACTGTTCAGCCAACAGTCTTTATCCCTGTATTCACTCCACCACAGATACTGAAAGAGGAAATTCACAAAGGTACTCAAAATATAGCTTTCAGTAAAGTGTTTACTGTGCAGGACACACCTCTCATGTGTTTATCCACACAAATCTGGTACTTTGTAAAATGTATTTCTAACATACAATTATTTATTTTTTAAAAACTTCCTTTTAGTTTTCTTTCCTCAGGTACCTCCAATACCTTGTCCAAGGAGCCATTCTTCATACGTAAGCTTAAGACAGTGTCAGCAGGTTGTTCAGTCATTGAACATCCCAGCTTAGGCCAATCTTGTCCTCATCCAATGCCTCAGCACAGCTCTGATGTGGAGATGCCAGTGATGGACTGGGGTTGACAATTGTAAACAATTTTACAACACCAAGTTATAGTCCAACAAATTTATTTTTAATTCCACAAGCTTTCGGAGGCTTCCTCCTTCGTCAGGTGAATGGTATGGATACCGTTCACCTGACGAAGGAGGAAGCCTCCGAAAGCTTGTGGAATTAAAAATAAATTTGTTGGACTATAACTTGGTGTTGTAAAATTGTTTACAATTGTCAGCACAGCTCATCAGCAGGGCCATCAATTTACATTGACTGAACGCATCAAAATCTGGAAAAAGCATGGATTCCTGGATCCTTACTGGTGTTTTGGGAATCACATTCTGCAATCCTCTGTGCTTTTACATGAAAACCGTAAATCAATGGCCATGATCAGTCGCAGATACTGTGGCTGGTTTTTCGCTCCTCGTTCTGGGGCATTCAGGCCAATTATAGCTGAGATCAGCTAATTAAACACAGACCGTGGATCGAACCTTGGTCTGAATGGCTTAGCAGCACATCACATAGTACACTTATCTATTAACATATCAACATATCTAACTGACTGTATCCTAGCTGGAGATAGCACCCACCACTGAAAGGGAAAAGTAAGAATGACAGGTCATTGGTGCTGCAGACATACCATTTTGAAGATTGGCTCAACCCTTTCCCCAGCAGCAGGTGGCGGTAGAGAGAAGAGATAAATTGTAAGCACTCGCTTTTGTTGTACAGTATTAATTTTAACAGCACGTTAAGAACTGAAAATAAATTGCAGCTCAAGACATCACAAAAAAGTTTAGAAATTACTTGAGACCTGTAAATTCTAATTGGAGTCTGAATCTAATTGATTTAAGATTGACGAATTTTTGTTAGGCAAAGGTATTAAGAGTTACGGAACCAAGGCGGGGAGATGGAGTTCAGATACAGATCAGCCATGATCTAATTGAATGGCAGAATAGGTTCGAGGGGCTGAATGGCCTACTCCTGTTCCTATGTTCATGTACTCCTACGTAATCTCATCTCACTCTTCAGAATAGGCAATTAGGGACTTGGTGAGAGTTTCTGAGCACCATGGTGCAAAGCAGGCTGCTTTCTCTGACAACAAATTACATCTTAGTGTTTGCATTTAGGACACCTGTGAACTTCTATTATATGGAGCAGACAAACCGGGATGATGTCAGCCAAGTGGTATCGCCTTTAGCAGATTCACGGCACAAAACATAGACCTTTATTTTCTGGTCTCATAAAAACCTACCATGACCAGGTTTATCAGTTCTTTTCTTCCAAGTCCTGCACAGAATATTAATGAGAGAACCTAAAAAACAAAATTAAAGATTTAAAAAAAATTGACAAAGTGTTTGCAGACATGATAATAAAACTGTTCGACTTTCGGGCCTGGATTTTCCGCTATAGCCAAATCCTGCCGCTTCCTCAGTGAGGTGACACTCCTACCTGCTACAGGGATGCTCCTCTAACCCTAGCCGGTTTTCCAGTGTCAGGGTGATGTGCGTTTGTTAGGTGAATTCCCTAGCCTTTTCCAGGTAGTCCACTAGGGGGTTGGAGATTGCTTGTTGTGGGTAGTCCACTAAGTGGGGGGGGGTTGGAGATTGCTTGTTGTGGGTAGTCCACTAAGTGGGGGGGGGGGGGGTTGGAGATTGCTTGTTGTGGGTAGTCCACTAAGTGGGGGGGGGGGGGGGGGGTTGGAGATTGCTTGTTGTGGGTAGTCCACTAAAGAGGGGGGGGGTGTTGGAGATTGCTTATTGCAGGTAGTCCACTAAAGGGGGGTGGGGGGGGGTTGGAGATTGCTTGTTGCAGGTAGTTCACTAAAGGTGGGGGGGGGTTGGAGATTGCTTGTTGCAGGTAGTTCACTAAAGGCGGGGGGGTGGTTGGAGATTGCTTGTTGCAGGTAGTTCACTAAAGGTGGGGGGGTGGTTGGAGATTGCTTGTTGCAGGTAGTTCACTAAAGGTGGGGGGGTGGTTGGAGATTGCTTGTTGCAGGTAGTTCACTAAAGGTGGGGGGGTGGTTGGAGATTGCTTGTTGCAGGTAGTTCACTAAAGGTGGGGGGGTGGTTGGAGATTGCTTGTTGCAGGTAGTTCACTAAAGGTGGGGGGGTGGTTGGAGATTGCTTGTTGCAGGTAGTTCACTAAAGGTGGGGGGGTGGTTGGAGATTGCTTGTTGCAGGTAGTTCACTAAAGGTGGGGGGGTGGTTGGAGATTGCTTGTTGCAGGTAGTCCACTAAAGGTGGGGGGGTGTTGGAGATTGCTTGTTGCAGGTAGTTCACTAAAGGTGGGGGGGTGGTTGGAGATTGCTTGTTGCAGGTAGTCCACTAAAGGTGGGGGGGTGGTTGGAGATTGCTTGTTGCAGGTAGTTCACTAAAGGTGGGGGGGTGGTTGGAGATTGCTTGTTGCAGGTAGTTCACTAAAGGTGGGGGGGTGGTTGGAGATTGCTTGTTGCAGGTAGTTCACTAAAGGCGGGGGGGGTGGTTGGAGATTGCTTGTTGCAGGTAGTTCACTAAAGGTGGGGGGGTGGTTGGAGATTGCTTGTTGCAGGTAGTTCACTAAAGGTGGGGGGGTGGTTGGAGATTGCTTGTTGCAGGTAGTTCACTAAAGGTGGGGGGGTGGTTGGAGATTGCTTGTTGCAGGTAGTTCACTAAAGGTGGGGGGGTGGTTGGAGATTGCTTGTTGCAGGTAGTTCACTAAAGGCGGGGGGGGTGGTTGGAGATTGCTTGTTGCAGGTAGTCCACTAAAGGTGGGGGGGTGTTGGAGATTGCTTGTTGCAGGTAGTTCACTAAAGGCGGGGGGGTGGTTGGAGATTGCTTGTTGCAGGTAGTTCACTAAAGGTGGGGGGGTGGTTGGAGATTGCTTGTTGCAGGTAGTCCACTAAAGGCGGGGGGGTGGTTGGAGATTGCTTGTTGCAGGTAGTCCACTAAAGGCGGGGGGGTGGTAGGAGATTGCTTGTTGCAGGTAGTTCACTAAAGGCGGGGGGGTGGTTGGAGATTGCTTGTTGCAGGTAGTTCACTAAAGGCGGGGGGGTGGT
The DNA here is from genome assembly GCF_035084215.1 of Heptranchias perlo. NCBI lineage: Eukaryota > Metazoa > Chordata > Chondrichthyes > Hexanchiformes > Hexanchidae > Heptranchias > Heptranchias perlo. The sequence continues at coordinate 91,782,102 of NC_090326.1, forward strand.
TGGAGATTGCTTGTTGCAGGTAGTCCACTAAAGCGGGGGGAGGGGGGTTGGAGATTACTTGTTGCAGGTAGTCCACTAAAGGTGGGGGGTTGGAGATTGCTTGTTGCAGGTAGTCCACAAGGGGGGAGAGAAATTAACTTTGAACAGGATCATATCTTGTGTAGATGATGTGGCACAGTGCTACAATACTGAGGTGTGCTTTGCCCATTACTAACAATATTCTGATCTTGGATTCCAGATCCAGCCTGCGACGAACCACTTGATCAGGGATCATGCAGGAATTACGTTATTAAATGGTACTATGATAGCGCAGCTAATTCCTGTGCGCAGTTTTGGTATGGAGGCTGTGAGGGGAACAAGAACCGCTTTCAGAATCAGGATGAATGCCACGTCAAATGCTTACAGTTTAAGAAGGTGAGTCGCATTTATAGGTGACATTGATCATTATGGCCCTGAAATTACGCAGTGGCCATTAGCTAACACATTCATCTGAAATTTCTCTCCTGTATTTTAGCAAAGGCATTCATCCATTTAAAATAATAATGTCCCACTGCGTAACCTCAGCGCCTACAACTTCCATATGCTGGTAACAGTGCAAAGGCCTGAAGCTTTCATTAGATCCTAATGTTACTGTGCTGCTTTGCAATATATTTTAGCCCTTTACTGCTAGCTGCCTATATGAGGAGCAATTTAAAGAAATAGCCATTGTCATGGAGTTGCTTAAGTTTTTTTTAAAGTATTTTTTCTTCTGGCACACAATGTGGGTGTTAAAGATTTCTTTTTTAAATTCTCTCTAATTTTCTGCCCCTCCTGTCTTGAGAGGACTGCAGCATAGTTCTAAGCGCACTGGGCACTGTCCGGTACCTTAATCAAGGCAGATGTCTTGAATTATTGGGCGCAGAGACCCAAGACCTACTCAGCAATGTAAGAATTTTGATTTTTGGATTTGACTCGATGGTTAGTGACCATCCACAGACAAAGAGGATATTATTTTAAAATAAACTTTACTTAACAATTTCATTGACAGTTTACCAGACAAAGCGATCATACAGCCTTATCTGGGGAGTAGAGCTCAAGACGTCAGGTTGATCAAGCCCGGTCTTGAGAGTCGTTCCCTGGTAGTCGACGTGTTCATCCGAGTTCTTCTTCTTCTTCCCTGAACACTCCTGTGCTTCTTCTTAGTGCTGTTTATATACCTTACCATATCCCATTGTGATTATCTAGTCAACTTAGCCTTTGGCCATTATAAACTGAAAATGTGGTTTAAATCACAGTCCAACCTACTGTCTCAGTGAAACAACATCCCGCCAGTAAGTGCTATACAAGTCCATGATCCTTTGCATGACATGACAATGGCCTAATTTCCCAGCATTCTGATTTTGCTTTTCATTTTATTCGTGCATGGGATGTGGGCCTCGCTGGCAAGACCAGCATTTATTGCCCATCCCTAATTGCCCTTGAGAAGGTGGTGGTGAGCCGCCTTCTTGAACCTCTGCAGTCCGTGTGGTAAAGGTTCTCCCAAAGTGCTGTTAGGAAGGGAGTTCCAGGATTTTGACCCAGCGACGATGAAGGAACGGCGATATATTTCCAAGTCGGGATGGCGTGTGACTTGGAAGGGAACGTGCAGGTGGTGTTGTTCCCATGTACCTGCTGCTCTTGTCCTTCTAAGTGGTAGAAGTCGCGGGTTTGGGAGGTGCTGTGGAAGAAGCCTTGGCGAGTTGCTGCAGTGCATCCTGTGGATGGTACACACTGCAGCCACAGTGCACTGCTGGTGAAAGGAGTGAATATTTAGGGTGGTGGATGGGGTGCCAATCAAGCGGGCTGCTTTGTCCTGGATGGTGTCGAGCTTCTTGAGTGTTGTTGGAGTTGCACTCATCCAGGCAAGTGGAGAGTATTCCATCACACTCCTGACTTGTGCCTTGTAGATGGTGGAAAGGCTTTGGGGAGTCAGGAGGTGAGTCACTCGCCGCTGAATACCCAGCCTCTGACCTGCTCTTGTAGCCACAGTATTTATATGGCTGGTCCAGTTAAGTTTCTGGTTAATGGTGACCTCCAGGATGTTGATGGTGGGGGATTCGGTGATGGTAATGCCGTTGAATGTCAAGGGGAGGTGGTTAGACACTCTCTTGTTGGAGATAGTCATTGCTTGGCACTTGTCAGCCCAAACCTGGATGTTGTCTAGGTCTTGCTGCATGCGGGCTCTGACTGCTTCATTATCTGAGGGGCTGCGAATGGAACTGAACAATGTGCAATCATCAGCGAACATCCCCATTTCTGACCTTATGATGGAGGGAAGGTCATTGATGAAGCAGCTGAAGATGGATGGGCCTAGGACACTGCCCTGAGGAACTCCTGCAGCAATGTCCTGGGGCTGAAATGATTGGCCTCCAACAACCACTACCATCTTCCTTTTTGCTAGGTATGACTCCAGCCACTGGACAGTTTTCCCCCTGATTCCCATTGACTTCAATTTTACTAGGGCTCCTTGGTGCCACACTCGGTCAAATGCTGCCTTGATGTCATGGGCAGTCACTCTCACCTCACCTCTGGAATTCAGCTCTTTTGTCCATGTTTGGACCAAGGCTGTAATGAGGTCTGGAGCCGAGTGGTCCTGGTGGAACCCAAACTGAGCATCGGTGAGCAGGTGCCGTTTGATAGCACTGTCAACGACACCTTCCATCACTTTGCTGATGATTGAGAGTAGACTGATGGGACGGTAATTGGCCGGATTGGATTTGTCCTGCTTTTTGTGGACAGGACATACCTTTCTTTTATTCGTTCATGGGATGTGGGCGTCGCTGGCGAGACCAGCATTTATTGCCCATCCCTAATTGCCCTTGAGAAGGTGGTGGTGAGCCGCTTTCTTGAACCGCTGCAGTCCGTGTGGTGAAGGTTCTCCCACAGTGCTGTTAGGAAGGGAGTTCCAGGATTTTGACCCAGCGATGATGAAGGAACGGCGATATATTTCCAAGTCGGTATGGTGTGTGACTTGGAGGGGAATGTGCAGGTGGTGTTGTTCCCATGTACCTGCTGCTCTTGTCGTTCTAGGTGGTAGAGGTCGCGGGTTTGGGAGGTGCTGTCGAAGAAGCCTTGGCGAGTTGCTGCAGTGCATCCTGTGGATGGTACACACTGCAATTTTCCACATTGTCGGGTAGATGCCAGTGTTGTAGCTGTACTAGAACAGCTTGGCTGGAGGCGCAGCTAGTTCTGGAGCACAAGTCTTCAGCACTACAGCCGCGATGTTGTCGGGGCCCATTCCCTTTGCTGAATCCAGTGCACTCAGCCATTTCTTGATATCACGTGGAGTGAATCGAATTGGCTGTCGACTGGCTTCTGTGATGGTGGGGATATCGGGAGGAGGCCGAGATGGATCATCCACTCAGCACTCCTGGCTGAAGATGGTTGCAAACGCTTCTGCCTTGTCTTTTGCACTCACGTGCTGGACTCCGCCATCATCGAGGATGGAGATGTTTACAGAACAACCTCCTTCCGTTAGTTGTTTAATTGTCCCCCACCATTCACGACTGGATGTGGCAGGACTGCTGAGCTTTGAACTGATCCGTTGGTTGTGGCATCGCTTAGCTCTGTCTATAGCATGTTGCTTCCACTGTTTAGCATGCATGTCGTCCTGAGTTGTAGCTTCACCAGGTTGGCACCTCATTTTGAGGTACGCCTGGTGCTGCTCCTGGCATGCTCTTCTACACTCCTCATTGAACCAGGGTTAATCCCCTGGCTTGTTGGTAATGCTAGAGTGAGGAATATGCCGGGCCATGAGGTTACAGATTGTGCTGGAATACAATTCTGCTGCTGCTGACGGCCCACAGCGCCTCATGGATGCCCAGTTTTGAGCTGCTAGATCTGTTCTGAATCTATTCCATTTAGCACGGTGATAGTGCCACACAACACGTTGGATGGTGTCCTCAGTGCGAAGATGGGACTTCGTCTCCACGAGGACTGTGTGGTGGTCACTTCTACCAATACTGTCATGGACAGATGCATTTGCAACACGTAGATTGGTGAGGACGAGGTCAAGTAAGTTTTTCCCTCGTGTTGGTTCGCTCACCAGCTGCCACAGGCCCAGTCTGGCAGCTATGTCCTTCAGGACTCGGCCAGTAGTAGTGCTACCGAGCCACTCTTGGTGATGGACATTGAAGTCCCCCACCCAGAGTACATTCTGTGCCCTTGCTACCCTTAGTGCTTCCTCCAAGTGGTGTTCAACATGGAGGAGGACTGATTCATCAGCTGATGGAGGGTTGTAGGTGGTAATCAGCAGGATGTTTCCTTACCCATGTTTGACCTGATGCCATGAGATTTCATGAGGTCCGGAGTCAATGTTGAGGACTCCCAGGGCCACTCCCTCCTGACTGTATACCACTGTACCGCCACCTCTGATGGATCTGTCCTGCCAGTGGGACAGGACATACCCAGGGATGGTGATGGAAGAGTCTGGGATGTTGGCTGAAAGGTATGATTCTGTAAGTATGGCTATGTCAGGCTGTTGCTTGACTTGCCTGTGGGACAGCTCTCCCAATTTTGGCACAAGTCCCCAGATGTTCATGAGGAGGACTTTACAGGGTTGACTGGGCTTGGTTTGCCTTTGTCGTGTCCGGTGCCTAGTGGTCCGTCCGGTTTTATTCTTAGGACTTTTTTTTAGCAAGATTGTACAACTGAGTGGCTTGCTAGGCCATTTCAGAGGGCAATTAAGAATCAACCACATTGCTGTGGGTCTGGAGTCATATATAGGCTAGACTAGGTAAGGACAGCAGGTTTCCTTCCCTAAAGGGCATTAATGAACCAGATGGGTTTTGACAACAATCCAGAAGTTTAGTTTTATGACCACCATTACTGATATTAGTATTTTAATTCCAGATTTTATTTAATTATTTGAATTTAAATTCCCCAGCTGCCATGGCAGGATTTGAACTCATAACTCCGGAATATTAGTCTGGGCCTCTGGATTACTAGTCCAATAACATATCTTTTTGGTCCAAGGCCTTTCGTATTCAACATCACTTCAATGCTTCAACAGCCAAAGTGCTCAACACCCCACAGTACAGGTCCCAAGAGCTGTAGGTATTTCAAGTCTGTGCACAGGGCTGAGTAAAGCCCCAGCATTTCTTTAAATTCGGGGCAAGCCCTATAATGTGGCTTGAGGATATGAGCAGCAATCCAGGCACTCTGCAGCCATTTGCAACCAGTGCTTCAGGGGAGGCCCATAGCAAAATTAATGTTTGGGTGGTCCTAACCTAACATAGGAACACCCTTCACGGCAGAACCTCAAATACCATCGCTTTCCCTAGTGATGTTTAGAAAAAAATAGTACTGTGCTAGGAATACTTCAAGTTTGCTGACAGTACAAAGCTAGGTGGGAAAGTAAGCTGTGAGGAGGACACAAGGAGTCTGCAAAGGGATATAGACAAGTTAAGTGAGTGGGCAAGAAGGTGGCAGATGGAGTATAATGTGGGGAAATGTGAGGTTATTCACTTTGGTAGGAAGAATAGAAAAACAGAATATTTTTTAAATGGTGAGAAACTATTAAATGTTGGTGTTCAGAGAGACTTGGGTGTCCTCGTACAAGAAACACAAAAAGTTAGCATACAGGTACAGCAAGCAATTAGGAAGGCAAATGGCATGTTGGCCTTTATTGCAAGGGGGTTGGAGTACAAGAATAAGGAAGTCTTACTACAATTGTACAGGGCTTTGGTGAGACCTCACCTGAAGTACTGTAGACAGTTTATCTAACTCCTTATCTAAGGAAGGATATGCTTATCTTAGAGGCGGTGCAACAAAGGTTCGCTAGATTAATTCCTGGGATGAGAGGGTTTTCCTATGAGGAGAGATTGAGTAGAATGGGCCTATACTCCCTGGAGTTTAGAAGAATGAGAGGTGATCTAATTGAAACAAATAAGATTCTGAAGGGGTTTGACAGGGTAAATGCTGAGAGGCTGTTTCCCCGGCTGGAGAGTCTAGAACTAGAGGGCATAGTCGCAGGATAAAGGGTCGGCCATTTAAGACTGAGATGAGGAGGAATTTCTTCACTCAGAGGGTTGTGAATCTTTGGAATTCTCTACCCCAGAGGGCTGTGGATGCTGAGTCATTGAATATATTCAAGGCTGAGATAGATAGATTTTTGGACTCTAGGGGAATCAAGGGATATGGGGATCGGGCGGGAAAGTGGAGTTGAGGTTGAAGATCATCCATGATCAGATTGAATGGCGGAGCAGGCTCGAGGGGCCGTAAGGCCTACTCCTGCTCCTATTTCTTATGTTCTTATATTCACCAATGCCAAGTGAATGTAGCCGGGTGATTAATCTGATGGGGCGTACACGCCTGATTCTGTTTTCATTCAATACAACAACAACTTGCATTTATATTGCACCATTAATGTAGAAATACATCCTAAGGCACTTCACAGAGGCTTAAGGAAAAACACATCCTGAGCTGAAGAAAGAGAGGTCAGGTAGGGTCGTCAAAGAGATGAGTTTTAAGGAGGGTCTTAAAGGAGGAGAGAAAGATGGAGAAGCAGAGAGGTTTAGGAAGGAAATTCCAGAGCATGAGGCCTAGACAAATGAAGGCACATGTGCCAATGATGGGGCAAAGGAAGGGGGAAATACATAAGAGGCTGGAGTCAATGAAACAGAAAGTTTTGGGGGTGGGGATACTGTAGGGCTGGTGGAGTTTATAGAAATAGAGAGGGACAAGGCTATGGAGGAATTTAAATACAAGGATGAGAATTTTAAATTGGAGGAGTTGGCGGACTGGGTGCCTGGAAAGTGTGAAAGGATAGAGGTTTGGGATAGGATTCGGGCAGAGGTAAAGGAATAAATATATAAAGTAAAGGCCGGTTACTTAGTTTTCACAGAATAATGGACAACAGAGGAACGGAGAATTCAGGAGGGGTCATAGCACCTGGAGGAGGTTTCAAAGATAGGGAAAGGATTTAAACACAAAGGCCCCGAATTTATTAAACTGTTCTAGCGGATTGTCGCTGTAACTTCAGTGGAATGGCTGGAAACTCTGCAAGTGTTCCAGATATTCCAGTTCAATGCCTCACACGTCTGTTTTCAGTAGCTTTCTTTTGGGGGGTGTGAAGCCAAGACCACTGATGGTGAGGACTCTTATGCTGTGAATGCCCACTTCCACGGTCTCAGGGGGACCCAGAGTATGTTTTTAGGCCACTACACTGAATAACATGTGGCACACTGGCCACCAGAAGGACGCAAGTAGATGCCACTGGGGTGGGGGGGGTGGTAAAAAATTCAGTCCTGCTCTTTGGGGGACCCAGGCCCTGATGACGACCTGGATCCCCCAAAGATCAGGACAGAATTTTTTTATATATAAAATGTTTAAGCATCCCCTGACATAGGGGCACCAACTATTGCTTTCCTGGGGAGATCCAACATTTCCCCAGTCCCCCGGTCCAGACGACACTGGTGTTTTTGAGGTCCTTGGCAGGTGAGCGGCGCAGGTGCAAACCCACACTGCTGAAAATCCATTGCTGAATGCTGCTCCCTCTGATCCCACGAACTTCAGTAGGGTCAAGGGGCAGCAGAGTTTTGGATGAGCCAAAGTATATAGAAAATGGAGGATGGGAGGCCGGCCTGGAAAACATTGGAGTAGTTGAGCCTGGAGGTGACAAAAAGCGCAGATGAGGATGTCAGCAGCAGATGAGCTGAGGTGGGGCAGATGCGGGTGACGCATAGTCAGGGGAATCAATCTATCGACTGTGCGAGGCAAACTGTACCACATAATCATTTTTTTGCACTTATCACAGATACATCAGAGTGCACTTTCAGCCAGTTTACCCAGTGTATGAATACTGTGCAAACAATATTTCTTTATGCAAACCCCAAACGAACCCTCACCAAAAGAAATGCCAATTAACTAACTGAGGTGGAATTGTGTTCCTGCCCTTTCTATACATACAATATCTAAGTCCACAGCACCATGGGTGGCTCAGCTGTACGGGGGGGGGGGGGGGGGGGCAGCGGGAGGAGAAAGGTCAGGAGAGCAATAGCGACAGGGGATTCTATAGTTAGGGGAACAGACAGGCATGTCTGCGGCTGCAGACGTGATTCCAGGATGGTGTGCTGCCTCCCTGGTGCCAGGGTCAAGGATATCACCGAGCGGCTGCTGAACATTCTGTGGGGGGAGGGTGAACAACCAGAGGTTGTGTCCAAATCAGTACCAACGACATAGGTAGAAAGAGGGATGAGGTCCTGCAGGCAGATTTTCAGGAGTTAGGAAAGAGATTAAGAAGCAGGACCTCAAAGGTAGTAATCTCCGGATTACTCCCGGTGCCACGCACTGGTGAATATAGAAATAGGAGGATAGAGCAGATGAATGTGTGGCTGGAGAGATGGTGCAGGAGGGAGGGCTTTAGATTCCTGGGGTATTGGGTCAATTTATGGGGAAGGTGTGACCTGTACAGACCGGACGGGTTTCACCTCAACGGAGCTGGGACCAATGTCCTCGCGGGAAGGTTCGCTACTGCTGGGGTGGGGGGGGTTAAACTAATTTGGCAGGGGGTTGGGCACCAGGATGTAGCATTGGAAAGGAGAAACAAGGGGCACATAGGATCGGGGGAGAAAGATAGCACTAGAGCAAGTAATAGTACAGTATACAGTATTAGGTGGGATCAGACTAAGAGAGAGCACAAGAAAGTCTAAGACTGGTTTACAGTGCATGTGTGTAAACGCACGAAGCGTGGTTAACAAGGTTGGTGAGCTGTCGCTGCAAATAGGCACATGGGAATATAAAAAGGGCAGGATTGGGTACTAAATATTCCTGGATACAAGGTGTTCATGAAAGATAGGGAAGGAAAGAAAGGAGGGGAGGGTGGCAGTATTGATTAAGGACAATATTGCAGTACTGGAGAGAGAGGATGTCCTGGAGAGGTCAAGGACAGAATCTATTTTTTTAGAGTTAAGAAATAAAAGAGGTGCCATTACACTACTGGGTGTATTCTATAGGCCACCAACTGGTGGGAAGGCTATAGAGGAGCAAATTTGCAGGGAAATTATAGAGAGGTGCAAAAGCTATAGAGTAGTGATAACTGGAAACTTCAACTATCCTAATATAGACTGAGATAGTAATAGTAAGGGGCAAAGAGGGGGAGGATTTTTTGAAATGCGTTCAAGATAACTTTCTTAACCAGTACGTTTCTGGCCCAATGAGGAAAGCGGCATTGCTGGACTTGGTTCGAGGAAATGAGGTGGGTTACGTGGAACAAGTGTCACTGGGGGAGCATTTAGGGAACAGCGATCATAGTATCAAAAGGTTTAGAATAGCTATGGAAAAGGACACGGACCACTCTAAAGTAAAAATACTCAATTGGAGGAGGGCCAGAAAAATGGCAGGCAATGACCATCTCCAACAAGAGAGAGTCTAACCGCCTCCCCTTGACATTCAACGGCATAACCATCGCCGAAACCCCCACCATCAACATCCTGGGGGTCACCGTTGATCAGAAACTTAACTGGACCAGCCACATAAATACTGCCGATACAAGAGCAGGTCAGAGGCTGGGTATTCTACGGCGAGTGACTCACCTCCTGACTCCCCAAAGCCTTTCCACCATCTACAAGGCACAAGTCAGGAGTGTGATGGAATACTCTCCACTTGCCTGGATGAGTGCAGCTCCAACAACACTCAAGAAGTTCGACACCATCCAGGACAAAGCAGCCCGCTTGATTGGCACTCCATCCACCACCCTAAACATTCACTCCCTTCACCACTGACGCACCGTGGCTGCAGTGTGCACCATCCACAGGATGCACTGCAGCAACTCACCAAGGCTTTTTCGACAGCACCTCCCAAACCCGCGACCTCTATCACCTAGAAGGACAAGGGCAGCAGGCACATGGGAACAACACCACCTGCACGTTCCCCTCCAAGTCACACACCATCCCGACTTGGAAATATATCACCGTTCCTTCATCGTCACTGGATCAAAATCCTGGAACTCACTGCGTAATAGCACTGTGGGAGAACCTTCACCGCACGGACTGCAGCGGTTCAAGAAGGCAGCTCACCACCACCTTCTCAAGGGCAATTAGGGATGGGCAATAAATGCTGGCATTGCCAGCGACGCCCACGTCCCATGAACGAATAAAAAAAAATGGGATGAAAACAGATCTGGCCCGGGTAAATTGGAATCAAAGATTGGCAGGCAAAACTGTAATTGAACAGTAGGTGGCCTTGAAGGAGAAGATGGTTTGGGTACAGTCTTGGCACATTCCCAAGGGGCAGAAAGGTAGGGCAACTAAAGCCAAAGCTTCCTGGATGAAAAAAGAGATAGTGAGTAAGATGAAACGGAAAAAAGGGCCATATGACAGATGTCAGGTTGATAACACAAGTGAGAGCCAGGCAGAATATGGAAAAATCAGAGGGGAAATGAAAAAGGAAATAAGAGGGGTAAAGAGAGAGTATGAGAATAGACTGGCGGCCAACATAAAAGGGAATCCAAAAATCTTCTACAGGCATGTAAACAGTAAATGGGTTGTAAGAGGAGGGGTGGGGCCGATTAGGGACCATAAAGGAGATCTACCCATGGAGCAGAGGGGATGGCCAAGGTACTAAATGAGTACTTTGCATCTGGATTTACCAAGGAAGAAGATGCTGCCAGAGTCTCAGTAAAGGAAGATATAGTTGAGATACTGGATGGGCTAAAAATTCATTGAGGTACTTGAAAGGCTGGCTGTACTTAAAGTAGGTAAGTCACCTGGTCCGGAAGGGATGCATCCTAGGTTGCTGAGGGAAGTAAGGGTGGAAATTGGCCATAATCTTCCAAACAACCATAGATATGGGGGCGGTTCCAGAGGACTGGAGAATTGCAGATGTTACACTGTTGTTCAAAAAAGGGTGTAAGGATAAACCCAGCAACTATAGGCCAGTCAATTTAACCTCAGTGGTGGGGAAACTTTTAGAAACGATAATCCAGGACAGAATTAACAGTCACTTGGATGAGTGTGGATTGATTAGGGAAAGCCAGCACGGATTTGTTAAAGGCAAATCGTATTTAACTAACCTGATAGAGTTTTTTGATGAAGTAACAGAGAGGGTAGATGGGGGCAATGCAATTGATGTGTATATGGACTTCCAAAAGGCGTTTGATAAAGTGCCACACGGTAGGCTTATCATCAAGATTGCGGCCTATGGAATAAAGGGGGCAGTAGCAACATGGATACAGAATTGGCTAAGGGACAGGAAACAGAGTAGTGGTAAATGGTTGTTTTTCAGACTGGAGGGAGGTGTACAGTGGTGTTCCCCAGGGGTCAGTGTTGGGACCACGGCTTTTCTTGATATATATTAATGACTTGGACTTGGGTGTACAGGCCACAATTTCCAAATTTGCAGATGACACAAAACATGGAAGGGTAGTAAACAGTGAGGAGGATAGTGATAGACTTCAAGAGGATATAGACAGGCTGGTGGCATGGGTGGACACGTGGCAGATGAAATTCAATGCAGAAAAATGCAAAGTGATACATTTCGGAAGGAAGAACGAGGAGAGGCAATATAAAGTAGAGGGCACAATTCTAAAGCGGGTACAGGAACAGAGAGACCTGGGGGTATATGTGCACAAATCGTTGAAGGTGGAAGGGCAGGTTGAGAAAGCAGTTAAAAAAGCACACAGGATCCTGGGCTTTATAAATAGAGGCATAGAGTACAAAAGTATGGAAATCATGATGAACCTTTATAAAACACTGGTTCAGCCAGAACTGGAGTATTGTGTCCAGTTCTGGGCACCGCACTTTAGGAAAGATGTGAAGGCCTTAGAGAGGGTGCAGAAGAGATTTACTAGAATGATTCCAGGGATGAAGGATTTCAGTTACGTGGATATACTGGAGAAGCTGGGGTTGTTCTCCTTGGAACAGAGACGGTTGCGATAGAGAGAAACTGTTCCCATTGGCGGAAGGGTCAAGAACCAGAGGACACAGATTTAAGGTGATTGGCAAAAGAACCAAAGATGACATGAGGAAAAACTGTTTTACACAGCGAGTGGTTGTGATCTGGAATGCACTGCCCGAGGGTTGGTGGTCGAGGTAGAGTCAATCATGGCCTTCAAAAGGGAACTTGAAAGGAAAAAATTTGCAGGGCTACGGGGAAAGGGCGGGGGAGTGGGACTAGCTGGATCGCTCTTGCATAGAGCCGGCGTGGACTCGATGGGCCAAATGGCCTCCTTCCGTGCTGTAACTTTTCTATGATTCTATGAATACCTGCAGCTGTGTCAACAATTATTTAACCTGAAAGTCAGGTTTCGGTGAACAACAGATTTAAATCTGGCTTTGCTTATTCCTGTTACAACTGAGAAAGGAATTCAAATCAGAAAAACAAAGAAAGCAGTCTGTAGGTTAGGCAACATCTGTGGAGAGAACAGGCAGGTAAACATTTCAGCTACATCCTGGTTCCCCTCCCCATAATTTGTCAGGTGATGGCGAACCAGGATGTAACAGCAGAGAGGTGAGCAAGGTGCATAGAAAAGTAGGAGGGCAAACAGCAGCTGAGTAAACAATAGTGTGGAAAGAACAGGAATTACATGGAAGAAAAGAGCAAAGCTGACTAGCATGGTGTGGGAATGCATGTCTGTTAATGCGAGGAGTGTTACAAATAAGGTTAATGAGCTGCAGGCACAAGTTACCACATGGGGTTATGATATAGTGGCTATAACAGAGACTTGGCTTAAACATGGGCAGGAATGGGAACTAAACATTCCCGGCTACAATGTATTCAGGAGGAATAGGGAAGGAGAAAAACAAGGGGTGGGGGGGTGGTGGTATTGATCAAGGATAATATTACGGCTCTACAGAGGGACCATATACTAGAGGGCTCAAAGACTGGATCTATATGATTAGAGTTAAGGAACAGAAAAGGAGCTGTTACATTGCTGGGTGTTTACTATAGACCCACAATGAGAAGGAGATAGAGGAGCAAATCTGTTGGCAAATTTCAGAGAAATGTAAAAATAATAGAGCAGTGATAGTAGGGGACTTCAAATATCCTAATATAGACTGGGAAGAAAACAATGTAAAGAGCAAGGAGGGTGAAGAATTCCTAAAATGTGTACAGGAGAACTTTCTTAATCAGTATGTTTCTAGCCCAACAAGGAAGGAAGCAGTGTTGGATCTAGTTCTGGGGAATGAAGTAGGGCAAGTGGAGGGTGTTTCGGAGGGAGAACATCTGGGTAATAGTGATCATAATATAATTAGGTTTAAAGTAGTTATGGAAAGGGACAAAAAAAGATCAAAGGTGAAAATGCCCAACTGGAAGAGAGTCAATTTCAGTGATTTGAGAAGGGATCTAGCACAGGTGGACTGGAAATAAAGATTGGCCAAGAAAACAGTAAATGAGCAATGGCAGGTCTTCAAGGCAGAGGAAGTTTGGGTACAAATCAAGCATATTCCCATAAGGAGGAAAGATAGAGTATCCAAAGCTAGAGCTTCCCGGATGACATATGAAATAGAGGTTAAAATAAAAAAGAAAAAGGAGGTTCATGACAAATGTCAGGTGCAGAATACAGTAGAAAACCAGGCAGAATAGAGTGCAGGGGGAATTGAAAAAGGATATAAGAGCAAAGAGAGAAGATGAGAAAAGATTAGCAGGTAACATAAAAAGGAACCCAAAAATCTTTTATAAACATATAAAAAGTAAAAGGATAGTTAAAGGAATGATGGAACCGATTAGGGACAAAAAAAGGAAACCTTCTTGTGGAGGCAGAGGGCATGACTGAGGTACTGAATGAATACTTTACATCTGCCTTCACAAAAGAAGAGGATGAAGTTAATGTTCCAGCCTTATTCGGAAAATAGCATCGGAGTAAAGGGATGGTGGTAACTTGGGTACGTAATTGGCTAAGGGATAGGAGGCAGAGAGTAGTGGTGAACGGATGTTTTTCTGACTGGAGAGAAGTACACAGTGGGGTCTCCCACGGGTTGGTATTCGGACCATTGCTTTTCTTGTTATATATAAATGACCTGGAATTGGGTATAGGGAGTACAATTTTGAAGTTCACAGATGATACAAAACTTGGCAGCGTAGTAAATAGTGAGGAGGATAGTAGCAGACTTCAAGAGGTCATAGACAGACTGGTGTTGAGATATGGTCCCCTTTTTGTGGCACTCAGCCCCAGGTTACCGTTCCAATAATTCGCTTGGCAGGCCCAATTGGGTATAACAAGGCTTTCTTATAATATCAGCAGAATCATCAATACGCACAGTACTTAAGCGATAATAACAGAATACAATGTTGGTAGTATCCGGTCTGGACAACAGCGCAGCACGGTAGATCTCGTTCTTTGCTGTGCTTAGATCTTTTGTGATTTTTGATTTATACTTTTCATTATACTTTTGTTGGATACACCCACTCTTGCATTTGCTGAAACTCATCTAAAAGGCACAGACTGAGTGTCTTTTCTCAATTTGGGTTTAAACAGCTTGTTTCTTACAAAGATTGCTGTGTCCTTGTCTGCCCCAATTAGATGTGAATATCCTCCCATACACTTGATTGATCTTTGTTTGTTATTTATCAAGTAACAAGGTCAAAGGCTCTTAAAGTAATTCAACCATTAATGGGATTATCTTTGTTTCCCTTGTTTGATAAGACAGAACTGGTCAAAACTTCTTATCTTATACTTTCCCAGACAAACAGATAGTCTTGAGTGACATTTGCATCTATACAATAGAAAGTCAATGGCTAGGCAGGGAGATGTTTTGACTTCTTTGATTTGACAATTACTTTGTACAGGACACTTATTGCTGATAATTGCTTCATACAGACTGACCGTCTCAATGAATTACATCTGTTCACTGATCAATAGAGATCTCTTATCACCAGGCAGAACTGACAGTTCTTGTATTTTTAAAATTCCATTCTTCTATTTGACCCTTTGTACGCTGGGCACTTTTTAGTATAAGCTAGCTACTTTTATTCTTGTAAACAATTTTACAACACCAAGTTATAGTCCAGCAATTTTATTTTAAATTCACAAGCTTTCGGAGACTTCCTCCTTCCTCAGGTAAATGTTCAGGAGCTCTTATATTCTCTTATTCTCTTATTCTTTTATTCTCTTATAGTATTATCTTATCCTGGTAAAATGTTTTTACAACACCAAGTTATAGTCCAGCAATTTTATTTTAAATTCACAAGCTTTCGGAGGCTTCCTCCTTCGTCAGGTCAACATTTACCTGACGAAGGAGGAAGCCTCCGAAAGCTTGTGAATTTAAAATAAAATTGCTGGACTATAACTTGGTGTTGTAAAATTGTTTACACCTGGTAAAATGGGCAGACTCATGACAGATACAATTTAATGCGGATAAGTGTGACGTGATGCATATTGGGAGGAACAACATGGAGAGGCAGTAAAATCTAAAAGATATTATTTTGAGGGGGGTACAAGAGCAGAGGGACCTGGGGTGCATATTCACAAATCTTTGAAGGTGGCAGGGCAAGTTGATAAGGCGGTTAAGAAAGCGCATGGGATACTTGGCTTTGTAAATAGGTGTGGAGATGCCGGTGATGGACTGGGGTTGACAATTGTAAACAATTTTACAACACCAAGTTATAGTCCAACGATTTTATTTGAAATTTACAAGCTTTCGGAGGCTTCCTCCTTCCTCAGGTAAAGGACATTTACCTGAGGAAGGAGGAAGCCTCCGAAAGCTTGTAAATTTCAAATAAAATCGTTGGACTATAACTTGGTGTTGTAAAATTGTTTACATTTGTAAATAGAAGCATCAAATACAAAAACAAGGAAGTCATGCTAAACCTGTTCAAATCACTGGTGAGGCCTCAGCTGGAGTGTTTTGTTCAATTCTGGGCACCATATTTTAGGAAGAATGTCAGGACAGGGGAGGTTTACCAGGATGATACCAGGGATGAGGGACTTCAGTTATGTGAAGAGATTGGAGAAACTGGGATTCTCCTTACAGCAGAGAAGGTTAAGGGGAGATTTAATAGAGGTGTTTAAAATTATGAGGGGTTTTGATAAAGCAAGTAGGGAGAAACTGTTTCCTCTGGCAAGTGGGTCAGTAATCAGAGGTCGTAGATTTAAAATAATTGGCAAAAGAACAAGAGGGGTAATGAAGAGAAATTTTTTCATGCAGCGTGTTGTTAAGATCTGGAACGCACTACCTGAAAGGGTGATGGAAGCAGATGCCAAAGGAACTTTCAAAAGGCAATTGGACATGTACTTGAAGAGGACTAATTTGCAGGGTTATGGAGAAAAAGCTGGGGTGTGGGACTAAATTGAACGGCTCTTTCAAAGAGCCGGCACATACACGATGGGCCGAATGGCCTCCTTCGTGCTGTACGATTCTATGATTGTACGTGTGCTGCCTGACCCAATTAGTGTTTCCAGAACTTTCTGGCCTTGATTTTGAGCCCCCTCACCCAGCGAGAATGATGTGTGGGCAGGATTAAGATCAGGCCTGAGGTCAGACCGTTCCTGCCCAGCAGCACCTTATCTTCACCGACTTTGAAGTGGGCCGAGGCTCCCGCTGCAGGCAAGCGAGGGCATAATTTAAATTTTTAAATCGCTGCCTGATGACGTCTTTGGTGCCACAACGTGATTTTCAGGGGGGGGCCTGCCTGGTATCAAACCCACCAGAGAAATCTGGCAGGATGCAGCAGATTGGCCAGAAGCAAGCAAGGCAAGTTTTAAAAAATCACTTTTCTGTGAAATCCTTGTGGGCCAGGAGGAGCAGGAGTGCACTCCTCAGGCCCCGCAAGAAGTCATTGGGCCTCCCCAGCCCCAGCCTTTGCATCTCCCTCTCGATGCCAGCCTTGGCTGTCAAAGCCCTTGCCCAGCACTAACTTTGTACCGAGGACTGTTCCCTTGGGTCCCCGGCATCCTAAGGACCCGATTTCTGCTCCTTCCCTGACGTCACTCCTGCTGCTTTCGGTAGGAAGATTATCTTGGATTAATTAAATGAAGCGGAGTTAAAACGGTCCAGGCCTCACGCTGAGATCCCTGTGTGGGGGTTTCTTTCCTGCCCACACCCCTTCCCATCCCGGACGTGGCCCCTCCCCAGTTTAAATTCAGGTCTCTGTTTTTGTTTAAGTTATCCCGCATCTGCAGCTTTTTGCTGTTTTAGAAACAAATCCAATCAGGGTTGGGCCTGGGTCAAACCCCCACTGAAAAAAGGAAGAGTTAACTCCATGTATCTGTTCCTTCAGATCGGACTATTGATTCTGGCTTCTATACCAATATTAATTTTCTTTGCTTTTTTGTTACAGAAGTGAGCAGCAATTTTACAGGAACAAAGGATTAATTTGTGAGTGCGCTGAGAAGAATCTTTGTCTCCTGGAGAAACGTCAACATTATCCCGGGTTACAAAACATTCCCATGAATTGCAGCTGAATCCATGTTTTGTGGTTCTGTGTAGTAGATCTTAATGAACTATAAAGAACAGTGTCCTCGGGAAATGATTACAGTCAGTGAGAAATTCAAAACTGAAAGAAAATTGAATTCAAAAATGAACAGTAATTAGTAAAAACCATTTGTCACAACCTAATCCATTCCTCATGCCATTGGTGTAAAAAAAATCTGATAAATCTTTCATCCAAATACAATGAAGGTCATACAAATAAGTATTATGATTTATTGTGCCCTCCCAGCCCAGCAGGATCAACCTTTACTTGAGGGGGAAGACATTGTGAATGGAATTTCCTCCTACCCAAAGTCCAATGGGTAAAATTGCCCCACATTATTCCATAGATCTCCTGGTAATTTGCAGTTTCCATTGGGCACTATCACCAGGTTACAAAGAATTACATAGAATTTTACTGCACAGTAACAAGCAGTTTGGCCCAACAGGTCCATGCCGGTGTTTATGCTCCACACGAGCCTCTTCTCCCCTTACTTCTTCTCACCCTATCAGCATATCCTTCTACTCCTTTCTCCCTCATGTACTTATCTAACTTCCCCTCAAATGCATTTATGCTAGTCGCCTCAACCACTCCATGTGGTAGCGAGTTCCACATTCTAACCACCCTCTGAGTAAAGAAGTCACTTCTGAATTCATTATTGATTCATTCGAGACTATCGAATATTTAAGACCCCTAGTTTTAGACTCCCCCCACAAGTGGAAACATCTTCTCTACGTCTACCCTATCAAACCCCTTCATAATTTTAAAGACCTCTATTAGGTCACCGCTCAGTCTTCTCTTTTCTAGAGAAAAGAGCCCCAGTCTGTTCAGTCTTTCCTGATAGTTGTACCCTCAGTTCTGGGTGATGGGTTTTATGGGGAGGTTCAGTTCCTGGATCATACTTGTCCAATACTGAGCCACATCAGACGCTTGAGGAAGGTTTGTGATAAACCAGACATATCTTGTGTTGCAGTTCAATTCTTTTTTTTCAACAGTTTTAAAATACTTTAGTCAAAGCATTTACAGTTTTTCATAATACATGCACAAGGTGATATAATGATGTAATTAGCCATTCATAGAAACATAGAAAATAGGATCAAGAGTAGGCCATTCGGCCCTTCGGGCCTGCTCTGCCATTCAAAATGATCATGGTTGATCGTCTAACTCAGTTCCCGCTTTTTCCCCATATCCCTTGATCCCTTTAGCATTAAGAAATATATCTATCTCCTTCTTGAATACATCTAATGACTTGGCCTCCACTGCCTTCTGTGGTAGAGAATTCCACAGGTTCACCACCCTCTGAGTGAAGAAATTTCTCCTAATCTCGGTTCTAAATGGCAGACCCCGTATCCTGAGACTGTGACCCCTGGTTCTGGACTCCCCAGCCATTGGGAATATCCTCCCTGCATCTAGTCTGTCTAGTCCTGTTAGATCATCATCACTTGCATATTGAGTGAACAGGGAGAAAAGCACATGGTGTGGGGAGAGATAAAGTGGGCAATTTTAACCTTACCCACCCAGCAGATCAGGCGGGTGGACAGTTAAAATGCCTCAGGTTACCTACCCATCGGAAAGCCGCCCGGATCCTGCCAAAGTGATTTTTACTCAGGCTTCTGGATGGGCGACAAAGCCACCCGCCCAAAGTCAACTGGGTCCTTCTTTAAATATGCAGATCAGGGTCTGATAAATCATCAGGCCCCACTGCAATTTTAGCTGAGGCCTGAGCAGGGAACTCCCTGACATTCCTGCCAGGCTAAAAAGAGTTGGGACCTGCCTGGAAGGTGAAGCGGCCCAAACAGGCAAGTTTTCCAACTTTCTTTGTGGGGTAGAAGTAGCCCCACAAAGAAAGTCGCAGCCTCCTTCCCTCCCATGAGACCATCCTGGAACTCCCTTCCCCACGTCAACCCTCATGTTGGTGGACGGCGATGGACATGTTCCAGACAGGAAGTGGCAGGAGGTGGACTGGTGGTAAGTCAATGAGGTCCGGGACTTAAAATAGACCAGGTCTCAAATGTTCTCCAGCGAGTGCCTTTTGCATTTGCCCCCCCTCCCGCCCGCCCACCCAGAGTTAAACTTGAGCCCAGTGTCCGCCTTAGGATTTTGGGAGTCTCCAGCAAGACAAGTTATAGGATCCAGTAACCAGCCTGAGTTTGTAGATTTTTAGTGTATTGTCAGGCCCACACCGGAGGGTACATCTGGTGATGATTCTGCTTCAAGAGAAGTTATAGCAAATAAGGGCCCTTTGTTTCTAACACTTTGCTAATAATCTCAGTCTTTACTGACTTTGTGATCATGGTTTTGACAGAGCATTCTTGCTCCTCCTGGCCCAAGGAAAGTAAAAAAAATGTAAGAAGACTTAGCGTTTTCTTTTCCAATAGGTTGGGCACATCGGCTTCCCCGCGCAGGCCTGAGTGAAAATAGTGGTCAGGCCCTGATGACATCATCAGAGCCTGATCTGCATATTTAAAGAAGGACCTCACCGGTCTCCGGCGGGTGCTTTTGCCAAGCATTCAGAAAAGCAGGTTAAAATAAGAACCTGCGGGAAGAGAGCTGGACCTCAGCAGGTAGGTCCCATGGGTGACTTTAACTGTCCGCCTGCCCAGTTTCTGCAGAGTTAAAATTGCCCCTTTTGTTTCTCATTCAGTATTAACCCAGGAAATTGATAAATTTTTGTATTCCCGCCAAGTCCCATATTGTGGGAGATCAATAAGTCAATAATGATCGATGTATGCTGATTAATTTTCTAATTAGTAAATAGTTATTGATTCTTACTAACTGGGGTAAGAGTTCCTCTGGTTGTTATGAGTAGTGTTGCTGTTAATATGTTTGTGAAGATGACTTCTGTCACTATTACTAGTAAAATTATTTGCGTTCCTTTAGAATCAACGACATTTGAGGGAGTAATTCATTTCCAAGGAATGAACCTTTCATTTGGTCTGAATTAACACTGATTATTTTGTCCTTTTGAAAATCCTTCCTGCCACAGACCTGCCACATCCTCATACCATTACCTGGTGGTGCTCATTACCTAGTATAAATGCAGATTTCATGGATACCTAAAGCTGACTCTTAAGAGAGAAACCAAATATATAGCTGGACACGGAGGGAGAAAAGCCGAAGATGTAGATGAATGTAGAAAGAATCAGCACATCAGAAACTCAGGTAGAACAGAGTCAGGCAAAGTGGTTAAGAGTTGGATGCCATACCACAATGGCCCACTTTAGCCACAGTGTACAATATATCCTATCATGTAATCTACCCAACCCATTTAATCTCCTGAAGAAAGACAAATCAAGCAAAAGTCCAAAATGCTTAATTAATATTGCATCCTACAATATATATCTCAGGCAAGTTGCCTTCCTTAACATGATACTTCCATCCTCCTAGTAGCTCAGTAACTATCCTGTTCTGCATCGATTTTCTCTATCCTTTAACCTTCGGCCTTCAGTCAAATCCTTAGCCAAATATTTGCCCAGTTCTTGTTAAAAGGTTTTAATGAACACAACATTAATCGCTTTGTCTCAGAATTTATCCACAACTCTAAATGGCAAAATTATCTGGTTGTAATTCTTCCTTGAGGCTTGTTCATTTAATATTTATGTCCTTTAATTCCTCACTCTGTCCAAGTTAAATAACCTGGTTATCCATATTCCTCAACATTTTTAAAACATGAAACCATGGAGTAATTTTTCAACTTAATGCTACTGGTGGGGAGTCTTGCGCACCAATAGTGTGTGTTGGAAATTTTGTGTGCACTGCACATCGTTTTCCAAATATTTAGAACCATTGAAGCTCACAGCATAGAAGAAGGTCACTTAGTCCATCATGTCTGTGCCAGCTCTTTTTCAGAGCAATCCGTAACTAATCCCACTGCCCCGTTCTCTTCCCATAGCTCTGTATCTTCCTGTGCTTCAAATATTTATTCAATTTTTCCCTTAACAATGCAATGGTTTTTACCTCAACCACGCCCTGCACCAAACAATTCTATGCTCCAACAACCCGCTCCGTAAAGAGATTTCTCCTAAACTTGCCCCTCTTTCTTACTGACAATTTAAATTGATATCCTTTTCTCACTGACTCATCAACCAGAGGAAATAGTCTTTCCCTATTCACCCTATCAAAACCTTTCATAATTTTAAAAAACCTCTATTAAATTTCCTCTTAGCCTGTTCCAGTGGAAATAGTGCCAGTATCTCAAGTCTCTCTTCATAATTATAATTTTTCATCCTGATTATAGAAATTAATAGTTGAATTCAAAAGTGAGGAAGTGATGCTTCAGTTGTACAGAGCTTTGAACAGATCCCATCTGGAGTTCTGCGTTCATTTTTGGGCACAGGAAAGATATATTGACCTTAGAAAGGGTACAGTGCAGATTCAATAGAATGACATGAAGGCTTAAAGGGTTAAACAATAAGGACAGGTTGCATAAACTTGGTTTGTGTTCCCTTGAGTTTGGAGGGTTGAGGGGGTGATCTAATCAAGATGTTTAAAATGATAAAGGGATTCAATAGGGTAGATACAGAGAAATTATTTCCTCTGGTGGGGGAATCCAGAACAAGAGGACATAATCTTAAAATTAGATCTAGACCATTTAGGAGTGAAATCAGGAAGCACTGTTTCACACAAAGGGCAGTGGAAATCTGGAGCTTGCTCTCCCAAAAGGCTGTAGATGCTAGGTTAATTAAAATTTTCAAGACTGAGATCGATAAATTTTTATTAGGTAAGGGTGTCAGGAGATATGGAACGAAGGCGGGTAAATGGAGTTAAGATACAGATCAGCCATGACCTAATTGAATGGCAGAACAGGTTCCAGGAGCTGAATGGTCTGCTCCTGTTTCTATTAAAATCGTGCATGTATCTGAATTTCCAGTAAGTGGCCTGTTCTTAAAATTGAGTCCATAAATTCTATTAAAGGAGAATTAGATAGTTGCTTTAAAAAGAGAAATGTTAGGGGATATGAGGAGTGAGCAGGAGAGTGGAATTAGGCTGGTTGGACCAATGAGGAGGAAAACACCATGTAGACTTGATGGGCCTGCTTCTGTACTGCAACATTCAATGATTCTATAAAATATTTTAATAAAGAAATTGAAAGTAGTACAATCAGAGTGATTCTGAGATTGGTGCCTCCATGTGTGCAGCATCTTGAGAAATCACAGGCGCGCAGTCCATGATTTTCTGATCGTTAATTTTAGTGGGCAGAAAATCACAGGTTGTGTTCCTGAAGTTTCCCTGTGAGCACTACTCTCCATGGGGACCGCCAGATTGTGGAATCATCCCTAATATAATTAGTTCACAAGGTAGACATAGGTGAGGGAGGCCATTCGACCCATCCTAACGAATCCATCCAGAAAAAAATACTTGCTGGGAATTTCCTCAGGGTTTTTCCCAATCAGCCACTGTCACTTCAGCAGAAACCCTGGATACACAGCAAGTTACAAAGGCCGAACGGGGGAAACACTGAGGAAATTCCTGAAGGAGGAATATTGGCCAGGACACTGGGAAAACTCTGTACTTTTCTTTGAATAATACCATAGGATCTTTAACACCCACCTGTACCAGCACTGTTTAATTTTTATCTAACGCATTCTCAGTACTGCACTGATGTGTCAATCTAAATTATATGCTCAAACCCTGGTGTTGAACATGTGTCCACCTGCTAACAGTTCTTTCTCCTTCCATCAGAGTACTCAGCTGCAGGTGGATAGGGAGTATCTGTATCGTAATGCACAGGGTGCCATAACTATATGGGACAGGTTAGATGGACCAGTGGGTCTTTTCCTGTCCATCATTTTTGTATGTTCCTTAAATCACTCCAGGTTTTTTAACTTCACTGTCCTACCCAGAGACCTGTTCTATGTGTTGATCACTCTGTCTGAAGATCTTCCTGACAATGAACTGCAGTTCTTTTTCTAATTGTCATCTTGACTCAGTTGGTAGCATTCTTGTCTCCAAGTTAGCAGGTGGACACATGTCCAATACCAGGGTTTGAGCATATAATTGAGCATTAATTTTACACATCAGTGCAGTACTGAGAATGCAGATAAAAATTAGACAGTGCTGGTACAGGTGGATGTTAAAGATCCTATGGTATTATTCAAAGACGAATAGGGAGTTTTCCCAGTGTCCTGGCCAATATTCCTCCTTCAACCTACATCACCCCAAAAATGTTTAACTGGCCGTTCAGTCATTGCTACTTGTGGGCATTGCTGCATGCAAATGGCTGTTGTTTTTACCCACATAACACCAGGAACTGCATAATGTATTTCATCCTTTGTGAAGCACTTTGGGACATTTCTGAGAGACATGATAAGGTGCTATATAAATATAAATTATTTCTTTTCTTCCAGAAGTACATAGTTAACCTTTAACCTTATGGGTGAACAGGATCTTCAAACAGAATCATAGAACGATACAGCACAGAAGGAGGCCATTCGGCCCATCATGCCTATGCCGGCTCTTTGAAAGAACTATCCAATTAGTCCCATTCCCCTGCCCTTTCCCATTGCCCTGCAAATTTTTCCTCTTGAAGTATTTATCCAATTTCCTTTTGAAAGTTATTATAGAATCTGCTTCCACCACCCTTTCAGGCAGTGCATTCCAGATCATAACAACTCACTGTGTAAAAAAGATTCTCCTCATCTCACCTCTGGTTCTTTTGCCAATTACTTTAAATCTGTGTCCTCTGGTTACTGACCCTTCTGCCACTGGAAACAGTTTCTCCTTATTTATTCTATCAAAACCTTTCATAATTTTGAACACCACTACAAATCTCCTCTTAACCTTCTCTGCTCTAAGGAGAACAACCCCAGCTTCTCTTGTCTCACCACATAACTGAAGTCCCACATCCTTGGTGCCATTCGAGTAAATCTCTTCTGCACCCTCTCTAAGGCCTTGACATCCTTCCTAAAGTGTGGTGCCCAGATGTGAACACAATACTCCAGCTGGGGCCTAACCAGTGATTTATAAAGGTTTAGGGTAACTTCCATGCCTCTGTTTATAAAGCCAAGGATCCCATATGCTTTTTTAACAGCCTTTTCAACTTGTCCTGCCACCTTCAAAGATTTGTGTACGTACACCCCCATGTCTCTCTGTTCCTGCACCCCTTGTAAGATTGTACCATTTAGTTTTGTATTGCCTCTCCTCATTCTTCCTACCAAAATACGTCACTTCACACTTCTCTGCGTTAAATTTCACCTGCCATGTGTCTACCCATTTCACCAGTCTGTCTTGTCCTCCTGAAGTCTGTTACTATCCTCCTCACTGTTTACTACTTTTCCAAGTTTTGTGTCATTTGCAAATTTGAAATTATGCCCTTTATACCCAATTCCAGATCATTAATATGTATCAAAAAGAGCAGTGGTCCTAATACCAAACTCTGGGGTACACAACTGTATACCTCCCTCCAGTCAGAAAAACAACCACTCACCACTACTCTCTGCTTTCTGTCTTAGCCAATTTCATATCCATGCTGCCACTGCCCCGTTAATCACATGGGCTTCAATTATGCTAACAAGTCTATTATGTGGTGCTTTATCGAATGCCTTTTGAAAGTCCAAATATAAAACATCAACTGCACTACCTTTATCAACCCTCTCTGTTACTTCATCAAAGAACTCAATCAAGTTAGTCAAACATGATTTGTCTTCAACAAGCCCATGCTGACTATCATTAATTAGCCCATATTTTTCCAAGTGCCAATTTATTTTGTCCCAGATTATTGTCTCTAAAAGTTTCCCCACCACCGATGTTATGCTGACTGGCCTACAGTTGCCGTGTTTATCCCTCGCGCCTCTTTTGAACAGGGGTGTAATATTTGCAATCCTTCAGTCCCCTGACACTGCCACCATATCTAAGGAGGATTGGAAGATTGTGGCCAGAGCCTCTGCAATTTCTACCCTTACTTCCCTCAGTAACCTAGGATGCATCCCATCTGGATCAGGTGACTTTTCCATAAGACCATAAGAGATAGGAGCAGGAGTAGGCCATTCGGCCCCTCGAGCCTGCTCCGCCATTTAATGAGATCATGGCTGATCTGATTTTTACCTCAACTCCACTTTCCCGCCCTTTCCCCATATCCTTTAACTCCTTCGCTGATCAAAAATTTGTCTAACTCAGCCTTGAATGCATTCAATGACTCAGCCTCCACAGCTTTTTGGAGTAAAGAATTCCAAAGATTCACAACCCTCTGGGAGAAGAAATTCCTTCTCATTTCCGTCTTAAACGGGCGACCCCTTATTCTGAGACTATGCCCCCTAGTTTTAGATTCCACCATGAGGGTTAACATCCTCTCAGCATCTACTCTATCGAGTCCCCTCAGAATCTTGTATGTTTCAATAAGATCTCTTCTCATTCTTCTAAAACTCCAATGAGTATAGACCCAACCTGTTCAATCTTTCCTCATAGGACAACACTTCTTTACCTAGGAATCAAGCTGGTGAACCTTCTCTGAACTGTCTCCAATGCAAGTATGTCCTTCCTTAAATAAGGGCATTAGAACTATATGCAGTACTCCAGGTGTGGTCTCACCAGCACGCTGTACAGTTGTAGCATGACTTCCCTGCTTTTATACTCCATCTCCCTAGAAATAAAGGCCAATATTCTGTTTGCCTTCCGGATGACCTGCTGCACCTGTATGTTGACTTTATGTGTTTCATGTACGAGGACACCCAGATCCCACTGTACCACAGCATTTTGTAGTATTTCTCCATTCAAATAATATTTTGCTTTTTTATTTTTCCTCCCAAAGTGGATGACTTCACATTTTCCCTCATTATATTCCAACTGCCAAATTTTTGCCCATTCGCTTAACCTGTCAATATCCCTTTGCGGACGCTTTGTGTCCTCATCGCAACTTGCCTTTCCACCTATCTTTGTATTATCAGCAAATTTGGCCACAAGACACTCTGTTCCTTCATCCAAGTCATTGTTATATATATTGTAAATAGTTGAGGCCCAAGCACTGAGCCCTGCAGCACCCCACTAGTTACAGATTGCCATTTTTAAAATGACCCTTTTATCCTGACTGTTTTCTGTTAGTTAGCCAATCCTCTATCCCTGCCAGTATATTACCCCCAACACCATGAGCTCTTATCTTGTGCAGTAATCTTTTATGTGGCACCTTATCGAATGCCTTTTGTAAATCCAAATATACTGCATCCATTGGTTCCCCTTTATCCACGCTGCCCGTTACTTTCTCAAAGAACTCTAATAAATTTGTCAGACATGATTTTTTACTTTGAGCGCAGCCAATCTTTTAAATACCTCCACTTTATCTATTTTTATCCTGTCCAATTTCTCTACTACCTCCTCCTTTATGGTGACTTTGGCAGCATCCTCTTCTTTAGTGAAGACAGATGCAAAGTACTCATTTAGTATCTCAGTCATGCCCTTTTGCTTCCACAAGAAGATTGCCTTTTTGGACCCTGATCAGCCCCACCCTTCCTTTGACTACCCTTTTACTATTTATATGTTTATAAAAGACTTTTGGGTTCCCTTTTATGTTACCCACTAATCTATTCTCAAACACTCTCTTTGCCCCTCTTATTTCCTTTATCAGTTCTCCTCTGTACTTTCTGTATTCAGCTTGGTTCTCCACTGTATTATGAGCCTGACATTTATCATAAGCCTCCTTTTTCTGTTTTATTTTAATCTCTGTATCGTTAGTCATCCAGGGAGCTCTAGTTTTGGATACCCTACCTTTCTCCTTTGTGTCTAGTCTGTACCCAAACTTTCTCCTCTTTGACAGCCTCCCATTGCTCATTTACTGTTTTACCTGCCAATCTTTGATTCCAATCCACCTGGGCCAGATCCCCTTTCAACTCACTGAAATTAGCCCTCCTCCAGTTGCGTATTTTCACATTCGATTGTTCCTTGCACTTTTTCAGAACTACTCAAAACCTAATGATATTGTGATCACTATTTCCCAAATGCTCCCCCACTGAAACATGCTCCACTTGCCCCACTTCATTCCCCAGAACCAGATCCAGCACTGCTTCCTTCGTCGTTGGGCTGGAAACATACTGATCAAGAAGTTTCCTCCCCCTCTTTGCCCTTAACACTGTTATTTTCCCAGTCTATATTAGGGTAATATAAATCTCCCATCATCACGACTCTATAGTTCTTGCATCTTTCTTAAATTTGCCTGCTAATTTGCTGCTCTATCTCCTTCCCACTATTTGGTGGCCTACAGTAGACACCCAGCAGCTTAATAGCTCCTCTATTGTTCCTTAATTCAACCAAATAGATTCTGTCTTTGAACCCTCAAGTACATCATCCCTTTCCAGTGCTGTAACAGTACATTTGATCAATACTGCCAACCCCCTCCTTTTTTAATCTTCCCTATCTTTCCTGAATACCTTGTAGCCAGGAATATTAAGTTCCCAATCCTCCCCTTGTTTGAGCCAGGTCTCCGTTATTGCCACTATATCATAATCCTATTTGGCAATTTGTGCCTGCAGCTCACCAACCTTATTCACCATGCTCCGTGCATTTACGCACATGCATTCCAAACCCATCCTAGTCTGCCTCGTGTTTCCCCCCTGTCTGATCCCTCTTATTACTGAACTACTCTTTATTCTAGTGTTGATTGTCTCTCCCAGTCCTCTGCGCACCTTGTTTCTCCTCTCTAATGCTTCGTCAAGCTGCCCATCCCCCTGCCAAAATAGCTTAAGCCCTCCCTCACAGCATTAGTTAACCTCCCCGCAAGGACATTGGTCCCAGCCCTGTTGAGGTGCAACCCGTCCATCCTGTTTGAAAAGACAAATACTATAACTAATGATTAATGATAAACTAATGATCCAATGTTTGGGAGACGAGAAGTCAAATGACATATTGGAAAGTTAACAGATTTATATTTTTGGAAATGACAGGATACAAAAAAGTACCTTGTCAAAATAAATCCAAAGAGATTTATAAGCCACTGAGAACTCCCAGTTCTGCACTGACTGTCGTTTCCATGGGCTGCACTGTTTGACACTGAACAAAAACAATGGACCAATAATGCTACAGATATTCAAAAGTTATGACTGGTTAAAATTAACAATCCAGCTCCCCGGGTGCCTTAGTTGGTAAAGTGATGTATCGTATGCTGCACCTCTTCAGACCCACGAGTGCTGCTATTTTCTAGCCCAGGTAATTAATGTGGTCCAGGACTAGAAATGGAGCCGGCACATCTCTTGGTGGCTCCTTTCAAACGCTGAGTACAGTTAATATTGTGCATAAGCAACTTCGTGAAAAGAAGAAATTCCTTAGAAGATTTTGCTGTAAAATACAATCCAAATGTAAGCTGACAAAGAAATAACATTCCAGCAAATGCATTTTACCAGAGTTATTGTATTTTTCCATGTTTTTTTTTTAACAATTCTGTTTTGGCAGCTTTAGAAATCAGCCACAATACTTGGATTTGTTGCGCTTGTGCCAAAGAGTCTATTTGCAGTGAGCACATTTCATGAGTATATCAATGTTATAATTCAGCAACTGAATAATGTGTTTCCAGTACTGTTTTAACATTCTTAATAAATGAGATTCTGTGCAATTATCCTGCTGAGTAATGCACACTAATATTCAGCTTAACACAAAAGGACACCTTAGCACTTAATGCTGTTTCAATCTTCTTGAAAATTGCAATATAATTTTTGTTCAATGCTTTGCAGGATCTGAAATTAACACAAAAATTTGCTTTCTAACAAGGATTTCCATCTGAAATGCATTCAAAGTGCCAAAGAGTGACTCACTAACCATTAGACAGTAGTAATATTGGGTAAATCAACTTAAATTCTTTGTATTCTCTATTGAATCATTAAAGTTTCAAACTGTATTGCAAGTCTGTGCTCTAACTGGTTTACAATACATTGACAAGGCTCAAGGTAAAAACAGTTTGTAGGGAGGGTTTTTGCCTTCGGGGTAGAGAGGAAAAGAGAGTTTTCTGGCAGACTCAGCTACTGGAACAGGCTGCTTCAAAAGATCTGCTGTCGAATAACTATTTTGGAAGTTGTGGTTTATTCATACTGTAAAAGACGCTACATCTGCTGCATGCCAACCCTTTCAACATGGCTTTCACTGTTTTATCTCAGTTTCCATTAAACCTAAAATAAATAGAACTTAATAACGGCACATGTGATCAGTGAAGATGTGATGTAATCATGTTACCAACAGCACCATTCCCATTTCGACTTATAAACAGAGAGTGGCTTGCAAGAGACATCATCCATTAATCATTCATAAGGTTTGGAAGGATCAACTGTTCATAAATGCCATGAAGTAAACAGTGGGATCTGCATCTATTCTGCTGCGTTCATTCAAGATCTTAAAACTTTTCTATAAAACTGTCACAGAAAATTTCTCACTTACTTGGATCCATGGGTCAGTTAAAAAAAAATGTAAAGGTACAATTAAAATCATTTTAAAACTTGTGTGAAGAGGCACTTTAATAAAATGTCACACACACCTACAGCTTGCATATATCTGGATATTAAAAAGGTTATGTGCGTGCACATCCTGTCAACTTTTTCCATTATAAGTTCCTATATCCACATTTATAATGGAAATTGCCTACGTAAATTTATGCTGCAATTAGACCACCACCCCCCACCCCAACCCAGACTGGGGTGCTGTGGTCCCAACACAATAACTTTACATAGGCAGTTTTCATTGCAAATGTGGTCCTTGGAATTTATAATGGTAATATAAAAATAAGGACAGAATGTATGACCTTAAAATGGGGACTGAATTATGTCAGCACACATTGATCCAATTATTGCCCGACCTCTAACTCCACTTCACCTGGAGCAAAGCCACAGGAAATTGGTGAGTATAAAGGCAAATTTGCATTCCTGGCGCAGAGCTCTGCCCGTCAGGAGCGTTCATTGGGAATTCAGACATGGAGGTCAGTGGGCCCCACAGAAATTGATATCCATTAAAATGGACGGATGTAAAATCCTGTGAAGCTGTCTGATTTCTGCACCTGAACTCTCGATCTGTGCTCCCAATGGGCAAAACCACACACAATGACTTTTATGGTATTCAAACACCTTTCACTATAAATAATTTTAAAACTTGAAATCCTTTTCTGATCACTGTGCTGCACATATAATGGGGTAATTTCATGAGTCCACACTGCTGCTGGGGGCCTCGTCCATCGGAAGTGAGTATCAGAAATGCGGGCACACGCTGCCCACAATTTTCTGACCAGTGGGTCGGAAAATCACGAGCTGCATGCAGCCAACATACACCGCCAAAATTACCGTCATTATACCAATGGGTGTCTGCTACTTTTAAAATGTTTTTTTTAAATTCTAAGCCAATAATTAAACCCAACGTTTAAACCTCTCACTTTGATTTTTTATATATAAAAAAGTTAAATTTGATGATAAATTGCAGAAAACCTTTTTTCTGAACAAAATATTTATTTTGGACTACTGCATTTCAACGCATTGTTACAACATTTTCACTGCCAAGAAAAAGAATAATAGATTATTGTCTGCTATTCTGTTTATGTTGTGGTTTGTAAGTGCTAATTTTAAACAGAAATCTTTAAAATAGTATGTATGGATCCAACCAGTCATCTAGATTAATTTAGCAAAACGTACAGGCTTTAAAATCCAAAATGTACCCTCTTGGATTAAAGTGCCATTTTTTAAAAGTCCAGTAAATGGTTGTTGTCTCTGTTGATGTCATTGTAAGGCTGGAATGTCTGTGTTAGTGTCAGTGCAAGGTTCAAGTGTTCCTGTTAATGATAGTGTGAGGTTGGCGTGTCAGTGATAATGCTGATGTGATGTTGAAGTATCTGTGTTATGGTTGTGTGAGCTTAGAATATCTGTGCTAATATCTGTGTTTGATTGGATTGTCTAAAGTAGATTTTCCAAGTCCTTGCCTCCAGCGATGTGTCCAGTGCAGGTCCGAAAATTGTGGATAGCGAGTACTGGGAAAATCTACCCTTCTGTATTAAGGTTGGTATGAGGTCAGAACTCCTGGGTTAATGACAATGTAAGATTGGAGTCATCTGTGTTACTAACAGTGTGATGTTTGTGTGTCCTTGTTAATGATTGTGTGAGATTGGATAATGTGTGTCACTAACCGTGTGATGTTTGAGTATCTGTGTTAATGATAGTGAATTTGTAGTGTCTGTGTATTATGTACCTTTTCCCCCCTATTTTTTCCTCCTTTGGAGACTGAATCTTAATTTAAAGCAGTGTGCAAGTTATTGTAACATCAAAAATTATTATTCTAGGTTAATATATATTTTAAAGTATTAATATTTTACTTTATTGAGTCTGAATTAATTTATATGACCCTTTATTTCAAGAAAGTGATAAATAATTACCAATAAAGACCATTAAAGTGACAATTATGATTATGACTTTTGAACCTGAATATGGGTACACTGCAGACCAACATTTCAGTAGCAGTAAATGTGAAAATTCTAATCAGTCCAATCTTTTCTACAGCCTGGTTGTGCCAGAATACTTAACTATTAAAATTGAACACTGCCATATGGAAGGAATACAAGTTCAAGTGGTGCACCAAAAAAGGTGCTACATTTAACTTCTGTGTTAATGAAGAATGAGTAATGACAAGGTCAGATATCATGGTTTATTTGCTAATTCTCAGGGTCTGTTAATAAACCCTTCTTGTGGCCAGACTGACAAAACCTGCCCGATAACTGCTTTACATAATTCTTCCTTCATTCAGCACAAAAAGCTGCCCTGATAATTTGCATGCACAACTGAAATCCTGCTTCACAATTCTTATGTCCACCACAGTTAAATCCAGACTGATTTTTTACACTTTTTTCCACGTGTCATAACATAACCTGGAGTTTTATCTTTTTTATTACATACACTGCCGTTCATCCTTTTAGCCATCAAAAGGAAACACAACCACTGCTCCGCACAAACCCTTCGAGACGTTCATTTTCTTTAGCCTCATGTTGGTTTAGAACTCAGGTCTAGGTCCAGGTACAAGTACAAAGATTCTGATAGACTGGATTTTTATTTCAACTGTCTTTATACAAACTTCATACAAACCTAGCAGATTTTGTGAAACATTATTTTTGTTACTTTTGACTCTTGAAGTTGTCTTTGTTAGATAACAGTGAGGAACTGCTATACTAGCAAAAATAAGTGATAGTGGGGAATAAAAGTAAGCTGGAATGTTCAGTATTGCTAAGCAACCAGATCCAACTTCTTTAAAGCATACTCGATAGATGAAAATGATTTCTGTTTAACAATTTGCAGTGTACAAGTATTTTATTCTGCGATGATTGTTTAATGTTATCCTAGCTCCATTCCTGATTGCTAGGTTACGTTTGCTTTTACAGCTGTATATTGTGAAGTAACTGGGTGAGGTGCCAGATGCAGACAAAGGCAACATTTTGTCAAACACAAACCATGTGCTGTGTAAAATGCAGCATTATCAATATTTTTATGGTTGGTTAACTTTTGTTGCTGTACTACCTCCCAGTACAACAGTTAAATGTGAATTTATAATCTCACTGATACTCTTTTGTAATAAATAAAAACTACTAATAAAGTAAGCCTAAATGTATTTGTCTCGTCCCAAGGTAATTTATAAATGTGACTGGATGGTACAGTGGGTTAGACTTTGGCCTTTCACCTCTAGCACAGGGTTTAAATCCAGTCCTGATTGATGAGATGAAACACTTCTCCACTGATCCTAAGTGAAATAAGGTTGGGCAGTATCAACATAGTCACGAGTGGGCACACATCACAAAATAGAGATTTTCCTGGCTCTGCACCCAGTCACAGTGGATTGCCTGGTTGTGGTGAATATTGGGAAATATGAGTGCACCCGATTTTCCAATATTCCCTGCAGCCAGTTGATTCAGTGAGACTGAACGCAGACCCAGAAAAATCTTCACTGTTGATTTTTAAGTCACCTCCAAAATGACAATCTCACTCAGTGGGGCGGGCCTATCCTGCCAGTTTGGTCTGTGATGATTTAATGTCTCCTAGAATCGTAGAATGGATACAGCACAGAAGGAGGCCATTCTGCAAGAGCAATCCAGCTAATCCCATTGCCCCGCCCTTTCCCCATAGCTCTACAAATATTTTCTCTTCAAGTATTTATCCAGTTCCCTTTTGAAAGCCACGATTGAATCTGCCCCCACCACCCTCTCAGTCAGCACATTCCAGATCATAACCACTCGCTGTGTAAAAAAGTTTTTCCTCATGTTGCCTTTGGTTCTTTTGCCAATCACCTTAAATCTGTGTCCTCTGGTTCTTGACCCTTCCGCCAATGGGAACAGTTTCTCTCTATCTGCTCTGTCTAGACCCCTCATGATTTTGAATACCTCTATCAAATCTCCTCTCAACCTTCTCTGCTTTAAGGAGAACAACCCCAGCTTCTCCAGTCTGTCCACGTAACTGAAGTCCTTTATCTCTGGAACCATTCTAGTAAATCTTTTCTGCACCCTCTCTAAGGCCTTTACATCCTTCCTAAAGTGTGGTGCCCAGAATTGGACACAATATTCCAGTTGTGGCCGAACCAGTGTTTTATAAAGGGTCATCATAACTTCCTTACTTTTGTACTCTATGCCTCTATTTATAAAGCCCAGGATCCTGTATGCTTTTTTAACTGATTTCTCAACCTGTCCTGCCACTTTCAATGTGCATTTATACTTCCAGGTCTCTCTGTTTCTGCAACTCCTTTCGAATTGTACCCTTTAGTTTATATTGCCTGTCCTCGTTCTTCCTACCAAAATGTATCACTTCGCAATTCTCTGCTTTAAATTTCATCTGCCATGTGTCCGCCCATTCCATCAGCCTGTCTATGTCCTCTTGAAGTCTATCACTATCCTCCTCACTATTCACTGTCTTTTCAAGTTTTGTGTCATCTGCAAATTTTGAAATTGTGCCCTGTACACCCAAGTCCAAGTCATTAATATATATCAAGAAAAGCAGTGGTCCCAGCACCGACCCCTAGGGAACACCACTGTATACCATCCTCCAGTCCGAAAAACAACTGTTCACCACTACTCTCTGTTTCCTGTCACTTAGCCAATTTTGTATCCATGCTGCCCCTGCCCCTTTTATTCCATGGGCTTCAACTTTGCTGACAAGCCTATTATGTGGCACTTTATCAAACATCTTTTGGAATCCATATACACCACATCAACCCTCTCTGTTACTTCATCAAAAAACTCAATCAAGTTAGTTAAACACGATTTGCCTTTAACAAATCCATGCTGGCTTTCCTTAATTAATCCACACTTGTCCAAGTGACTGTTAATTTTGTCCTGGATTATCGTTTCTAAAAGTTTCCCCACCACCGAGGTTAAACTGACTGGCCTGTAGTTGCTGGGTTTATCCTTACACCGTTTTTTGAACAAAGGTGCAACATTTGCAATTCTCCAGTCCTCTGGCACCACCCCCGTATCTAAGGATGATTGGAAGATTATGGCCAGCACCTCTGCAATTTCCACCCTTCCCTCAGCAACCTAGGATGCATCCCATCTGGACCTGGTGATTTATCTACTTTAAGTACAGCCAGCCTTTCTAGTACCTCCTCTATCAATTTTTAGCCATCCAGTATCTCAACTATCTCCTCTTTTACTGTGGATTTGGCAGCATCTTCTTCCTTGGTAAATACAGAAACTGAATTCAAATGTAGGCCATGATGCAAATAATATGATCCTGGTGCAGATGGTGTGATCTTGGTGCAGAGCCAGATGCTCCTCAGATGCTGTGAGCTCCTGTGTCCCAACAAAGTGACATCAGCTTTTAACATATGGGTGCAATGGGAGAATGGCAAGATCATATGGTGGGTTTTCAGATGCCAGCAGTTAGTTTTTGGGCCCAACAATAGCCTCCACAAGAAATTCCCAATGTGCTGATTGGGCATTGGAGGATACTGGGCAGAAGCTTTTTCAACAAGGGATTGCCCCCTGTAAACTTTACTGCAGGGCTTTCTCAAGTGCCCATTGCAAACAGGTGCTGAGCAATTTAAGTACAGCTCATGTATTCCATGAGACTTGCCCCCAATTTGAATAAATGCTGGGCCTTTAATGAGTCTGATCTACAAAATGTGTGTGTAGACTCTGAGCACCAACAGCATTTTGGACTCGGCATCCAATAAACCCTATGGAAAAGAAAATTGGGAGAGGTGTAAAATGAAATAGCCCTAAGGTGCTCCCACGAAGGAAATGGGTCTTGTATCAGCCTCCTCTTCCTCCAGTCTCAACATTCACCTGGTGAAGGCCTTGTGCTCAGCCGAAGCGTCCAGTGGAACATCTCCTCTATCTTCGGGGCACTTCCGCCTTAAGGTCCCTCGCCAGATCAGCCACACTGCAGCACCTCCAGGACTATCCGCCTTTGCACATGCACGCTCCCTCTTGACGTTGGGAATCCTGCGAGGAACCTGACAATCGTAAGTAATTAGCCCGAACCCAGGAAAATCAGTCGGGGCTGGGCCAGGTAGAGAGGAAGTCCAGAACTCCGTCCCTAAAGAAAATTTGCCCCTCCCCCCAGTGCCTACTCCTTGTTTCCTCAGTGAATCACCTTGAGAATTTTTTTTCGAAAGGCATATATGAATGCAATTTGTTTCATGGCCATTTGATTACGGTGGATGCACTTTTATGCTGTTCAAATCAATGAATCCTATAGGTCCTGAATTTCAATTTTACCTTACTTTGTAACTGGAGAAAAGAAACAACTTTGTGCATTAAGTTAAATTCTCAGAGAGGAGGTGAATTCTACATGAAAAAACATTTTTTTTATTCGTTCATGGGATGTGGGCGTCGCTGGCAAGGCCAACATTTATTGCCCATCCCTAATTACCCTTGAGAAGGTGGTGGTGAGCCGCCTTCTTGAACCAGTGCAGTCCATGTGGTGAAGGTTCTCCCACAGTGCTGTTAGGTAGGGTGTTCCAGGATTTTGACCCAGCGACGATGATATATTTCCAAATGGCGATATATTTCCAAGTCGGGATGGTGTGTGACTTGGAGGGGAACGTGCAGGTGGTGTTGTTCCCATGTGCCTGCTGCTCTTGTCCTTCTAGGTGGTAGAGGTCGCGGGTTTGGGAGGTGCTGTCAAAGAAGCCTTGGCGAGTTGCTGCAGTGCATCCTGTGGATGGTGCACACTGCAGCCACAGTGCGCCGGTGGTGAAGGGAGTGAATGTTTAGGGTGGCGGATGGGGTGCCAATCAAGCGGCTGCTTTGTCCTGGATGGTGTCGAACTTCTTGAGTGTTGTTGGAGCTGCACTCATCCAGGCAAGTGGAGAGTATTCCATCACACTCCTGACTTGTGCCTTGTAGATGGTGGAAAGGCTTTGGGGAGTCAGGCGGTGAGTCACTCGCCGCAGAATACCCAGCCTCTGACCTGCTCTTGTAGCCACAGTATTTATATGGCTGGTCCAGTTAAGTTGCTGGTCAATGGTGACCCCCAGGATGTTGATGGTGGGGGATTCGGCGATGGTAATGCCGTTGAATGTCAAGGGGAGGTGGTTAGACTCTCTCTTGTTGGACATGGTCATTGCCTGGCACTTGTCTGGCGCGAATGTTACTTGCCACTTATGAGCCCAAGTCTGGATGTTGTCCAGGTCTTGCTGCATGCGGGCATGGACTGCTTCATTATCTGAGGGGTTGCGAATGGAACTGAACACTGCAATCATCAGCGAACATCCCCATTTCTGACCTTATGATGGAGGGAAGGTCATTGATGAAGCAGCTGAAGATGTTTGGGTCTCGGACACTGCCCCGAGGAACTTCCGCAGCAATGTCCTGGGGCTGAGATGATTGGTCCTCCAACAACCACTATCATCTTCCTTTGTGCTAGGTATGACTCCAGCCAGTGGAAAGGTTTCCCCCTGATTCCCATTGACTTCAATTTTATTAGGGCTCCTTGGTGCCACACTCAGTCAAATGCTGCCTTGATATCAAGGGCAGTCACTCTCACCTTACCTCTGGAATTCAGCTCCTTTGTCCATGTTTGAACCAAGGCTGTAATGAGGTCTGGAGCCGAGTGGTCCTGGCGGAACCCAAACTGAGCATCGGTGAACAGGTTATTGGTGAGTAAATGCCGCTTGATAGCACTGTCGACGACACCTTCCATCACTTTGCTGATGATTGAGAGTAGACTGATGGGGCGGTAATTGGCCAGATTGGATTTGAGGACAGGACATACCTGGGCAATTTTCCACATTGTCGGGTAGATGTCAGTGTTGTAGTTGTACTGGAACAGTTTAGCTGGAGGTGCGACTAGTTCTGGAGCACAAGTCTTCAGCACCGCAGCCACGATGTTGTTGGGGCCCATAGCCTTTGTTGTATCCAGTGCACTCAGCCGTTTCTTGATATCACGTGGAGTGAATCGAATTGGTTGAAGACTGGCTTCTGTGATGGGGGGGATATCGGGAGGAAGCGGAGATGGATCATCCACTCAGCACTTCTGAAGATGGTTGCAAACGCTTCTGCCTTGTCTTTTGCACTCACATTCTGGACCCTGCCATCATTAAGGATGGGGAGTTTGACAGAGCCTCCTCTTCCCGTTAGTTGTTTAATTGTCCACCACCATTCACGACTGGATGTGGCAGGACTGCAGAGCTTTGATCTGATCCGTTGGTTGTGGAATCGCTTAGCTCTGTCTATAGCATGTTGCTTCCACTTTTTAGCATGCATGTATTCCTGTGTTGTAGCTTCACCAGGTTGGCATTTTTAGGTATGCCTGGTGCTGCTCCTGGCATGCTCTTCTACATTCCTTATTGAACCAGGGTTGATCCCCTGGCTTGTTGGTAATGGTAGAGTGAGGAATATGCCGGGCCATGAGGTTACAGATTGTGCTGGAATACAATTCTGTCGCTGCTGATGGTCCACAGCGCCTCATGGATGCCCAGTTTTGAGCTGCTAGATCTATTCTGAATCTATCCCATTTAGCACGGTGTTAGTGCCACACAATACGTTGGATGGTGTCCTCAGTGTGAATGACCACCACACAGTCCCACAAGGACCAACTAAATAGAATCATAGAAGTTACAACATGGAAACAGGCCCTTCGGCCCAACATGTCCATATCGCCCAGTTTATACCACTAAGCTAGTCCCAATGGTGGTACCGTACCCATCTCAAGTGGATACGGTGGCATAGTGGTTATTTTACTGGACTAGTAATCCAAAGGCCTAGACTAATAATCCGGAGACATGAGTTCAGGTTCCTACCACAGCAGCTGGGGAATTTAAATTCAGTTAATTAAATAAAATCTGGAATAAAAAAGTTAATGGTGACCATGAAACTACTGGACAGTCATAAAAACCCATCTGGTTCACTAATGCCCTTTAGGGAAGGAAACCTGCCGTCCTTACCCGGTCTGGCTCCAGACCCACAGCAATGTGGTTGATTCTTAACTGCCCTCTGAAATGGCCTAGCAAGCCACTCAGTTGTACAATCCCACTACAAATGTGCTTCAAGAAGGCCTTCACCACCCTCTCAAGGGCAATTAGGGCTGGACAACAAACGCTGGCCTTGCCAGTGACGCCCACATCCTATGAATGAATAAAAAAAATGCATGTTGATCAGAATTTGGTTTGCAAGATCAGGCATGTCATTGTACCGAATGCTAAGAAGGAACTAGAAGCAAGCTTCAAAGTGTAGGTTTACACTATATTTATCTTCTTTCTCTCTGCCCCTCCTTCAGATGGAATAAAATATAGCACAGTGTTGTCCAAATTTTAGTCATCAATCCAACTAAATGGCTAAGTCTGCCCAACCCAGAGGTGCACAAACTAATAGAGGTGAAATTGAACCCACTTGATTGATTCCTAAATCTTGCTTGTCACACTTTTTAAATATTCAGAAGGTCCAATCGCAGCCCCAAAATATGATTAAAATATAAATGATTAAATCGCTCAATATTAAGAACACCTCAGTCTTCGCCCATTTTTAAAATGTTTACACAATTAGGATAGTTAGTTTAAAAGTACGGCTAATTAAAAGGTGAAATTTATCTTCTTCTACCAATGTGTGATTTTAGGTCATGTGTAATATGATGTTATACATACATTATTTTAATAAATTAGTGAGAAACTAATGTGTTTGGCATTCTTCCATTATGTATGCAGGTTTCAGTAAAATCTTTCATGTGTTCGCCCTTTGCTCTAATGAGAAGGATACATTCTAACCTCAGAAACTAAGATAAGGAGAAACTCACAATGCAGTCTGCAGACATTTTAAATATATAGTGGTGTACTTAGTGATAAATAAAAAGTTGACAGATGGGCCAAATAGCCTCCTGTGTTGTCTCATTCTATGACAGCAATGTAGATGGGGTGTGGCTGCTTTCATGGATCACATTAGATCATGATTCCTGACATCTATAATTTAGGTCTTGTCAGATTTGTTTTTTTAATTGCATACTTTTGATTAAAGTTGAATTACAATGAGTGTGTTGCAGATGGCTTGAGATTGTTATAAGAATTTTAGAACAGAGCAATCATGATTTAATGGGCATACCTGGGCTTACATTTTCCTATCAATGTTATTGATTCAATCAATTGAATAGAGATTAAATTTCTGGGGGTGGGGAGGGAGGTAAATCTATTGGCGATGGTGATTTTCCAGCTGTCATTAATGGTTGACAGATATCCCTAGACGCAGCCAAATGTTTCCACTCACTGTGCAGAAAATCTAGTTCTACTAGATTCCAAATGAAGCAACAAGAGTGTAGGATGACGGGCGGGCGGTGGGGGGACGCAGTTACTGTCTTCATGACAAATTCCAGCAGTCTTAATGCTTAAGTACAGAAGTGCTGATTGTAAAAAAACACATTCACAATAAAATCATCCATGCAGCATCTGCCACAAAGAGGAGGAGGAAGCATCTATGTTCACAAGACTTGGGGTGGGGGGGGGTGAATTTCCACTCGTCCACTGTAACTTCGACTGACATGCCTCGGGAACCCCGAAAACTCCCCATGGAAATTCATACCCTTGATAGTCAACAGATCTAACGAGCATCTTATTTGTGCATAAGTATATAAGAAATAGGAGCAGGTGTAGGCCAGATGGCCCCTCGAGCCTGCTCCACCATTCAATCAGATCATGGCTAATTTTCAACCTCAACTTCATTTTCCTGCCTGATCCCCATATCTCTTGATTCCCCTAGAGGCCAAAAATCTATCGATCTCAGCCTGGAATATACTCAATGATTCAGCATCCACAGCCCTTTGGGGTAGAGAATTCCAAATATTCACTACTCTTTGAGTGAAGAAATTCCTCCTCATCTCAGTCCTAAATGTCCAACCCCTTATCCTGAGACTATGTTCCCTAGTTCTAGACCCTCCAGCCAGAGAAAACATCCACTCAGCACCTACCCTGTCAAGCCATCTTAGAATCTTACATGTTTCATTGAGATCACCTCTC
Source organism: Heptranchias perlo (assembly GCF_035084215.1). NCBI lineage: Eukaryota > Metazoa > Chordata > Chondrichthyes > Hexanchiformes > Hexanchidae > Heptranchias > Heptranchias perlo. Next base: position 91,822,833 of record NC_090326.1, read on the forward strand.
ATTCTTCTAAACTCCAGAGAGTATAGACCCATTTTACCCAATCTTTCCTCATAGAACAACCCTCTCGTCCCAGGAATCAATCTAGTGAACCTTTGTTGCACTGCCTCTAAGGCAAGTATATCCTTCCCTAGCCTAAGGAGACCAAAATTTTGCACTGTACTCCAGGTGAGGTCTCACCAAAGCCCTGTACAATTGCAGCAAGACTCCCTTACTCTTGTACTCCAACCCCCTTGCAATAAAGGCCAACATACCATTAGCCTTCCTAATTGCTTGCTATACCTGCATGTTAACATTCTGTGTTTCGTGTACATGGACACCTAAGCCCCTGAACACCAACATTTAATGGATTCTCACCACTTAAAAAACTTGCATTTTTCTGATTTTCCTACCAAAATAAATAAACCTCACATTTCCCCACTTTATAATCCATCTGCCACCTTTTTGCCCACTCACTTAACCTGTCGATATCCCTTTGCAGACGCTTTAACATAAGAACATAAGAACATAAGAAATTGGAGCAGGAGTAGGCCAATCGGCCTCTCGAGCCTGCTCCGCCATTCAATAAGATCATGGCTGATCTGATCCCAACCACAAATCTAAAGAACACAAGAAGTCGGAGCAGGACCCGGCCACATAGCCCCTGGGCCCTCTCCGCCACCCACAGGGCATTGACCGATCCGAACTCAGCTTCATGTCCAATTTCCTGCCCGCTCCCCATAACCCCTAATTCCCTTTACTTCTAGGAAACTGTCTATTTCTGTTTTAAATTTATCTAATGATGTAGCTTCCACAGCTTCCTGGGGCAGCAAATTCCACAGACCTACCACCCTCTGAGTGAAGAAGTTTCTCCTCATCTCAGTTTTGAAAGAGCAGCCCCTTATTCTAAGATTATGCCCCCTAGTTCTAGTTTCACCCATCTTTGGGAACATCCTTACTGCATCCACCCGATCAAGACCCTTCACAATCTTATATGTTTCAATAAGATCGCCTCTCATTCTTCTGAACTCCAATGAGTAGAGTCCCAATCTACTCAACCTCTCCTCATATGTCCACCCCCTCATCCCCGGGATTAACCGAGTGAACCTTCTTTGTACTGCCTCGAGAGCAAGTATGTCTTTTCTTAAGTATGGAGACCAAAACTGTATGCAGTATTCCAGGTGCGGTCTCACCAATACCTTATATAACTGCAGCAATACCTCCCTGTTTTTATATTCTATCCCCCTAGCAATAAAAGCCAACATTCCGTTGGCTTTCTTGATCACCTGCTGCACCTGCATACCAACTTTTTGATTTTCTTGCACTAGGACCCCCAGATCCCTTTGTACTGCAGTACTTTCCAGTCTCTCGCCATTAAGAAAATAACTTGCTCTCTGATTTTTCCTGCCAAAGTGCATAACCTCACATTTTCCAATATTATATTGCATCTGCCAAATCTCCGCCCACTCACCCAGCCTGTCTATATCCCCTTGCAGGTTTTTTATGTCCTCCTCACTCTCTACTTTCCCTCCCATCTTTGTATCATCTGCAAATTTTGATATGTTGCACTCGGTCCCCTCCTCCAAATCGTTAATATAGATTGTAAAGAGTTGGGGACCCAGCACCGACCCCTGTGGAACACCACTGGTTACTGGTTGCCAGTCCGAAAATGAACCATTTATCCCAACTCTCTGCTTCCTGTTCGATAACCAATCCTCCACCCATGCCAGAATATTACCCCCAATCCCGTGATTTTTTATCTTAAGTAATAATCTTTTATGTGGCACCTTGTCGAATGCCTTCTGGAAGTCTAAATACACTATGTCCACTGGTTCCCCTTTATCCACCCTATACGTTATATCCTCGAAGAACTCAAGCAAATTTGTCAGACATGACTTCCCCTTCATAAAGCCATGCTGACTTTGTCCTATTAAATTATGCTTATCTAAATGTTCCGTTACTGTCTCCTTAATAATAGACTCCAAAATTTTACCCACCACAGATGTTAAGCTAACTGGCCTATAATTTCCAGCCTTCTGCCTACTACCCTTTTTAAATAACGGTGTTACATTAGCAGTTTTCCAATCTGCCGGGACCTCTCCTGAGTCACTTCCCTCAAGACCCTAGGATGGAAGCCATCAGGTCCAGGGGATTTATCCGCCTTGAGTCCCATTATTTTACTGAGTACCATCTCCTGAGTGATTTTAATCGTATTTAGCTCCTCCCCCCCGAGAGTCCCCTGTTTGTCCAGTGTTGGGATATTCTTAGTGTCCTCTACTGTAAAGACTGAAACAAAATATTTGTTCAGCATTTTTGCCATCTCCATGTTTCCCACCATTAATTTCCCGGTCTCATCCTCTAAGGGACCTATGTTTGCCTTAGCCACCCTTTTTCTTTTTATATAACTATAGAAACTCTTGCTATCTGTTTTTATATTTTTTGCTAATTTCTTTTCATAATCTAACTTCCCTTTCTTAATCAATCCTTTAGTTACTTTTTGCTGTCTTTTGAAGAATTCCCAATCTTCTATCCTCCCACTAAGTTTGGCTACCTTATATGTCCTTGTTTTTAGTCGGATACTATCCTTGATTTCTTTACTTAGCCACGGATGGCTGTCATTTCTTTTACACCCTTTTTTCCTCAGTGGAATATATTTATTTTGAAAGTTGTAAAATAACTCCCTAAATGAACACCACTGCTCATGTACCGTCTTACCCTTTAATCTATTTTCCCAGTCCACTTTAATCAATTCCGCTCTCACAGCTTATTTTCCCACCTAGCTTTGTATCGTCAGCAAACTTGGATACGTTACACTCGGTCCCTTCATCTAAGTCATAAAATTATAGAAAGGTTACAGCGAGGAAGGAGGCCATTCGGCCCGTCGAGTCCGCACAGGCTCTATGCAAGAGCAATCCAGCTAGTCCCACTCCCTCGCCCTTTCCATGTAGCCCTGCAAAATTATTCCTTTCAAGTACTTATCCAGTTCCCTTTTGAAGGTCATGATTGAATCTGCCTCCACCATCCCCTCGGGCAGTGCATTCCAGATCCTAATCACTCACTGTGTAAAAAACTTTTTCCTCATGTCACCTTTGGTTCTTTTGCCAATCACCTTAAATCTATCCCCTCTGGTTATTGATCCTTCCGCCAATGGAAACAGTTTCTCTCTATCTACTCTGTCTAGACCCTTCATGATTTTGAACACCTCGATCAAATCTCCTCTCAACCGTCTCTGTTCCAAGGAGAACAACCCCAGTTTCTCCAGTCCATCCATGTAACTAAAGTCACTCATCCCAGGAGTCATTGCCATTAATATAGATTGTAAATAGCTGAGGCCCAAGCACTGATTTGGAGTGAGATTCTGGGATTGTGGGGGGTTGGAGGGATCATTAGTCCCTGAGAGTTTTAGAGGAACAAAAATTAAAAATTCTAATGCAGGAACCAACTCAAAATATTAACCTGTATTTTCCCTTCTCAGCTGTTGGTGGACTGCTATGTAAGTCAAGGTATTCTGCTTTTATTTCAGGTTTTCACCATTCATGGTTTTTCGTGTTTTACAATTATACACATTATGATGATAGCCCCCTGAACACCAATCACCCCCCACCCCCTGGTTATCGATCCCCCCGATCCAGCTACCGACGATGACCTGGCCACCAATTGCGCCCCTCCCCCCCCAGGCTACTAATCCCCTCAACCTGGCTACTGATACCGCCCTTGCCAACAATCTACACCCCACCCAGCAATCGATCCCCTTGACCGGGCCACCCATCCCCCGGCTAATGACCCCCCGCCACCGGCAACCTGAATTTCTAGGTCTCTAACTCTTCTAGCCTGGACCTAACCAATTAATTACTGTGACTACAAGAGCAGGTCAGGGGCAGGGTATTCCGTGGCAAGTGACTCATCTCCTGACTCCCCAAAGCCTTTCCACCATCTACAAGGCACAAGTCAGGAGTGTGATGGAATACTCTCCACTTGGCTGGACGAGTGCAGCTCCAATAACACTCAAAAAGCTCAACACCATCCAGGACAAAGCAGCCTGCTTGATTGGCACCCCATCCACCACCCTAAACATTCACTCCCTTCACCACCGGCGCACCGTGGCTGCAGTGTGGACAATCCACAGGATGCACTGCAGCAACTCGCCAAGGCTTCTTTGACAGCACCTCCCAAACCTGCGACCTCTACCTCCTAGAAGGACAAGGGCAGCAGGCACATGGGAACAACACCACCTGCACGTTCCCCTCCAAGTCACACACCATCCCGACTTGGAAATATATCGCCGTTCCTTCATCGTCACTGGGTCAAAATCCTGGAACTCCCTTCCTAACAGCACTGTGGGAGAACCTTCACCACACGGACTGCAGCGGTTCAAGAAGGCGGCTCACCACCACCTTCTCAAGGGCAATTAGGGATGGGCAATAAATGCTGACCTTGCCAGCGACGCCACATCCCATGAACGAATAAAAATAAATTGTTAAATTGCAGCATTGATGCAGCACTTACTAGTGTTAAGGGCAGTCTCTAAATTTTAAAACTCAAGCTGCTTTTAAAAATTTGCTTTTTTTGGAAATCAAACTCCAAACTAATATCCAGACATTACCGAATCTCTAAGCTGTACACTAAATATTCCCAGAGAGAAGCCACATACACTGATACTAATAATTGTGCTTGTTTTGTGTTTTTTTTCCCCAACTTTCTCTTGTTAATTTTCTCTCCTTCCCTTTTCTCCTGAAGATACTGGTGTCAATTTTCCCTTCCATCGCCCAGCGTTAATGGGCGGTAACAGCCTCAAAATAAGCTCACTGATGCAGCCAAGCAGGGGAACCCAACTGGTTGTGTGAGTTATTTTTTTAAAATCCTGGTGTTGAATCAGAACAGAGGTGCACAGGTTTACTAATAGTACATGATTTCTAAGTGCTGTAATTTGAAATTGGAATTTAAGTGCAGATTTATGGCACAGGGTATTCTCAATGCTCTTTTTGTGCGAGGTTATTTTTCTAGGTTTTGAGAGAAGAATATTGGTAGAAATGTTTAGTTGTACCATTTATAATTAACAATATGGGCATTCTAATGGGAATCTCATTATTTTTATGTCATTTGGAGGAAGAAGAGGAGGAAAGAAAGCATACCAGGCAGGTAAGATTATACTTCAGATATGACCCAATTTACAGGTAGAGGAACATTTGCCTTGACAAGTTAGAAGAAAATTACCTAGTAGGATACACTGCATTCGAGAGGCAGTAACAAAGTTGTGACAGCATTATCAGTGACTGTCAAGCTCCCAGCCCTAAAGTTTTATGCCCCTAGTTCATTCCAAATTGCTACAGGGCACATCAACAGTATTACTCTATCTGTAATTCACAGATGTGTTAAGTAGGTGACTGATGCAATGTTCATTGTGGCGAACAGTTTCATTATTCTCCTTGTGGACAACCAGACACAAAATAAGAGGGCACTGTATTTTCAGACAGCAGGATTCTCAAAAATCCAGGGTATCACCCATGTAGCCCATACAATTCTTTTGCCTTTATGAACTGCAAGAGTTTCTACTTGATCAATATGCAGGTCATCTGTGACCATTAAAATAGGATTATGCAAGTGAATGCCTGGGCAACAGTGATTATGCCTTCATTTTAATACCGTACACAATGCCAGGATTATTTGAACCACAAAGAAGAATGCAAGATTGGCTCCTGGAAACCGAGTTCACCCTCTTGGGCCCTGGCTCCTCTGAGGTAGCCACAAACAGTAGCACAACGCAAATACAAAAAGACTCATACAGCCACAAGGATCATCACGGAACAAACAACACCAGCCTATCAGGTGCCTGGACAGATCAAGGAATGTCTTGCCAATGTATCCAAGATCATTATTGTGTGTTGTACGCTGCACAACTTTGCCATCCAAAGAGGTGTAGCCATGGAACAGGTGGATGAGGGCAACACTCAAGAGTAAAGCAAGATGAGGACGAGGTGCTAAAAGATTCCTGATGAACCACCTCTGCAGGCAGCTAAAGTGGTATTGCAAGCTCTCGTAGATGAGACCTTTACCAAAGTGCATCACTCATCCTCTGCATCTCTGCACCATATTAGTGACCAAGCACACCTTACCCAACATTGGGTAACTCAACTACCATCAGTTGAGTGTGCTAAATCACCTACCATCATTCCCATTCTTTTCATCTGCTAAAGTCTTCTACTATACCATTCTGAGAAAACCCCAAGGATGCAGTTAAAATAAATGACAACTAGATTGAATTCTCTAAAAGTGAGTAGTACGTGTGACAGAAGTTTTTTACTCCAGACTTCCCCTTGGTATGATTTGTGTGCTGTAGAGCCTAACCTAGTGTTACTTCTTGGTGTTCTCCCAAAGCAGGAGTAAGCGAAGAGGCTGGCTGCTGAATCTCAGTGGGGATCTCTTAGCCTTCTAGGATGACATCAGAGATGAAAGAATACAGTTATTACAGAAAAAAAATTGTAGGTCTATAGGGAAAGTATGGGACTAATCGGATAGCTCTTTCAAAGAGCTGGCACAGCCATGATGGGCCAACTGGCCTTCTTCTGTGCTGCAAGATTCTATGTATTTAAACAGACAGGCACTGTGTGTGTTTGTGAGAGAGAGGAAAAGTGACTTTACTGGTGCACAGCTGTTAAAGCTTGTTGTTGGTTCTATGAGTGTTGAAGTTTGAGAGGTGATCTAATTGTGATACTGATCAGCCATGATCTAATTGAATATCAGAAAGGGCTCAAGGGCCTGAAAGGCCTACTCCTGTTCCTATATTTTTATTTCAGCTTAATATGCTTTCTGAAATTTATATTTATAATTGGAAACCAACAACAAGCTTTAACAGCTGTGCACCAGTAGAGTCACTTTTCCTCTCTCTCACAAACACACACAGTGCCTGTCTGTTTAAAAAATGACTATTATATAAATTTTGCCTGAATAAAACTTTGAAATCTGTCCTCCAGCTTTACTTCAGATAATTTTGTAAAACAATCAAATTGTATTTGTTAGAAACCGAGAGAGCAGCATTAGGATAAATGCTATTCAAAGACTTCTAAAATGTTTGTGCTGCAATAGCATTTTCATTCTATGGGGCAGCGCAAGCATTACTGGTTCCATGAAGCTTACCTGAATGTAACCCGAATGTAATCCCTATGCCCTGATCCCTTTACAGTAATGAGTCATAAGCAGGAATGAGGGCTGGTGTACTTTTTCTAGGTTTTGGCCAATAAATAGAACAGCGACTCAGGCATCCATGCTGATGCAGTTACAAAAAGTAAAATCCTGTCCACAGTGTGCTGCATCATGACAGGAGTATAACTTCCTATCCTGCTCCCAGCAGCTTCCTACATCACTGGCCAGCACTGAGAGGTACACACAGTGGATTGGAATGACTCACCTCTCACCCCACCTCTGTTTGAAATTTCCTACCGATAGTATCAGTGAAAATATGACGGTTATGCAGGTAATTCCAGGTACAGATTGACATTCTATCATTTGCTCTAGCGCTGTATCATCACAAGCCTTAGATCTTGATTGATTTCTACTAAAAATAGAATAGTCACCAAGTATGCTGCCCAGAATTCCCAGAAGGAGTTTGGGCAGAAAATCTAACAGATGCACCAACCATAATAATCATTGGAGAGTGGCAAATGTGCCTTTTTCAAAAAAATTGAAGAACCATAAGCCTGGCAATTATAGAACAATTAGTCGTATCTCCATTGTGGCCCCTAATAGTAGCAACACCGTTGGATAGAGTAGTAATCATGAACTAATGGGAGCTTGTAACAAAGGTAATGCAGTCATCATGGGGGACTTTAATCTGCACATAGACCGGGCAAATCAAATTGGCAAAGGTAGTTTGGAAGAAGAGTTCATGGAATGTATTCGAGATGGTTTCCTAGAGCAATACGTTATGTAATCAACCAGGGAACAGGCTATTTTAGATCTTGTATTATTTAATGAGATAGGGTTAATTAGTAATCTCACAGTAAAAGAACCTCTGGGGCAGAGTGATTATAATATGATAGAATTTCACGTTGAGTTTGAAAGTAACGTACTTAAGTCAGAAACTAGAGTATTAAACTCAAATAAAGCCAATTACATAGAAATGAGGGGCGAGTTAGCAAAGGTAAATTGGGAAATTAAATTAAAGGGTTTGACAATTGAAAAGCAATGGGAGACATTTAAAGAAATATTTCAAGATTCTCAACAAGTATATATTCCATTGAGAAATAAAAACTCCACAGGAAAAGTGATCCACCTGTGGCTAACTAAACAAGTTAAGGGGGAGTATTAGATTGAAAGAAGAGGCCTATAATGTTGCCAAGAAGAGGATTAAGCTTATGGATTGGGAGAGTTTTAGAAACCAACAAAGGATGACCAAAAAAAATTGATAAAAAGGAATAAAATAGAATATGAAAATAAACTAGCAAACAATATAAAAACAGATGTAAGAGTCTGAGACAGGGGAAATTATAATGGGGAAATCAGGAAATGGTGAGAAACTATTAAATATTGGTGTTCAGAGAGACTTGGGTGTCCTCGTACAAGAAACACAAAAAGTTAGTATGCAGGTACAGCAGCCAATTAGGAGAGCAAATGGCATGTTGGCCTTTATTGCAAGGGGGTTGGAGTGCAAGAGTAAGGCAGTCTTACTACAATTGTACAGGGTTTTAGTGAGACCTTATCTGGAGTACTGCGTACAGTTTTGGTCTCATTATCTAAGGATGGATATACTTGCCTTGGAGGCAGTGCAACAAAGGTTCACTAGATTAATTCCTGGGGTGAGAGGGTTGACCTATGAAGAGGGGTTGAGCAGAATGGGTTTATACTCTCTGGAGTTTAGAAGAATGAGAGGTGATCTCATTGAAACATATAAGATTGAGGGGGCACGACAGGGTAGACGCTGAGAGATTATTTCCCCTGGTTAGAGAGTCTAGAACTAGGGGGCATAGTCGCAGGATAAGGGGTCGGCCATTCAAGACTGAGATGGAGGAATTTCTTCACGCAGTGGTTGTGAATCTTTGGAATTCTTTACCCCAGAGGTCTGTGGCTGCTGAGTCATTGAATATATTCAAGGCTGAGATAGATAGATTTTTGGACTCTAGGAAAGCAGGGGATTATAGGGATCAGGCAGGAAAGTGGTGTTGAAGGCGAAGATCAGCCATGACCTGATTGAATGGTGGAGCAGGCTAATAGGGACATATGGCCTACTCCTGCTCCGATTTCTCATATTCTTATTGTGAATAAGCTTTTAGGGCCCACATTATAGGATAAAATTAGTGAACATGGACTAACACCAACATGGATTTGCCTGACAGATTTGATTGCACTTCTTGATGAAATTACAGAGTGCATAGATGAAGGAAATGTGGTGGATGTTGTAGATATTTTCAGAAGGCAGTTGAGAAGGTGCCATTAAAAAGGACTCGTTACAAAAATGAAAAGCACATTGAAGTCAATGGAGAGGAAAACTGGGCCCGGTGTAAAACGGGCTGCTGATTCACTATTGCCCATCTCGCGCTACTGACAAAGAATAATTTCACCCTGCAATCCTGAGAGGTGTGTTTCAGCTAAAGTCTTTTGTAGAGTCATGAACTAAGTCTAAGTGAAGCATGACACAAGGAACAGGTTTTCAGACAGGTTTAAAGCAGAAAATAAAATAACTTTATCACAGCTATAAAGAAACTTGGAATACTTATCAAAGTTAGAAGGGCAGAGTCTGACTACTTCATCTGCAGACGTAGGATCAAAGATTTCGTTTGATCCTCTCTGCACACCTGGCTTTGTTTAACCGCTTCCTCCACGTCATGTTACATAAATTTGGTTTTTGCTTGGATTACATATTAAGAAAATGCAATACACCAGAAGTTATAATTATGTCTGAATGTGAGTCAAGTTTCATATACAGTACTTAAGATAGTGATAGTACAAAATCATAACAAAAATGTCATCTCTGAGATTTCACTGCATTCAACTCATTGTTGACCATTTGTCTGCAATTTGTTTTCCAAAAAAATGAGAGCTTAAAGTTCCCCTGATAGTTCAGCCAATTCATCTAAATAATAGCTTAGTCACAAAGAACAGGAAGATCCCACGATTAATTTCCAGTCAATGCTTGGTTAGCTAACCCCAGCTGCAGTTGCAGTGAATGCTAGAATTGCTTTTAGAACCATGGAATAGTAATAGGAAAATCAGCCAAGTTTCCAGTCCTGATCACTATCCAGCAACCCATACTGGAAGAGAACACGTGTGGACATCAGGAGAGAACATGTTTAGTCTGGGCTTTGTTGTCCTTTAGGTTGAAGAGCCTACCAATACTCACCATCAAAGCTCACACATAATAACGGGCATTTCGGTGAGGTACCAAGCAGTGACCAGTGGAACCATAACAAAGCAAGGAGTAAACGTCTGCAGGAGAGATTGAAAGGATGGGAGAAAATGGGTGAGGAAAAAAAAAATAGGAGGATTTAAATACTGAGGTTAGGCACTACTGGATCTATTGTCTGAGTACGTACTGAGAATTGTTGGTTCAGGATCTGATTGTGCCTGTGAGCTGAAATCCTTTACTGTGACAGGGGCAAGACGAGCTTCTGGTGACTTGGGTGCACGTACACAGTAACTTAAAGTGTCGTGATTTCCACTTCACAATGACACTAAGGTTGCCGTGTAAATCTAGAGTCAAGACCCAACTTGAGTTTTGAGGGAATTGTGGTGAGACTCACTGTGAGGAGGCAGTCTCACACCATTTGAGTTTGACATGGAGTGCAATTCCAGCACAGGTCAAATCTGGTTTAAAAAGTGCTCAGAGATCCCTTGGACCTCTTGGGTACTTTTTTCATATCAAATCTGTAGTTAATTTAAATGTTTACAGAGTATGGGCACTACTGCCCGTGCTCTACAAACATTCACATTTAAACCATTGGGTGAGGAACATGCAACCACACAGGTGCAGAGGACAACAACTTGCATTTATATAGAGCCTTTAACATAGTAAAACGTTAAACGCACTTCACAGCAGCGATTATCAAACAAAATTGGACACCTAGCCAGAACAGAAGAATTGGACTTACAGCCAAGTAACGTTAATTGGGTACTGCCTGGCTGGAACCGAGACTGCAGCTGTCAGTCTCAGACTGGTTGCTGCAACACAAATACAGCATTTATCTCAAGTACAGAGAATTACCACGAAGGTGGTAAAATCAGTTGGTGACTGATTATTTCTGCTGACCTACCCCTTCCCAAGCTTCAGCTTTGGTTCAGTTCAAAATAGAACCCTTCAACTTCTGAAGGCTATGGTCCACACTGAGATACAGTCGGTACAGGTGTTAAAGTACCGCCAGTACTTCATCCAAATCCCCATGTTTAATGTGTGAATGATAAGAACTATTGAAAGGTTGGGAAAAAAGAGAAATGGGGAGGGGGAAAAGAGAATCAACAGATATACAAGTCACAGAGAGGAAGTTAATAGGTTCAATGACCTGCAAGCGGCTCAATAGAAAGACCAATAGATTGATGAAAGAATAGAAAATGCTGGAAATACACAACAGGTTAGGCAGCATCTGTAAAGAGAAAATGGTATATATCCTTCACCAGACTGAAGGCGAATGGACTGGTTGTCCAGTAAGCAGTTTTTCTTTTCTCTTTCCAGGAGCTGATGTGTTTTTTCAGCATTTGCGGTTTCTTTCAGATTTGCAATTTTTCCTTATTGATTTGATTAAGACCAGATGAGACTGCTGCTGGAGGATTCCTTCTGAAGCAAAGACCTTACTTCACATCTACTTGGAACACGGTATGAAATGTACAATTGCTGTGACATGGTATGCTGTCCAGAAGGTAGTTAGCTCTTGGGAATTCAAAGACTGTAATTCACTCGCATTGACTGCCTGTTTTGTTTGAGTGCGTGTGAGAGCCATTTCCACACTGACTGTCATGTCAGATTAAGGACTGTGCCCCTGTTGGGAGAATGGCTCCAGGTTCATGAAATTAATCTAATATACTCTGCCTCCCTTTTTAACAACTGGTGCAATAAGCTCAAAATGACTTATTTGCAATGAACATGGTAAATGTGGAAAATAGATTTACATGTTTGATACAATTGAAGCCCTTAAGGGAAAAAGTAGGATAATTTTGGAGTACTTCAAAGGAATGGGAGTTGGTAAGTTATTGCCAGGAGAGTTTAAACAGTGCCTTGGGCTACTGAAGGAGAAAGGAAAAGAAACTGAATGCCTAACTTCCATAGTAATTTTTAAAAAAATGTTGTCCTGGGTGATCAATAGGAAGCATTTATAATTGGTTATTAAAAGTGCTTGTTCTCAACTCCCCTCCCCTTTGCTGGCCATCAGTTATTGTCAATTCCTGACTTATTTAAGACTTTCTTCCCTCTTCTTTCTAATCCCTTAATATCTGGTGCGAGTGTTTGTTGTTTCACTTTGGGCCCCTGTTTCCTTCTTATCTTCTGGCTCTGCATTTCAAACTCCCATTGCTACCACATACTAAGGGAACAGCACTATTTCATTTGCCTACATTTGGCTGATTCATACCAGTAGCAATCCCTTCGGGTTAAGAAGTCAATCTATTCACACTTTTTTTTTCATTTGTAAATTACATTTTTTGGTTGTGCTCTGTTAAACCCATGTTCAATGAGGAGTGTAGAAGAGCATGCCAGGAGCAGCACCAGGCAAACCTAAAAATGGAAGTGCCAACCTGGCAAGGCTACAACGCAGGACTGCAAGCATGCTAAACAGTGGAAACAACATGCTATTGACATAGTTAAGTGACCCTCAATGGATCAGATCAAAGCTCTGCAGTCCTGTCACATCCAGTCGTGAATGGTGGTGGACAATTAAACAACTAACGGGAGGAGGAGGCTCCATGAACATCCCAATCCACAAGGATGCCAGAGCCCAGCACGTGAGTGCAAAAGACAAGGCTGATGCATTTCCAACCATCTTCAGCCAGAAGTGCCAATTGGATGATCCATCTCGGCCTCCTCCCGAGATCCCCACCATCACAGAAGCCAGTAGTCTTCAGCCAATTCGATTCACTCCACGTGATATCAAGAAATGGCTGAGTGCACTGGATACAGCAAAGGCTATGGGTCCCAACAACATCCCGGCTGTAGTGCTGAAGAATTGTACTCCAGAACTAGCTATGGCTCTAGCCAAGCTGTTCCAGTGCAGCTACAACACTGGCATCTACCCGACAATGTGGAAAATTGCCCAGGTATATCCTGTGCACAAAAAGCAGGACAAATCCAATCCGGCCAATTACCGCCCCACCAGTCTACTCTCAATCATCAGCAAAGTGATGGAAGGTGTTGTCGACAGTGCTATCAAGCGGCACTTGCTCACCAATAACCTGATCACCGATGATCAGTTTGGGTTCCTCCAGGATCACTCGGCTCCAGACCTCATTACAGCCTTGGTCCAAACATGGACAAAAGAGCTGAATTCCAGAGGTGAGGTGAGCGTGACTGCCCTTAAAATCAAGGCAGCATTTAATCGAGAGTGGCACCAAGGAGCCCGAGTAAAATTGAAGTCAATGGGAATCAGGGGGAAAATGCTCCAATGGCTACAATCATACTTAGCACAAGGGAAGATAGTAATGGTCGTTGGAGGCCAATCATCTCAGCCCCAGGACATTGCTGCAGGAATTCGTCAGGGCAGGGTCCTAGGCCCGACCATCTTCAGCTGCTTCATCAATAACCTTCTGCCTTCACAAGGTCAGAAATGGGGACGTTCGCTGATGATTGCAGTGTTCAGTTCCATTTGCAACCCCTCAGATAATGAAGCAATCCGTGCCCATGTGCAGCAAGACCTGGACAACATCCAGGCTTGGGCTCATAAGTGGCAAGTAACATTCATGCCAGACAAGTGCCAGGCAATGACCATCTCCAACAAGAGAGAGTCTAACCACCTCTCCTTAACATTCAACGGCATTACCATTGCCGAATCCCCTACCATCAACATCCTGGGGGTCACCATTGACTAGAAACTAAACTGGAACAGCCACATAAATACTGTGGCTACAAGTGCAGGTCAGAGGCTGGGTATTCTGCAGCAAGTGACTCACCTCCTGACTCCCCGTAGCCTTTCCACCATCTACAAGGCACAAGGCACAAGTCAGGAGTGTGATGGAATACTCTCCACTTGCCTGGAAGAGTGCAGCTCCAACAACACTCAAGAAGTTCAACACCATCCAGGACAAAACAGCCCGCTTGATTGGCACCCCATCCACCACCTTAAACATTCACTCCCTTCACCACCGGCGCACTGTGGCTGCAGTGTATACCATCTACAGGATGCACTGCAGCAACTCGCCAAGGCTTCTTCGACAGCACCTCCCAAACCCGCGACCTCTACCACCTAGAAAGACAAGGGCAGCAGGCACATGGGAACACCATCACCTGCATGTTCCCCTCCAAGTCACAAACCATCCCGACTTGGAAATATATCGCCGTTCCTTCATCGTCGCTGGGTCAAAATCCTGGAACTCCCTACCTAACAGCACTGTGGGAGAACCATCACCACATGGACTGCAGCAGTTCAAGAAGGTGGCTCACCACCACCTTCTCAAGGGCAATTAGAGATGGGTAATAAATGCTGGCCTTGCCAGCGACGCCCACATCCCACGAATGGATAAAAAAAATTTGTGAGATTGCCACCTTATTTTACCAATATTCTCTACTACAACTTCACAATCTGCACTTTTAGCGTGGAAAATGTCCCAAAATATTTTACAACGGGGTGGAAAGAAAAGGTAAAGGAATGGAGCCATTAAGGGACAATTAGGAGAGGTGACTGAAAACATGATTAAAAACCCATTAAAGGCCATATTTTCAAGTGGGGGGGGGAAAAGAGAGAGAGAGAGAAACAGGGTTTAGGGAAGGAGTTCTGAAGAGCAGTGCTAAGGCAGCTGAAGACTCTCCCACCAATGATGAAGCAAAGGGAGGGAATGCATGAGGCCAGAGTCAGAGCATCAAAGGGCACAAAAATTCAAGGATTATTCAATAATTTGAGTTAAGCAACATAAATAACACAGCAAAATGGTAATTTAATGCTAAAAAATTCAAACTGTCAGATAATTCAAATTAAGTTCAAATTATGAGGAGTGAACTGTATTACAAAACTTAATTCAGATCATGTTTTTGTGACTGGAAAGCTGTTTCCAGTGGGGTCCCGCAAGGCTCAGTACTAGGTCCCTTGCTTTTTGTGGTATATATTAATGATTTGGACTTGAATGTGGGGGGCTTGATCAAGAAGTTTGCAGATGACACAAGAATTGGCCATGTGGTTGATAGTGAGGAGGAAAGCTGTAGACTGCAGGAAGATATCAATGGACTGGTCAGGTGGGCAGAAAAGTGGCAAATGGAATTCAATCCAGAGAAGTATGAAGTAATACATTTGGGGAGGGCAAACAAGGCAAGGGAATACACAATAAATGGGAGGATACTGAGAGGTGTAGAGGAACAAGGGGACCTTGGAGTGCATGTCCACAGATCCCTGAAAGTAGCAGGACAGGTAGACAAGGTGGTTAAAAAGGCATATGGGATAATTTCCTTTATTAGCCGAGGCATAGAATATAAGAGCAGGGACATTATGCTAGAACTGTATAAAACATTGGTTAGGCCACAGTTTGAGTACTGCACACAGTTCTGGTCACCACATTACAGGAAAGATGTGATTGCACTAGAGAGGGTACAGAGGAGATTTACGAGGATGTTGCCAGGGCTGGAGAATTTTAGCTATGAGAAAAGATTGGATAGACTGGGGATGTTTTTTTTGGAACAAAGGAGGCTGAGGGGAGATTTAATTGAGATATATGAAATTATGACAGGACTAGATAGAGTGGATAGGGAGGACCTATTTCCCTTAGCAGAGGGGTCAGTGACCAGGGGGCATAGATTTAAAATAATTAGTAGAAGGATTAAAGGGGAGATGAGGAGATTTTTTTTCACCCAGAGGGTGTTGGGGGTCTGGAACTCACTGCCTGAAAGGGTGGTAGAGGCAGAAAACCTCAACTCATTCAAAAAGTACTTGGGTATGCACTTGAAGTGCCGTAACCTACAGGACTATGGACCAAGTGCTGGAAAGTGGGATTAATCTGGATAGCTCTTTTTTGGCCGGCACCTTTCTATGATCATCCCTTTATTTCCTCATGTCTAAAAGAGGTTGAATTTATTTTAAAACTTTTCACATCACCAAGATGTCCTAAATTACTTTAAAGCCAATGAATTACTTTTTTGACATGTATTCACGGTTGTTATGTAGGCAAACGTGACAACTAATTTGCACACTGCAAAGTCGCACAAACAGTAATGAGGTAAATGACCAGATAATCCGTTTGGTGGTGTTGCAGGATAAATCTTGATGTGGAGATGCCGGTGATGGACTGGGGTGGACAAACGTAAGGAATCTTACAACACCAGGTTATAGTCCAACAGTTTTATTTGAAAATCACAAACTTTCGGAGATTATCTCCTTCGTCAGGTGAGCGAGTGAATAAGAGGTTCTCAAATCACATATCTTATATTAGGCTGGGAATCAAAGGTGTCGTTGGTGTTTAGACAGGTTAGCCATGGAAAACAGTACGTCCCAGTATACTGAATACACAATGGGTCAAATTACACAGACAAAGAGAGAGAGAGACCCGAAAGGCAGATAGAGAGAGAGAGAGAGAGAATGTCCAGTTGCATTAAAAACAGATAACTTTTTTTTTCCTGCTGGTGGGGTTACGTGTAGCGTGACATGAACCCAAGATCCCGGTTGAGGCCGTCCTCATGGGTGCGGAACTTGGCTATCAATTTCTGCTCGACGATTTTGCGTTGTCGTGTCTCGAAGGCCACCTTGGAGAATGCTTACCCGAAGATCGGTGGCTGAATGTTCTTGACTGCTAAAGTGTTCCCCGACTGGGAGGGAACCCTCCTGTCTGGCGATTGTTGCGCGGTGTCCGTTCATCCGTTGTCGCAGTGTCTGCATGGTCTCTCAGATAAATCTTAGCCAAGACACCAAGGGAACTTCCTTGCTCTTCTTTGAATTGTGCCATGGGAACTTTTATGTCCATCTGAACAGACAGATGGCACCTCAGTTTAATATCGCATTGAAAAGAAAGCACTTCTGACAAAACTGCACTCCTTCAGTGCGGCACTGAAGTGTTAGACTAAATGTATGTGCTGAAGTCCTGGGGTGGGGCTGAGACCTACAACCTTATGACTATGAGGCAAAAATACTACCACTGTCTTGTCAGAATTCTCAAGTTTAGCTCATTTACATATTGTATGGCAGACCAGGAATAATTTGCTTGTGGGGAGAGGAGACTTTTTGGTGCAGTATTTGAACGCAAGCACAACTTAAAGTGGCAACAGCTTTCTGCAGGCAGAGCAGGTATCACTCTCCTTTGTTCTATTGTTCCATGTTTTCAAGAAAATGCAGAATACAAAACCATGCAATGTTCTAAAGCAAAAATAATTGACAGCTGATTAACTATATGCACAGATTTTTCTAATAATTCTTTAAAGTACAACATTATTTATCTAGAGATTTTACAGCTTTCTTACACTGTTATAAACTAAAATTAGATTTGAGGTGGAAAATGAACAAGCATGAAAGCTTAGACTGAAGGAAAATGAGATAGGTGCATTTGACTTTTCAATTCATAATTTATAAAATGGTTTTCTTTAAGAAAGAAAACATGAAAATATGCCAGCTTTGAAATGGTTTCTGTAGCAAAGAAATAAATATAAAACAGTGTTGTTCTGGATAAAAGCCTATTGCTTGGATTTTGGGAGTGGCACTGGTTCAGAATTCTCTGTGGACACTTCTCTCACAGGAACCCCCTCGCTTATCACTTAGTCTTCATATTAAGCATCCCAATAGGAACCTTCTGACTCCATCTGCTCTCAGAAAATGCAGGTTAGCCAGTGGCTATAAAGAAGCTATTTAATATATGTATTGTTCATTTAAGCACAAGGGAGCAGGAAAAGGATAAAAGAAAGCAAAACATGTATAGGGACACTACTGCATTCCTGTCCAGCTCCCATCAAAAACTCCATACCATATCCCCTAACTCTACCATTCTCCCATGCAGCTTGCTTAGGCTGAATCTGAGAGTGCACATCCTCAATGTTCTATTTGACCCCCAGCCGAGCTTCAACCCACACATCATAGCCACCACCACGACTAATTCTAACTCCCCAACATTACCTGCATCCACCCCTGCTGAAACACTTAACCATACTTTGTCACCTCCAGACTCGATTACTCCAACATTCCTCTCATCAGCCTCCTGAGATCTGCTCTTCAGAAATTGCAACTTATCCAAAACTCCACCACACATATCATAACCCGCACTAATTCCGAATACCCTATTATCCCTGTCCTCGTCAACATTCACTGGTTCTGTATAATCCAATGCATCAATTTCAAAACCCTTGTCCTCATCTAAAAATATCTAATGACCTCATCCCACCTGACCTCTGCAACCTTCTTCAGACCAATGCTCCTGCACGTTTCCTCCACTCTTCTGACTCCAGCTTCCTTTGTATTCCTCCCACCTCCACTCTGCTTTTGCCATAGATCCTTCAGCTGTCTGGAATGTTCTCCCTAAACCTCCTTCACCTTGCTATCTCTCTCCCTTCTTTAACCTACCTCTCAATTGTAGCTTCAGGTACCACTCTAAACCTTCTCCCACCACCGTTCAGTGTCTGATTATTTTCATCTTTTAAGCTGTTGGAACATTTTAGGTTAAAGGAAATTTTGTAAGTACAACTGGTTGTTGTTGCTTTCTTAATTCAAATATCTTTCAAAGTGTGCATTACAACAGAATGGGAGACCAAAGCTCCAGGAGTATTGGATTGATCCCAAGTTCTCTATTAGTTGCTTTCTTCCTCTCCATTTTTTTGTCTCCTCATTCTCTTTAGGCTTCTCACATCACACGCCCTTTTTCAGTACTTGAGGACAGGCAGTTCATGCCTGCCTAGGTGTCTGCTAACACCACCCTGAAACTAGCAAGTGCGCTATGGGTTGAATTACCCATTCATCATTGTTGAAAGTGTCTCACTTTTACTAGTTGCCTCCACCCTCATGCTCAGCAATGATCTGGTGAGATTAGAAACAGTGGACTAAGTACCTATCCAGCCGCGGCTTTAAAAATAAAAGTCCTACATATTCTTGTCGATCAGACTATTAACCAATTCTATCCCTATTAGAACAGCATTCCAAGTTGTTCCTTAGTTTCAGATAATGTTTTGGCATCAGGTATTGTATTTGAGCAGCAGTAGACAAAAAGGAGGATGCCAAGTTAAGATATCACATCAGTTTGTTTACTGCATGAAAGAAGCACAAGTCTAAATGGCACAACAGTGCAACACATTGTAGCAGCATGCAACACCACAGTGAAGGTTTATTTCAACCCAATTTTGGCCACAGTATTTGAAAGGCAAGATGTGGGAAGTAGGTGCAGTAATCGCCATGTTTCTGTAGAAGAAAAAAATATAAACTAGCATTACTTTCAGCACATGTTGTTCAGAATTCTCTTGGGACGTTTCCCACATAGGAATTTCCTCTCTAAACACGTCGTCTTCATATTAAACATCCCCAGGAGGTACCTTCTGACACCATCTGCTCTCAGAAAATGCTAATTTGCTATAAAGAAGTTGTTTATTTCATATGGGATTCATTTAAAACAACCAGGAGTTTGAAGGGAGAAGGAGCAAACACATGTGTGGGGGCACTTTACACAAAGTACTCCACTTCCCTCCGACACTGGAGTGATGTTCTTGTTTAAGTAGTGTCAACAGCAATTAACTGTGTTCCTTTCAGTAACTTTTACTCATATTAACCTAACTTCTTACTTTCCATTTGTCAAACAGCAGCAACTTAAAAAGGGATATGGTAAGGTAGTTACTTTAATAAAATCTGCTGGGTTATCAAATTCCTTAAAAGCTACTCTTACAAAGAGCTGGCACCGGCTCAATGGGCTGAAAGGCCTCCTTCTGTGCTATAACTATTTGATCATACTACTCTTAAGGTCCTGAAGTATACTATAAACCAGCAGGACTCAGGAACTATCATTTTCTTTATAAAAAAAAACGTAATTTCAGGGCCTTATTTTCTTCCCCAGTCCTGCTTCGTAGTCTCCCCACATCCTGACCATTGCTGGCAGAGGCAACAAGCTGCTAGGCATCTGTCTACACTGGCTATTGGGAGGTATGTAAGAAAAACAACGGGAACTCTCAGATTTTCCCTTTCTCCTTTGTGGGAAAAATGCTTGGTCTTTGTTCAGCACCCTGACAATGGCACAGTTGAGATTAATAACTGTTGAAAATCACTAGCACAATACCTGTCACAGTGGTCTATGGAGCACTGCACACTGTCACCCTTTTGTACTTACTGTTTTTTTGTTCTGGTCTCAGGAGAGGTGTAGTGTTCGTTATTAAGTTCGGTTGATAACAGATTAGAAGTTCAAAACAAGTGTCTTCTCCATTTCCTGATCACCACCATCTCACTAGATGGTGATGATCAGGAAATGGAGCGGAATTTGGTCCCACCCACTGTGCCGGTTTCTGGGGCTACCCAACTTTCCAGGGCAGGGAGAGAGGATTTGGTAGGTGGATACAGCTCCTGTTTGAAGTATGTTTGAGCCTCATTATCCTAAGTAAAAGGGTAGGGGGAAGGGCGTCACACCATTTCCTGAATGCTATAGACATGTCCCTGGAAATCTGGCAGGATGGAGCCATCTACTGGACCTACAAGTAGGAGGGCCTTTAAAAAGGTCCACAGATTTTCAAACACAAGTCCTTCTAATTTGTTGGCACTTGGGTTTCTATGAGTCTTTATGCCAGTTGTCATTATTTATTTATTGCCATGGACTCCATTTATTGGCACCAGTGGGTTGATCAATAGCTATCCTTGGCACTGACATGTTTGAAGAAAGGGGAGGAGCTGTGGAGGCACGTCAGATAGATTAGGTTGCCAGAGAGGTTCTCTGGGTTCATCCGCCGGCAAAAGCAACTGCAGGGAGGCAACATACCTCACTTCAACAGATGTGTTGTGGAGCTTCATCTTGCCAAAGGAGAATGCTCCACCAGACCCAGTGGCATCCCTGAGATGAGAATGCCAGGCTACTCTACTGCTGCATGGTTCTTCTGAAGCATCCCAATCACAGCATATAATACTTTACATGGTACTTCATGAAATAAGGCATGTCACAGTGATCAGGAGCCAGTGTTGCCTGCACCTGCCAAGATGCACCAACCATTTCTGCAGGTCCTGGAAAACCCACCTGGGAATGACCATGGGAAGCTGCCCTCTCAAGGTCTGGATTAGCAAAGGGGCAGACACGGAGTTGAGTCATTTAGAACCATAGAAAAGATACAGCACCAAAGGGGGCCATTTGGCCCATCGTGTCCACACCGTCTCGAAGAGCAACCAGGTATTTATGTAAATAAAGAGTATTTGATGCCTTATCGCCTCCAGCTACTATAAAGCAAAAGGCTTGCATGTGCGTATGGACTGTATTGGTCAGCTGTGGCCTGAAACTTAGCTGCATCCTTTTGCAGGCAAGAGGCAACTGTCCTCACAAGCAGTCCATACAGTACCACTTTGAATTGAGTAGCCACAAAAAAAAAAATTGGGTGCCAGAACTTTATCACTTATGTACAGACTCTGTACCTTCATCTTGGCCATCCACTTCTTAATTCTCCATCCATTAAGCCTTGACAAAGGCTGCTGATGGGTTGAGATACCTTTTAAAGTTCTCCAGAAGCTCTCAATTTTTTTCTTCATGACACTCCCTTTAAATTTGACTTCCATACAATTTTTCTGTCCTACCAGTGTTGTCAGCCCTAGATCCATCTAAGTTTGCAGCTCAAGTTGTGAATAATTATACCAATGAGCCTAGGCCAGCTACTAGGACTTGATATTCAGGCAGGTCTTCAAACAATGCAAACTAAATTAGAATGGACTTGTATCTGAAGACAAGAATCGGTCCTACGGTAGGTACTAAATCAGTCATTTCAACTAGACTACTAAACGGTCTATCAAGCAAACACTTTTACGAGTGAGGGAAGAATAAGAACAACTAAGATTCTTTTTGTATCAAGTGCTTCATTGTACATATTCTGCTCTGCTGTTCTTGGTTGCCAGAGCAAGGTTATCAACCATGGTTGCAAAGGTATCCCACAAGCTGACCTTTTTGCATGAGACATACTTCCAGTCCTCTTTCAGAAGTATTGCATTCCTAATGATAGTACGGTTTCTTGAAAGGGGGTGCGGAGGCTAAAAGGAGTCTTGGGCAGTAGCGCGAAACAGAGGATAGGAAATCGGTAGCCTGTTTTCCATTGAAGGCAAGCGGGTGGCATGTAAAAGTCAGTCAGGCGGTGTGTAAAATGAGCTGCCGATTCGCTAGTGCTCGTTTTGCACTACCGTCCAAAACCAATTTCGCCCCCACCCCTCAGGACAATTATCTTTACCACATGGAGGAGATGAGCTTGGAGATGGCAAAATAAAGAAACTGCATAGTGATACAGGATGATGGCTTGAATGGGTAAGAGAGGAAGTAGTGGCAGAGACAGTTATATAGATGGTCTCAGTCTTAGAGGCAAAAATATTCATGAGATCTTTGTACTTGGCATTGGACAGAACAGAGGAGGGACTGGGAATTGCCAGTTTATTGCAACTGCCTCGGGTCATTGGATAACCATCTGATACAAGTAGTAAATGTGTAGGTGGAGCACCCTCTTGTTATTTTCAACAGGAGCTGCTGTGACCACATAAATTTACCAGTCGAGAACACTTTGTGAATGTTACAATTTACTAAATCTAAAATGGCACAATTTTTCCTCTGCTATTCTTCCCCATCCCCATGGATGTCAATAGCAAGATATTACTAAAACAAAAATCAAAACTTGGGAAATACTTCTGTAAATAACACACAGAAAAACATATTGGCTAATATTTTTTGCTGAACGAGAGTTTGTCAATTACAAACTCTCCCCACCAACCAGAAGGACTGTGGCCCAGATTACAGTGTATTTCATAGCCATATTAAAAACATTGGAAATAGAGCAGGAACAAGACATACCAAAGGCTATTTAAAATGAAAACTATGTTGTTCACTGCAAGTGGAAAAAATTTTAGAAGCATCTTTATTTTCACTTGGTTCTTTTAAAAGGGTAAAAGCATTAAGTGATACATTTCCATGAAACGCTTCATTTTATTCAAATCAAAACATTTAAAGTGATACACAGAAAGGTTCATTATAAAGAATGTATAATCACTGAAGGGATTGTATAAATGCAAAACAAATTCAAGGCAATGACCAATTTCATCAGCAACTTACAAGAGACTGACAAAAGCAATATATCTTTTATTGTTACAGATGTGAGTATTAA
Source organism: Heptranchias perlo (assembly GCF_035084215.1). Taxonomy (NCBI): domain Eukaryota; kingdom Metazoa; phylum Chordata; class Chondrichthyes; order Hexanchiformes; family Hexanchidae; genus Heptranchias; species Heptranchias perlo. Next base: position 91,846,210 of record NC_090326.1, read on the forward strand.
AAATAAGATTGAAAAGACGTATAAATTTCAAAGAATGCTAGACCCAAAAGGGCTAAAATTACTGATTCTAACACAATTGGGATCTAGTGCATTTTATGCATTTAGATGACATTTTTACTTACGTTCTGCTAAGAACCAAAATCAAACATGTGGGTTCACATAACAATATTCTAAATTTGTAGGAAGTTGGGGTTTCATAATTTAGTAAACTGATTTAGGTCATCCACAACAAACCCATTTACTAATGCCTCCAGGACCTTAAAAAAAAATCCATAGACCCTACTTATTAATCATGTAAAGCCCTGAAAAAGAAAAACCCATCTAGAACATTGCTCCAGAGTATACTATGTTCTTGTTCATTCCAGCAGAAAACTAGCTGTTAAACAGCATCACCTGCATCTGTAGAGATCAAGTCAAGTTTAAATTATAAGCTTGCTTCAGTTGCCAAAAGCAACCCTGAAACTTGGATACCTCTGGTAGTGCTGTTGAAGGCACCAAAACCTGGTTGAGAAGGACTTCACTGGGTATCAGACAGCAAAATCTCACCTGCAGCAAATCTAAATGGTCCCACTTGCAGCACTTGGCTCTAGCAAAAGTAAGTTAGCAGCTGACCCATACTTTCACCAGGGATGGCATGCATGAATCTACACCAAATCTCAAAGATCATTCTGGCCACAACTGCTAAATGTGTTCCACTATATAAATGGGGCAGACTTGGCACCGATGGAATTGTCACAATTATGGAGTCCTATATTGGGAGCGGTTCTATAACAAAGAGGCATCAGTGATCATCACTCTGGCAGTGAAGCTAGATGCATAACCCATCAGCTGCAAGAGAAAAGGCTGATTGCTGACAAAGGGAATTCATTACATCAACACTGAAACCAGTGAAATTCCACCACAAATGGACTCCTCCACCATACATGTTTAATATATAAAAATGTCCTAAATTTTAGAGCACACAAAAATAGACTCTTAAATGCATAAAATGGCTTTGATCAAAACATCAAGCACACTCATTACAAAAGGTAACAGACAGACACACACACACACACACACACTGCATACAATCTCTGATCACAGCTGCATCTTCCTGTTCACCTACAATAATTTTTCACATGTACTGCATATACTGCACACCTGGGCTTTGGGCCCAATGTAAAACAAACAGTAAATCATGGAGGTCGGTTTTCATTAAAAAATGTCCATAATGTGTACTGATAGACCATATTGGAGCTGGATTTTGGGCCCAATGAAAAAATGCTGCACACTGAAAAGTTACAGTATGGCATTCTACCATACAAAATTGCATTTGAAACAATGTATATGTAAATGGATTTTCCACAAGTTTAAATGTTCTAAGTAACTTCATGCTGAAGCTACTTAGAACATTGCTTAAAAAAAGCACCCATAAGGGTATTTTTAACCATGAAAATCCCCTTCAAAAATTATACTGTTGGCCCCATTTACACAGAGAACAGCATCAATTTTTGGATCAATGTGATGTCAGCCCAACTGATTGCACTCCTTTTCTTCGTTCACTTTAGGCTTTGAAGCAACAAGTCAAAACGTCAAGTAACCTAAATTAATTTTAAAAAGACTTTTAACTGACAAGCATCACATGTGAAATCTTAACTTACCTTTCTCTTTTAGTTGCTTGATGACATACTGTGCATCTCCATCATTGTACCTTTGACCATTGAAATATTTTCCTTTGGGAATATAATTTTAAATTATGCACTTTTTCAACAAAAAAAAACTCCACAAGCTAACTTCTGTGAGAAAAAAAAAAACTTAGGTCTTGAAATTGTGCTGTGGGTAGGAATGATGTTCAACATTTATATTTTCTCCTTCCTCTCTCTGCTATTTAATCATAGAATGATACAGTGCCAAAGGAGGCCATTTGGCCCATCTGCCTGTGTCGGCTCTTTGAAAGAGCTATCAAGTTAGCCCCACTCCCCTGCTCTTTCCCCTTAGCCCTCCAAATTTTCCCCCTTCAAGCAATATGTTTAAAATCAATGGATTACTGCCTCCTTTTAAAAAGCAGAGAGATTTCCGATGAATATATTAAAGTGTTACACCTATTTATCTCTCAGCATACTTTCAAGAGATTATTATCACTTTGCCAGAAGCAAGCAACAAATCAATCCTGTTCAAATACGGTGTAGGATGGTTTACGAGTAAAATATTCAAATAAATCAGGTGGATATAATAGAATGTAACAAGCTGTTAAAATTGTACTTGAATGTAAAATGATACTTCAAACAGTGGAGAGAATCTGAAATTTAACTAAAATTAAACCAGAGTTCAAATGGAAGTGAAACAATGTGGATTTGTTAGCCTAGCACTCATTTTCATTGGAAAATGAGGTTAACATTTGTTCATTAGGTTTGTTTTTTGACCACTTTCTAGCATAGTTTGGTACAGATGGGCAGCAACTGATGGCAAAGGCCAGTTAGTACAATAGATATTGGCCAGTCCACACTAATAAATCAATTGTGCAGCGATACTGAAGTTATTCATTAAACTTATTTGTACATACAATGACATTAAACAAGCATGCAATGTACAAGAATATTTTTGTATTTGTAAATACTATAGCTTATGCATAGCACCAAATACAGCCATACCCCGTACCTATATGGGTGGCATGGAAGAATGTTTTAAAAATGTTAACTCCCCTATGGAGGAATTTGCCAACAATTTGGAATTGCAAAATAAATACAATACCAACCATAATTGAAAGGTCACCACTAAATCTTGCTTCCTTTGAGCAAGTATGATGCACAGCACTTACACTGTTACTCAGAATACATTTCATATCCTGTTTGCCATTTCTAGCAAAATCAAACACAGTATGATTTTGCAACAAAGTGACGAGAAATCCCCATATGGCCATTTGAATCTGTGTAAATGGGGCAACCAGATATACAAAAAGTCAAATATTTTCCCAGAACCTATATAGTGCATTTGTATAAAACACTCCTTTACTCAATGAAAATTGAAAATCAGAATCAGTGCTAATTTCCAGCTTCAGCCATCAGTTTATAGTGATTCAAAAGGCTTTGACATTGCCGTTAAAAAACATTCATCTGTTACCTATTTGTCCTTGGCTACAGACTTGTTTGCTTTTAGATACATCTATCCAAGCCAAGAGAACCACCAGATCATTTCCATTCAATGAATTATTCATACACTGGTACAAAACTCAATCCTTCTCATCACATTTTCCCAAACCTCAATTCTTTATAAGAGATTCAATTTCAAATCCAACTACTCTATGGGCATAACTTAAAAAGTATAAAATTTGCAGTTTTTAATTTAACAGTCAAAGACATCCAAAGGTGTATTTTCAGTTTACACATATGCAGACCTGATCCTAAAAAAACATGACTGAGAGGCTGAGAACAAGAGTACAGTTAAAGACAAAAAAAATTGAAGAGCTTAAAATTTTTTTTACAAAAGGTGTGGTTAGAATTTGGAATTCTGTCATAAACTGTTGTTGAAGCAGAGTCCATAAATTCTTTTAAAGAGAATTAGATAGGTGCTTGACATATAGGAATGTTAAAATGGCATGGAATGTGAACAGAGGAGTGGGATTAGACTAGGCTGCTCACACGGAGAAAAATTAGCAGAAACAGGCCATTTTTCTCACCAAGTCCATGTTATAACAACAATCTTGGATGGCCCTCAGCATATTGAGGCTGTAGACATTAATTTCACAAATAAAACTTTAAACTGAATACATATTTATTTTTCCAAACAGAAATTATGTACTTGCTACAGGCTTGGTATTTTAAAATTAAAAATAAATAAATAATGCAGGGCTATGGGGAAAGAGCAGGGAATGGGACTAATTGATAGCTCTTCCAAAGAGCCAGCACAGGCACAATGGGCCAAATGGCCTCCTTCCAGCTGTAAAATTCAATGGGGGTAATTTTGACTGAGATAGTGTAAAATGGTGATAGTGAATTGGCACCCTGTTTTACATCGCTACTGATTTTTTATTTCCATTTAAGTTAAATTAACCCTCTGTGAATAATCCCCAACTTCCAAAACAAATATATTTTCAATCCCAATTATTTATGCAGAATCATTCATCTCCACCTGGACTACACATGCAATGGCAAAGAGTATTTTTTATGGTCCTTAAAACATGTCCCTCTCCTACCTAATATTCGATGCTTCATTACTATTCCTGCCTCGAGTCTTACTGCCGTACAGTTCCAAAGCCATAGCAGCTCCAGTATTTTTCTGAAATGGCCATTTATGTGTGTGAATCTAGACAGAGTGTCTTAACAGGCTATTCAACTATGAATGTTACTACTGGCAAGTCTGATCTTGTCTCCACCCAATATGCATGTTTTCTAGCAGGGATCACTGCGATCAGAAACAGGAACCCTGAATGTTCTTTCACCTTCCTAGCCCAGCAACACTGAAGCCAACTGCTTCTGACTGAGTTCAGCTAACCCAGCACAGACTTGGAATTAAACCAGTGACCTTTCTTGTCTGTGACTAAACACCACAAGGCAAGGTAGTATATTTCCCATTAAGCCTTGTGAACTATAAATATGTTCTTTTTTAAAAAAAGATACAAATCTCTCTGCTAGTTACTTCAAGCCAACAGTAAAAAACACATTTGAAAGAAAATAATCCGATTGATATCATCAGCCAATAACTTCCATTCATGTGAATTATAACCCTACATATAATTCTATTGCATTGTAAGGCTTGTATGGTCCAGTGTAACTTGCATGAAAACTAAGTTCCAAAACATTTTTGATGACCATCACGAATCTTCATCATTCATTTCTAACATTTGCTTTTTCACAATTTCTTCCAGTTTTACTTTCCCCAAAAATCTATTTCATCTGCTCCAGCTTCTATGGTAGAGAGTCTGGATTATATCTAAACTTGTAGCCATATGGTCGTAGATGGTAAGTCATGTATTCCAAATAGTACATGGTCTTAGAATCAATGTAGTGGAACGACACTGCCAGATCAGAACAACATCCAGGCCCCTGTGAAGAAAACAAACTGCATCAAAAAAAACTCAAAATTTGCATAAATCTGGTCCCAAATACACTATTTGTATAATAAGTAGCTATTTTTAAAAAAGGTTCACTAGATAGGTTCGGTTGAAGACCATCGCATTTGATCTCATCTGTCCAGAATACAAACCCTACCATCTTCCCATTAAGCATGTAGTGGCTCAAGAATCCAGTATTTTGGTCTCAACCACTGATCCTGACAGCCTGCTTTTGCATTAATACTTACCTGACATCTGTCCTAAATTTGCTCTTCACAACCTCGAACTTGTTCCCTTGCATCTTGCTGAACTCTTGTAATTGTTATATGATATTATAAAGATAGAGAAGGGTCCAGTCAAAAACATGTATTCTTATTTGAGAGCTTCCATAATCATGGGAATTCCTTAACAAAGAAGGAACAATCTTCCAGTTATGTCAGAAAATAGACTGCAAACCTGCTACTCTAAAAAGGAATTTAGGATTCTAATTTTCCTGCCCAATTTGAAAACAACCACAGAACGTTCTGTAAGCATCTGTCTGGCTATTTGTCAAATACATATTCCAAGAAAGGTCTCACCAATGATTTTTGGTGAGCTTTATTCCAGTATTTTGCAATTTGTTATGTAAGCAATTGAGTTTAATACCTCAGTTGTGTTTCTGTACACTTGTGGCCATTATATCTCTCCACACTTTTTTTTTTAAACAGAGCTATCACACTCTAATAACTAGATAACATTATAGTATCATGAATGCCATAGTATGAGCGGAGAAGAGTGCAATCATGATACACAGGATAGCAATTTGTGGATTAAAAGACAACAGAATGTACGGTTTAAAAAAGTCATACCAGGCAAATATTGGGTTAAAGCTTAGAGAGTTTTTCGTCACCCTTTCCTGGATCATTACTTTCAATAGAGTTGAACAAATAACCATATGCAAATATTGTACAGATGATATCAAGATTCATTTGAGGAAATGCTGTGTTCAAAGTTCAAACACACAACCTGTAGATTAGATTATGAAACACAGAACAATCAGCACTGCAGCTTTCTGTGTGTTTAAGACAGCTGTTCAGTGTGTTTATTCTAGCTGTGGAACATGGGCTTTGTTGGCGATTCCCAAATATAACCAGCAGCCCAAGTTCTACAGAGTTCTGCTGTACTCCAGGAGGTCCATCCCATTGAATCTATTTTGCCAATCCACTCAAGCCCCATGTCACCCAGGCCATCTTTCTGCAAGATTTCTCCACACTTCTTAGGACCATCCTCAGTAGGGTGAAGAAAATGAGAAACTTCTTTTTCAGATTACTGTAGCTCAGAGACAGTTTAATTGATGAATTTCTTTAATTAAAATTGTATACCTGGCTCTTGGTATATTTAAAAAGGCAAACTTTAAAGTGAGGGAACAAATTGATCGTGTGTGTGGGAAAAAAAGGAGAAAAAAAATGTTCAACACTTCAGTGGAAGTCAATTGCAATACTTTAAGTGATAATGCTGAACATGCTGGATAAATACATACTTAGGATCAGGAAGACAGACTAAACAAGTATGGCCCTGAATGAAATCAGAAACCAAATATGGAGAAAGATCAACCTCTCCAAATCCCTCAGGGAAAAAAGGTGAAGGGATTCACATGGATCAATATAGAAACATACAGAAATAGGTTAAAACATAGTTCAGGGGTAAAGAGGAACCTGGTTTAAAAATAAACATAGCAGCAGGCATAAAGCATAAAAGTTTTAGTACTTCAATAGCAAGAGGGCAGTCAGTAAGAGGCAAGAAACCTAAAAAATGCAAACTATACTGAAACGGAGGATGAATACAAAATAATTAAAATACTAATAGATTAGTTCCTCCAAGTATTCACTAAGGAAAATATAAGAAACATAAAAGGTACTTAAGTACCAACAGTCTAAGTAGAATCAACAACTTTGATATAAATGAGATGCAAGTCCTAGAAAGGCTAAAATCGTTGAAAACAAATAAATCCCCAAGGACAGACAGCAGTTATCTCATAGCACAAAGACAGACAAGGGAAGAGATTTGAGCAGCATTCACAGTAGTTAAGAGGAGATCCTGCAGATTGAACACAGGCAACGACAAGCTTCGATATCAGATCAAATAATGGAATAGATCAGGAGTAAACTTGAAGGCTACCTGTAAATAGTAACCTAGTTAACAGCAGTCTACATGGATTCCAAAGGGATGATCCTGCTTGATCAATCTCCTTGATTTTCTGGGGAGTGACAACCCAAGTTGACTGTGAAAAGTCCTACTCTATGGACCTAGACTTGCAGCATTTGAAAAAGTTCTACATGAAAGACTACTCATTAAGGTCAAAGTGGTGGGGATTCAAGGTAAATCTTCAGAATGGATAAGAAACTAGCTAACAGGTAGAAAGCTGCTGATATTAGTTAGAGGAGTTAAGCTGCGGTGGGCAGGGAAGTGCCGAGTGGGTGCCCAGGGACCACTGCTGGAACGCTAACTGTTTCTAATTTAGATTAAATGACTTGCATTCAGAAGCTCATTAAAAATTGGTCAAATTTGTAGATGATAAACTAAGACAGGCAGTTGAATCTGAGCAGCAGCTTGGGAACTATACAATGAATTGGAAAAAAATGTAAGTGGCTCAAACAACAGCAGGTAAAATTTAATATAGACAAAGTATTGGACAGAGGGAAAAGAAGGACAATGCAAGTACTCCACAGATGATGTTGAAAAAGCTATGGATGAAGTTAAGAGATCTAGAGGTCTTCGTAAACTCAATGCTCAAAATGTCCAACCACCACAGAGCAGCAATCAAAAAAAAAAATAGAATGCTGAACTAAATACTAGAACAGTAGAGGACAAGCTAGATGAGGTAATGCTGAAATTGTCTAGAGCATAATAAGACCATGCCTTAAGTACTGCGTGTGCTCAGTTCTGGGCACTGAAACACAAAGGAGACGTTCAGACACAAAAGGAGGCACTTAGAAGTGCCCTGAGGTTGGTCTCTAGTTTTTTTTAAAAAAAACTAGACTCTTTATTTCATTAGATAAAACATAATAGACAAGATAAAAAGAAAGTCACTGAGGAATACACAACTTTAAACGGTCTGCGCCAGACAAGTGCCAGGCAATGACCATCTCCAACAAAAGAGAGAGTCTAACCACCACCCCTTGACATTCAACGGCATTACCATCACCAAATCCCCCACCATCAACATCCTGGGGGTCACCATTGACCAGAAACTTAACTGGACCAGCCACATAAATACTGTGGCCACAAGAGGAAGTCAGAGGCTGGGTATTCTGCAGCGAGTGACTCACCTCCTGACTCCCCAAACCTTTCCACCATCTACAAGGCACAAGTCAGGAGTGTGATGGAATACTCTCCACTTGCCTGGATGAGTGCAGCTCCAACAAAACTCAAGAAGCTCGACACCATCCAAGATAAAGCAGCCCGCTTGATTGGCACCCCATCCACCACCTTAAACATTCACTCCCTTCACCACCGGCGCACCATAGCTGCAACGTGTACCATCAACACGATGCACTGCAGCAACTCACCAAAGCTTCTTCAACAGCACCTCCCAAACCCGCGACCTCTACCACCTAGAAGGACAAGAGCAGCAGGCACATGGGAACACCACCATCTGCACGTTCCCCTCCAAGTCACACACCATCCCGATATTGCCGTTCCTTCATCGTCACTGGATCAAAATCCTGGAACTCCCTACCTACCATCACTGTGGGAGAACCTTCACCATATGGACTGCAGCGGTTCAAGGCGGCGGCTCACCACCACCTTCTCAAGGGCAATTAGGGAGGGGCAATAAATGCTGGTCTTGCCAGCGACGCCCACATCCCATGAACAAATAAAAAAAAACATAAAATGAGAATGCAATTTTTATTTCAGTAGCAGGCTATTATGGAGAAAACCAAGTATTCTCCTATTTTTTTGTTAGACGAATTTCATCTACTTTCTTAGTAGGCAACAGAATATCTTCACATCACGAGAAAGACAAGCTAGCCTTGCCTCTCTCCATCATTCCCTAACTTACCATTGTTGAGAAAGCCAGAGCGTGTGGTTCAAATCAGTTCTAAAAAGAGTACAGAGCGAGAAGATATCCCAAGGAGTAAGTTCTCCACATGTGGAGGGCGCAGGCACCCAACAAACTGAGTTGCAGTTCCAATATATGCTGGGATTTGAATTGCTACTCACTTTTCTACCCAACCTGGATATTTAATGCTTCTCCTAATTCCTTCTCTTGGCTCATAACCTTAAATAAAAAAGCTGAGCAGGAAAAATGACACCTGTTCATGCACACCCCCAATATGTGACGCTTAAGAAAAATTAAAATGAACTTAGTTTTATTGGTATGTGCCATTTTGTACCTCAAGTACCTACAGTGCCGTATATTAAAAAGGGATTTTATATGCAGCTTGGAACAACTCCATTCATTTGAATAGGAGGCAATGCTTTGGCCTGGTTTGGAGTTCAATCTCGAAGCATGCAAGCTGGGAAAAGTTCATACGTGAAAAAAGAGATGCTTAGAGAGATTTTTTTAAAAATAAAGTATAAATTGGGAGAATACTGAAGTCAATGGGAATCAGGGGGAAAACTCTCCAGTGGCTGGAGTTATACCTAGCACAAAAGGAAGATGGTAGAGGTTGTTGGAGGCCAATCATCTCAGCCCCAGGACATTGCTGCAGGAGTTCCTCGGGGAAGTGTCCTAGGCTCAACCATCTTCAGCTGCTAAATCAAGGACCGCCCCTCCATCATAAGGTCAGAAATAGGGATGTTCACTGTTGATTGCACAGTGTTCAGTTCCATTCGCAACCCCTCAGTTAATGAAGCAGTCCCTGCCCGCATGCAGCAAGACCTGGACAACATCCATGCTTGGGCTGATAAGTGGCAAGTTACATTCGCACCAGACAAGTGCCAGGCAATGACTATCTCCAACAAGTGAGAGTCTAACCACCTCCCCTTGACATTCAACGGCATTACCATCACCGAATCCCCCACAATTAACATCCTGGGGGTCACCATTGACCAGAAACTTAACTGGACCAGCCACATAAATACTATGGGTACAAGAGCAGGTCAGAGGCTGGGTATTCTGCGGTGAGTGACTCATCTCCTGACTCCCTAAAGCCTTTCCACCATCTACAAGGCACAAGTCAGGAGTGTGATGGAATACTCTCCACTTGCCTGGATGAGTGCAGCTCCAACAACACTCAAGAAGCTCAACACCATCCAGGACAAAGCCGCCCACTTGATTGGCACCCCATCCACCACCTTAAACATTCACTCCCTTCAAAACCGGTGCACTGTGGCTGCAGGGTGTACCATCCACAGGATGCACTGCAGCAACTCACCAAGGCTTCTTCGGCAGCACCTCCCAAACCCACGACCTCTACCACCTAGAAGGACAAGAGCAGCAGGCACATGGGAACACCACCACCTGCATGTTCCCCTCCAAGTCACACACCATCCCGACTTGGAAATATATCGTTGTCCCTTCATCGTCACTGGGTCAAAATCCTGGAACTCCCTTCCTAACAGCACTGTGGGACAATCTTCACCACACGTGCTGCAGCGGTTCAACAAGGCGGCTCACCACCACCTTCTCATGGGCAATTAGGGATGGGCAATAAATGATGGCCTTGCCACCGACGCCCACATCCCATGAACAAATTTTTAAAAAAAAATTTTACACTGGAACTGCTTCCCTGACCATTTCCTCTCCCTTAACCACCCACCTAATATTCCAAGTCCTTGCAATGCCATGTCATGATCTTTTAGGTCCCTTAATTCCACGAGATGCAGGAGACATAGTAGTGCAAGTTACTAACATAGGAGGCTCGATTTTAAAAGGGTGGCAGGATGGCAGCGGGGTGGAGTTATTCAATGGGTGCACGGCAAACCCAAATAATAAAAACTTACCGTTCCCCACGCGATCACGACTTAATTGGTGCCCCTGAACCTTGTTTCCGGGTTTGCCGTCCGAAAGCTGCGCAGTGGGCGGACTGCGCACCTGCACGACAGGCTGTCAGCTGGAGCGTCTGGATTTAAAGGGCCAGTGCTCCAATGGATTTTGCTGGAGCAAAGAGTAAGACCCCTCAATGGAGCAGCACAGGGCAAGGCTGCTCCAAGATTCAGTGATGCCTCACTTCAGGTGCTACTGGCTGGAGTGTGGAGAAGGAGGGAAACTATTTTACCCAGCAGACAGGAGGAAGTGCCCTGTCTCTGCCATCAAGGCCTGGCTCGAGATGGCAGAGGAGGTCACCAGCAACAACATTTCCCACACCTGGATCCAGTGCAGGAAGCGTTTCGATGACCTAACTAGGTCAGCAAAAGTGAGTACACTTACTAATTCTCCTACATTCTGTGTTCCACACCAACCCCCCCACCCCCAACTCATTCTGCACTGCCAAGACTTCTCCATCACATCACTCTTCACACCCACTTAAGGCTCATCCTCAACTTACCTGCACTTCCTCACCTCCCCATTTGTGACCCCACCACTGCCACTCACTCCAATCCTGATCCAATGTGATCTCTCTGACTGATGCTCACCCTCTGATGCACCTCTTTCACGGTCAGCCTCAACCAAACCAATGCATTCATCGGTTGGCCACTTCACCATCACTCACTCACACGTCTGTACTTTCTCCCCTTCTAGAAGAGAGCACAAAATGCACGCAAAAGGGCGAGGATTGGAGGGTGGCCACAACAAATAGTGGTCCTCAGACGTGGAGGAGGCAGCTCTGGAGATCAGCCGCACCCTCAATTGCCTGTCCATTGGGGACGCCTAGACTGGCACCCCACAAACGTCTGGTGACACAACTTTAACATTCATCACACACATGAATTGATGATAACAATGCTTGCAATGTGGAACACCTCAGTATGCTCATCACGACACATCTGTGATTATGCTTAATAGTGCTTTCTGTTCTCTTACAGGCCCTTCAACGACCGCTGTGATGGCAGAGGGCGATTCCTCAGAGGAGCTCCCGGTTTCTGAGGGCGCACCGTCACATCTTAGCGAGCCATCCACCAGCGCAGATACTCTCACCTCGGTGGGTCCTAGCAGTCAGTTAGTTGGGTTGGCACCTGGTGAGTCACCACACAAGTGAGCACAAGCAGACACTGGTGGCAGGGGCAGCTGTGGAGAGTCCGCGTCAGTGGGCGCACTCCTCGCCAGGCTCTGCGCAGCTGAACGCAGATGCTGAACCCCAGGGGCCATCCTTTAAAAGGAGAATAATCAAGGGACAGCAGCACATTTGCGAGGTACTGGAATAAGTGCTACGCACATACTCCAAAATAGCACAGAGGATGGAGTCCAACTCCTGCATTAGTGGAATGGTGGCACACGTACGTGAGAGAATCTCTGAGATAGTGTCAGAGACGTGAGCAACTGTCCGAGATTGTGTCGGATGTAACGGCTGAAACGTCTGAGATAGTGTCGCAGGTAAGTGTGGCAATGTCTGCAATGGAGAGAAGGCTAGCCTCCGTTGAGCTTCAAGCATAGCTCATAAATGAGTCCATTCCGGCCCGGACAGCGACCTTTTGGACTCACGGTGAACATTCTGCCACCTTCAACAGGCGGACAGAAACTTGACAACTGAGCTTCCAAGGCATCACACATGTCCTCCAAACTGTTCTCCAGCTGAGTGGTAGGAGTGGCGTGGGCCTAGTCCAGGAGAGGCGAAAGGGGACGTGGAAGTGGTAACACCACTCAAAGCGCTCCCATGTTTCACCCGTTGCCCCCCCTCAACCAGTACCCGCAATGCTGCCTCCACTCCAGGTGGCCGAGTCAGCCCCTGGACAGGTGCAGGTGGAGCAGTCTTTGGAGGGGCCCTCACGGGCTCCAAAACCCAGAGGGCGTAGGCCGAAAGCATCTAAGCAGTCCAGGCATGAACATGAGCAACCTGCCACTACCTCTGCTGCAGCCACAGGGGATGCACCACGTAGAAATAGTAGGAAGAGAAAGGCTAAGGATTTGTGATCACGAAGGGTATCTGACAGACTGGCATTATTTTCATTTATATTTGGTTTTTGATGAAAGTCACATTAAATGTTATCATTCTCACCACTACTGCCACGACTTGCCCATTCTTGACTGACTTTTGTGATAGAGCCATCTATGTGCTTCACCATGAACGGCGACTCGATGTCACCCAATGGGTCACTTTACAGTGGGTGTATGTGTAGTTGCAGACTGTTTTGTGCCGGCAAGGGCTGGTAAAAAACAAAGGGCTGGTGTTGGTGCTGGTCTTTCCAGGTGGCGTGAGGACTGGACTCTTCTCACTTTCTCGCTGGTGCGTATTGAAGCACTCCCCCAAAACGATCGAGGCACCAAAATCACATCTTCAGCAGTCCTATCACATGTGCAATTATAGACCTGGTGACGATGTGACGGTCATTGTATAGACACTGTTGCTCGGTGATGGGGTTCCTCAGTGATGTCGTGAGCCACATGTGCAGAGGGTATCCCTTGTCCCGAGGAGCCAGCCCTTAAGGGTGTTCGGTGCGTGGAAGAGGCCCGGGTGTTGGAATCCCTCAGGATGAGCGAATCGTTGCAGCTGCCAGGGAAACATAGAAAATAGGAGCAAGAGTAGGCCATTCAGCACTTCGGGCCTGCTCCGCCATTCAAAATTATCATGGCTGATCGTCTAACTCAGTATCCTGTTCCCGCTTTTTCCCCATATCCCTTGGTCCCTTTAGCATTAAGAAATATATCTATCGGCTTCTTGGATACATCTAATGACTTGGCCTCCACTGCCTTCTGTGGTAGAGAATTCCACAGGTTCACCACCCTCTGCGTGAAGAAATTGCTCATCATCTCGGTTCTAAATGGCATACCCCGTATCCTGAGATTGTGACCCCTGGTTCTGGACTCCCCAGCCATCGGGAACATCATCCCTGCATCTAGTCTGTCTAGTCCTGTTAGAATTTTATATGTTTCGATGAGATCCCCTCTCAATCTTCTAAACTCTAGTGAATATAGGCCTGGTCGACCCGATCTCTCCTCATAAGTCAGTCCTGCCATCCCAGGAATCAGTCTGGTAAACCTTCGTTGCACTCCCTCCATGGCAAGGACATCCTTCCTCAGATAAGGAGACCAAAACTGCACACAATACTCCAGATGTGGTCTCACCAAGGCCCTGTGCAACTGCAGTAAGACATCCCCGTTCATGTACTCATATCCTCTTGCAATGAAGGCCAACATACCATTCGCCTTCCTAACTGCTTGCTGCACCTGAATGCTCACTTTCAGTGACTGGTGTACAAGGACACCCAGGTCTCATTGCACGTCCCCTTTTCCCAATCTATCACCATTCAGATAATAATCTGCCTTTCTGTTTTTACAACCAAAGTGGATAACCTCACATTTATCCACGTTATATTGCCATGTTCTTGCCCACTCACCCAACTTGTCTAAATCACATTGGAGCCTCTTTGCATCCTCCTCACAGCTCACATTCCACCCCAGCTTTGTGTCATCTGCAAACTTGGAAATGTTACAATTAGTACCTTCATCCAAATCATTGATATATTGTGAATAACTGGGGCCCAAGCAATGATCCCTGTGGTACCCAACTAGTCACTGTCTGCCACCCAGAAAAAGACCCGTTTATTCCTACTCTCTGTTTCCTGTCTGTCAACCAATTCTCAATCCATGCCAGTATATTCCCCCCAATCCCATGTGCTTTAATTTTGAACACTAACTTCTTGTGTGGGACATTATCAAAAGCCTTCTGAAAATCCAAATACTCCACACCACTGGTTCTCCCCTATCTATTCTACTAGGTACATCCTCTTAAAAACACTAGTAGATTTGTTAAGCATGATTTCCCTTTCATAAACCCATGTTGTCTTTGTCCAATCCTGTTAATGCCCTCCAAGTATTCTGTTATCACATCTTTTCTAATACTCTAGCATTTTCCCCACTACTGATGTTAGGCCAACTGGTCCGTAATTCCCTGTTTTTTTCTCTCCCTCCTTTTTTAAATAGTGGGGTCACATTTGCCACCCTCCAATCTGTAGGAACTGTTCCAGAGTCTATAGAATTTTGGAAGATGACCACCAATGCATCCACTATTTCCAGGGCCACTTCCTTTAGTACTTTGGGATGTAGATTATCAGGCCTTGGGGACGTGTCAGCCTTTAGGCCCATTAATTTCCCTAGCACTATTTTTTTTTACTAATACTGGATTCCTTCAGTTCCTCCCTCTCACTAGACCCTTGGTTCCCTAACATTTCTGGGAAGTTATTTTGTGAAGACAGAACCAAAGTATGTGTTTAATTGTTCTGCCATTTCTTTGTTCCCATTTTAATTTCCCCCATTTCTGACTGTAAGGGACCTACATTTGTCTTCACTAATCTTTTTCTCGACATATTTATAGTATCAGGCATGCACATGAAGGAATGTTTTGCGGTGGTCACAAACGAGCTGAGCGTTGATGGAGTGATATCCCTTTCCGTTGATGAACAGTCCTGGCTTGTGTGGAGATGCTCGGATTGCTATATGCAATCAATAGCACCCAGTACATGTGGGAAGCCAGCCACAGAGTGAAATCCCACTGCCCTCTCCGTCCGGCTGAGGTTGTCCATGGGGAAGTTGACGTATTGCGCAGCTCTGTGAAACAAGCAGTCGGTGACCTGCCTTATGTACTTGTGTGCAGATGACTGAGACCCTGGCGATGTCACCAGTGGCACCCTGGAATGATCTGGAGGCGAAGAAATTGAGACCAGTGGTCACTTTGACTCCAACGAATAATGAGATGCCGCCAGGCCCAGCAGGGGGCAACTCGGCATGAAGGAAGCTGCAGATGTCTGCGACCACCTGGCGACTCACTCTCAGCCTCCGTATGCACTGCTCCTCAGAGAGGACCAGGAAGCTGAGCTTTGGTCTATAGACCCTCTGACGAGGGTAGTGCCTCCTGCCATGTTGCTCCCTCTTTTGTTGCCCTCTCTGCTCTTGTGCAGGTGCCTGTAGCACAGTACTGTGTTGTGGAGCTCCAAGTGGCGGAAGTGCACACTGTGCCTGGCGAGGATGGTGATGTTGCTCATCCTTGGATGTAGTGGTGAATGCAGCTATGGTGCCCCCATCCTGATGGTGTCAGTTTGAGGGGGTCCAAAAAGTTAGTAAATATGTGTAAACAGAACAATTCTGAGTGGAAACCAAGAATTCTCAGTCTGAACACACAGATCTCCCAGCCAAAAGTTTGTCTGAGAGAACAGAGTGCCCTGCTGCAATAACTCACCTTTTATCCCCATGTGTCAAACAACCATTTGAATGTCCAACTGGCTGCCAGCTGAAACACCACTTATTCCCCACGGCATGTTTCACACAGCACACGAAACACGCTGAGGCAGCGTTGAAATTGCTTGCCTTCACTCTTAATTAGATTCATGTACATTTCAAGTTCAACAATGCAGTGGTTCATGATCTGCTAATATGAGTGGGATTGTTTAAGCTCTACACTTTATGTTTAGGTATTGCAGTAGCAAATCACTTTACAAAGAAGTTGTTCATATTAGTTGCACTAGGGAATTCCAACAAGCTCATTTTTGAAAGGTTGAGTAAGAAAAAAATCACTTTTCACATTTAAAGTTAAAGTTAATCGGAAAGCACTTTACAAGTTACTGACTTAATATTTCTAAACAAGCAAATGCAGATACATGGACAATTCCCATTTTAAAAAACAGCCGTGAGAGCATCATTTTTCCACGTACGGCACACTTGCAAAAATATCA
Organism: Heptranchias perlo; assembly: GCF_035084215.1. NCBI lineage: Eukaryota > Metazoa > Chordata > Chondrichthyes > Hexanchiformes > Hexanchidae > Heptranchias > Heptranchias perlo. The sequence goes on from NC_090326.1 coordinate 91,862,990, forward strand.
GCTTCTCTGCGTTTGAATGACTGTGGCCATGGATGCCTCCATAATTATCACTGCTGCTTAATGAACAGTTTTCCAATTAGTGTAATTCAATTGTAGTGAATGACATAATATCTGTGTTCTCCTTCTCCCAGTATGAATTACACAGCCTGGTTTGGACCAACTTGTTCAAGAAAATTAATGATTAAAGGGATTAGGTGAAAAAAAATATTGTGATCAGCCTAGAAAGTAGAGAGTTACTCATGTTTGATGCCTTACCTCCTCAGCAGGGTAAAAGCAATAGTTCCAGTACCAGAATGTTTTGGGTAGATAGCTTTTTGACAGATGATGCTCTGGTGGAAAAGGATGAAATGTTTCCTTTTTATTAGTGTCCCTGGAATCACCAGCTTCTACGTTAACGGTCTCCATACATTTCCCCATGGCCAAATCTTCTGTAGATGTAAAATGACCACATTTGCCCGTCTTGAAGGCATCAATAAATCTTTTCAATGCTTCCTTGCTCAGCACATACCCAGCTCCACCACTCATGTATCCTTGCTTAACATATGGCTTAAATTTTCTTCCAAAGAATATAGGCTGATCAGGGGAGTACTTTGATAGCAGCCAGCGCAGATTGTCAACAACAACATAAGTATCATCATCTGCTTTCATAAACCAATCAGCATCATTCAAGTGATGTTCATAAACATACTGAAAAGCTTTGATAGTTTTCCAATATAACTGGTCCCTGCCTTCTTTAACATCCAGACCCACCGTAGGGAAATCTTTGTTTTCTTCTGAGCTCATGAAAAGCATAATATTGCATTTTTTGCTCCAAGTGGCTTTGACATGTTTGGCCTTCGTGGCTAGGTTCTGGGGCCCAGTCATCACCCAGCAGAGGATTCGTACTTTCTTATACAGCTCATCGGCAATGCTTCTGTTTTCATCTGGGCAGAGAAGATACATGTATTTTTTTTTTAAAAAGATTGACAAAATATGAGAGAATTAGTCTAAACAATCAGCTATGAACATTCAGAATTCTGTGTACCCATATTACTTCAGTTAAAATACCTCTAAACTAGAGAACACCGGAAAAAAAACTTACTACAGCAAATGCAGGGATTCCAACAATATCTGTACATTTCATTTATCTTTTTCGTCCCTGTGCAATTGCCATTCTTTTCTGGCTGGGAGGGAAGACAAATTCTGGCTATTCAGCATGAACTGTTTTCAAGCAGGGGAGAGGGGGGCTGGGGAAAGAGAAGTGAACTGGAATTTAACATTGATGGAGATAGAATGGGACACTTGGAATGGTTCAGCGAAAATCTGAACATTCACCTGTGCTAGTTATGCCTCATTGCTGGTGGTAATTTGAACTCCCTAATCTATGTTAGGGATTAAAGCACTCTTTTGCTTGAGCTATCAGATTTTGCGTAGATGGTTACATTTGTGCAATCTATTGCAAAGCAATTACTTTATACCTTATAACTCAATAAAGTAAGTTGAGTCCGATCACATTTTACTGAAGTACCTTCCAGCTCAGGCCATCAATCCATAAAAGCTAAAATCAATCTCCAACCTCACTTTTCTTAACTTTTAAGCAATGTTTGGGTTACAAATTCATTTTTTCCATTTCCATCTGTATCATGTGGGAAATTCAAACTTCCTATCGCGTTATTTAGGAGATGGGTATAATTTTCTGTGAAAACTCAGAAGGAAAGTAATTTCAAGGAAATATTGAAGTACTGACCATTATATAGTTTTCTCTATCTTTGAACAGAGAGAGGAATAGATTGTTAAAGCAAAGGGAAAAAAAAAATCAGTGCAATATTCCTCGAAGTCTTTCCCCCCCCACCCCCTCAGTAGCCTCACTGATGACAATGCCCCTTAGACCCCTCCAGGTGAGCCATCTGAACTGCCAAAGTGAAGCAGCAGAGAAAAAATCTGAGAAAATGAATAAGGACAGCTGAATCTGGGACAGTCTTGACTAATGGCACTTTTAGTATGAACCTATTTGGCTGTTTTCTGCATACCTAATGGTTTGAGAGATTTATGTAAATAAATTACTTTTATAAGTTAAAATAGTGATAACTGACTCAAGGAGCTGAATGGCATATCCCTGTTCCTATGTGCACATTAGGCCTTATTCTGGATTCCTTCCTCAACTTTTAACAAAAAGGGAGCAGAAGCGACCGAGACACAATGTCAACTATAGAATAAAAGATGCAACCATGCCACCATGAACTAGGGTGAAATAAAGAGAAACACTATCAGGTAGACAACCTCATATTCTTCCTGATTTGTTCACCTTCTACACACAAATTAATTACACTAAAGCAGTAAAATAACAGAAGTGGGTAACACTTAGTGAGTGGTTAAATTAGCACAGTAATGCTAATAGGAAGTACCCCAACTCTACCATGTGGTGCCTCAAAGAGTCCACAGGACCTTTAGCATGATTAGTCCATGGATCTCGAGAGGGAAGAGCATCTGAATTGCATGGTGATAAAATCAATCCTATTGTAGGGATACTTTGCCTAGATATGACTTGAACCAAGTACCTATGGAGGACAGATTGTCTGACTACAATTTGTTGAAGAAATTGTTCAGCTTCCCCATGGCACTCAGGATCTGCTGGCTGGATGGTTGGTTGCCTTTGCAGATTTCCGAGAGGGACCTTGGAAATTTAGTCATCAGGCTACTGCAGAGTTAAATGAAGGCAGTCACCTTGAACAAGAACTTTGTGAATAGTGCTGAATGGGAATAACTTAGGGTTATCTAGGGTAGGGTTCTCTGCCTCTGTCGAAGTACATTTGTCAGGTCTTTGGTCAAGATGGGTACTGTTACCACACATCATTCAACTGGTCTGAATGATATACGAAAACAATACTCACCTGTAACATTTCCTGATGGATTAAAATAGCAAAGAGCCTTTGCTCCACTACAGGTCAGAAATCTCCCATACTTTTGGTGACAATGGGGTAAAACAGGGGTAGAAGCAGCAAGTCATTTTCTTGTGTTAAGGGAGCATTCTCCAGATTGATAAAGAAATCTTTACATTTAAAGCTAAAAGCCCCAACAGGAATACTACCTGACTCTCTCGTGTAAATTATTCCTTTGAACTGCAGGTTGCATTAAAAGTCATATGCCCTAGAAAAAAAGCGATGCTCAATCTTTTAACCAACGAATTATTACAGAATAACCAGTTTGTCATGTTAAATCACTAAATGGAAGACAAATCCTACTCCTAGCCCACAAACAAACAAACAGAAAACAATATTATACAGGTTTAACTAGTATACAGGTTATACAAAATGCCCCAAGACACTTTACATCAGAAGGAGGGAAAAAAAAAAATCAATCATTCACAGAACAAAAATTATAAGAGGAAAGGGAGCTAACTGAAGTTGAAGAAATAAGTTTTGAAAACGGAAAGAGAAAAACCAAGTTGGAGGGGTTTAATAGACAGAATTCAAGAGCAAAGGACCATGGTTAGCCGAAAGCTCTGCCACTCATATTTGAAGCTGGATGGGGACAACACTCAATCCAAACTCTCAAGAGCAGAGGAGGGGAACAAAAGTGATGAACTATAAAGCATCACCTTAACTATATTCTAAAGTAACTATAATGATATTTCTCATTCTTCATTTTGAAATAAAATGCATGTTCCAAAATACGTAGAAGACTTTTTTCCCCAACCTACAGTGGATTATAACGATCTGTTGTGACCCTGACCAATATAAGACCAGGAGTAGGCCATTTGGCCCCTCGAGCCTGCTCCGCCATTCAATGAGATCATGGCTGATCTGATTTTTACTTCAACTCCACTTTCCTGTCTTTTCCCCATATCCTTTGAGATTATATAACTTTACTCAAGACTTCACTCACTGATTTGGGTTTAGTTGTGATCTAAAAGATGGACTGTAAGATACCATACATCTTCTCTCCTTAAACTAAAAGTATGTTCCATACCAAATCTATTAACTTACATTTAGTTGAGCCACCTCACAATGTAATCATTCAAATTTAAACTTTATGGAGCCCATTCATGTGACAACAGGCATTGATGTTTTATATTTTATTAAAAATTCTAGAGTGCTAACAATAGAGTAGTATGCAGGTGGACAACATGCACAGAGTGATGGGACACAGACTCCATCTCAGTCCATTGAGTTGTTGATCTCAGCCAGGTCACTGTTGGAAAGCATCAAGTGGATACCATGGGCTCAATTTTAAAACGGAGCCAGGAAGGGGGCAGGGGAGTCAGTGAGGTTGGGAATCCCATTAGTATGGGTTTCCCGGATGTCCTTACAATTTTGACGAAAGGACTTTTTTTTTTTATCGGTTTCCCTTCCAACTGGGAAGGGAGACGAGCTTGGGGGGGGGGGGGGGGGGGGAATTTGGGGTAGGAAAATTGGGGTTCCGGTCAGTGCAGATAGGCTTTTTGGGCCTGGGGGAAGCACTCTTGCTCCTCCGGGCCCACAAGCTGTGCCCTTCTATGCACTTACCCGTTAGACTCGGGCCTTCTCGCCTCCTTCCACGAGACGTTAAACAGAAGGCCCGGAAATCCCAGCCCCCTGGGGTTGAAATAGAGAATTAGTGAAAATTGGAAGCAGAAGCCTCCTTGAAAAGGTTTTAAGGCCCATCCCGCCTCCTGGGAGCAGGTTGGCAGCCTTCCCCTTGTCCCGCCCCGTGAAAACTGAAAATGGGTGGGTTGGAGGCGGGTCTGAAATGGTGGCAATTTTCAATGCCCCCCCTCTGCCCACAACCCACCCGTTTTTTACTTTTAAAAATCGAGCTCCATACATTTGGCAATAGGGAGGGAGGAACAGTCAACATTGATCACTGTCAAACCTTTCCTACTGGCAGCTTCAGATCTACATTGCCAGAGGCCTCCTAAAACTCGATTGCCCACAGATTGATGACACAGGAAAGAAAAAAAGTGAGGCAGGGCACAGCATACTCTTTTATATAGGTTTGAAGTTAAAAAAAGACAATAGAATTTGGGTTGAAACAAATCTGTTGTAGCAAACATTCTCCAGGCCCCAACTGACGTTCCAATACAGCTAGCAGAGAAGGTCAAATTGCTGATTTTGTTTCGAGTCATCGCCATAGTTTCTGGTAAGTGAAGTCTGACTGTACATTAACAAATCTTAGTGAGATGCAAGCCATTTGAACCATCTCGTGCTTCAGATAGCATTTATTAAAAAAAAATTGAAGGATTCTGATTTATAATATTACCTGCAGCTATCAACTACCTTATAATTCCCCATTACCTATCGTGATGGTACAATATAGCTTTAATCAGGGTGTAAATATCTATGTAGTTCCACCATATATTACATAAAATGAGAAAGATACCTTTATGTTGACTGATATCGGCATTAAAGTTCATCTCTCCTTGAAGATGTTGATGGTGTTGATCTGAGTCCTCTAAATGGCCATGAGGGTCATTGTAGAGCAGATGACTGTGCTGCGGCGTTTCCTTATTTATTGCATTAATCGCTAGATGGCAGATGACAAATCCTAATCCCAACCCACAACAAAACATGAGCAGAGATATTATAGACCGCGACAATGCCATTTCCAAGCAGTAACGTGCTGGGGAAGAAGAGGAAAAAAATGTCACCCTTAATAGATTGCAAACACATTGTGACACTTCATTACAGGTCAATTCACAAATGTAACAGCCGATCAGGAGATTGATTGTTCCACTGTATGGTGCTTCCAACAAGGGGATATTTCCAGAGGTACAGGTCTCTGCCACCAAAACTTTCAAAAGGACTCACTGAAACTTTCACCCTTCAGTCTGTGCGGTATATTATGTTTCTGTGGAAACTCTAAGTGAGTGGCCTTGATTATTATGTGTTCCTTTACCTATATACTTAATTATATCGCTTACCTTTTTTAACGCCCAGGAGAAACAGCAAGATGGTCAGAAGGTATTGATGGCTTCACTAGGGTTGGGGAGTACTCATGGGGCCTGGCAGTAGTGGGGCTAGGGGTCATGGGTTTAGGTAGCATTGAGGGGCGATGTTGGGTTTGGTGTCACTGCAGTGGGGGTGCTACAGTCTGGCAACACTACATTGGGGATGTTATGATTTTTGAGGATTAGGACTTTCCTCCCTTGGAGTTTAGGTGCATGGGTGTGGGGGCAGGGTAAGATTTGGAAGGATATCAGTGATGGTACTAAGGGATGAAGGTTTATGGCATGGTGGATGTTGGGGGGTGGGCTCTCTGAATGTGAGTGTAGGGATGTTGCAGCACTGCAGGAAGTTTCTTTGTTGGGAAGAATTTATATGTGAGCCTTTACTAAGCACAAAATCCAGCAGTTTCTATAGTTTAAAAGCAACCAGGCATTTTGCATAATTAATAGAAGAACATTCACAAGATATTCTGCTCTATTGTTCGTACAAGTTTGTTCTTTGGTCTATGGCAAGTTGGTTGATCTCTGCCACAAACCACAGTCAGTACTAGCACCCCAAGGCTAAAGAATAGAAAGTTACCTCTGCTGTAAAGTCTGTGTCTGTCTGCATGGGCATTGGTTAATGATTTGATCAGACTTGGCTATGGTAACTCCCAATGGTTGGATAACTAACCAACATCTAGGCTTACACAAAGAATGGACATACTGGACGGTTGTTAGCATCTGTGGAGTCATACCCCACCACAGGTCAGCATTTTCAGGAGAGTAGGGGAAACAACTGGGGGACTGCAAGCACACAAAAAAAAATCATGGTTGATGAGAGTTGTTTGCAAACAACGAAATTGTGATTGCCGTGCCCCCTAACAGACCTTTGAAAATGATCAATAATGCAGAAATTAAGAACTGTGTTTAACAGTCAGTTACAAATGCTACTACCATTACCTAAAACAATACCGGCTGACTGAAGCTGAATTCAATATAATGATGATTAGTTGAAATTCAAATTAAGCACTACAGAAGGACCCTAAACCAGCAAATTGCACAACCACATTTTTACATTACTGATTGTCTGGCACTAGAACCAATTTAGCAACTTTATTAAGGAAAATATTTTATAGAATTTACAAAGGAAGCAGAGGACATTAAAAAGGTCCTCCAGTGTCTACCTTTAAGTATTTATTGGAAAAGTATTAATACTAATCGCAGACAGGTTACCATTCAATTGGGGCCACCATCCTCATTATTCTCTTCCTCCCACCCCTCCCCCCACCAACTCCTTGTTGCTTTCAATCGAGTAGTAGAGTACTGAAAAATGAGGGCAAACAATAAAACTTATTCTGCACCTAGTTGGATACACTCTACAAAGAGATTACCCCCAATTGAAAGGCTAGCTATCAAAAGGCTGAATTTCCCCATCGTCCATCGTAACTTCAACAGAACTTGATCTTTGGATCTTCCGCCAAATTTACGGCAGACAATTGGGAGAATCCCCACAGAAATTAACGGCACGTGTTTAGTTTCTATTCTAAAAAGGTCTGATATACGAGTGGACAAGGTAGGAACGTATACCGGAGAACTTCTTCAAAGTCAATTCATTACTGCACCAAATTTTCTCCTTGATGATTTTAGTGATCTTGTAATTCAAGCTAAACTCTCTGCCATTAAAAATTTTGACACTACATAAATCATTTTATTTAACTTTTACTACTTGGTTGAATTGGTACTCCTTCCATTTTTGTTTGCATGCAAGTTATGCTATTTACACTAACAGGTTAGGCAACAGTGCGATCACTCATACTAATCTGCAGGGGTGATTAAAAAAACAGGAACTATAAGTACTGTTTACCTTTTCTTCCTTAACCCGGGCCCCGATTTTCGAATCAAATTGCGGGTGCATTGGGGGCTCCAAAAATTGGGGAAATCCCGAGTGGGATCGGAAGCCGGCTCCAACCCACCGACTTCCGGGTTCCCCAAAGACGTGTCTGTGTGCGCGCCTCACGAATGCGGAAGTCCCACCGGCAATTAAAGCCGGCGGGATGATACTTTAAGTATTTGAAGTAGTTGATTTCATGGTGATTGAGGCAGGGAACTGATTTTCATTCAGCCTCAGCGTGTTTCCCGTGCTGTGTGAAACACTGTGTTTTAGGAGACATATTTCAGCTGGCAGCCAGTTGGACATCCAAATGCTTGTTTGACAGATGGGGATAAAAGGTGAGTTATTGCAGCAGGGCACTCAGTTCTTTCAGATCTCTCAGCCAAAAGTTTGTCTTTGTGTTTTCACTGAAAATTCTCAGTTTCCACTCAGAATTCTTCTGTTGATACATATTTACCAACTTTTCGGACCCCCTCAAACTGACACCATCAGGATGGGGAGATGCCATGGCTGCATTCACCACTACATCAGAGGACGAGCAACATCACCATCCTCGCCAGGCACGACGTGCACTTCCGCCACTTGGAGCTCCACAACACAGTTCTGCACCACAGGCACCCGCACAAGAGAGAACGATGTCGCAGGAGGTACTACCCACGCCAGAGGGTCTACAGACCAAGGTTCAGCTTCCTGGACCTCGGAGGAGCAGTTCACACGGAGGCTCAGACTGAGTCGCCAGGTGGTCGCAGAGCTGCTCCCGGCTCAGCCAAATGGCATCTCATTACCAGTCGCTGTCAAAGTCATCACTGCCCTCAACATCTTCGCCTCCGGATCATTCCAGGGTGCCACCAAGGACGTCGCCGGGGTGTCTCAGTCATCTGCACACAAGTGCATAAGGCAGGTCACCGACGGCTTGTTCCACAGGGCCTCGCAATAAGTCAGCTTCCCCATCGATGACCTCAGCCAGACGGAGACAATAATCAACGCTCAGCTCGTTTGTGACCAAAACATTCCTTCACGTGTGCGCCAGATTCCCTGGGAGCTGCCAGATTCTTTCATTCTGAGGGAATCCAACAGCCCGCCCCTCTTCCACGCACCGAACACCCTTAAGGTCTGGCCCCTCAGGGACAAGGGATACCCTCTGCACACATGGCTAATGACACCCGAGGAACCCCATCACTGAGCAACAACATCAATACAACGACAGCCACATCGCCACCAGGTCTACAATTGAGCATACCATAAGGCTGCTCAAGATGCGATTTAGGTGCCTTGGTTGTTCTGGGGGAGCACTTCAATACGCAACAGACACAGTGGGATGCATTATAGTAGTGTGTTCTGTCCTGCACAACAGAGAGGGGTGCCTCTTAAGGAGGCCCCATCCACCTCTGCCATCCACATTGGAGGAGAAGGCGGAGGAGGAGGACGAACCCATGGCCAGAGCAGCGGCTCACCTGGCTACTCGTGAGGCCAGTGAGTCACTGATATGCGAACAGTTCTCCTAACATCAGAAAGTGTGAAGAGTCCAGTCCTCAGACCACCTGGGAAGAGCAGCGCCGACACCAGCACCACCGCCCACCGCCCCCCCCCCCCGCACAAAACAGTCCTGCAACCACAGATATACCCAGTGTAAAGTGACCCAATGGGTGGCATCAAGTGCCACCGTTCATGGTGAAGCTTATGAAAGAGCGCCATCACAAAAGCCAGTCAAGAATGGGCAAGACATGGCAGTAATGGTGAGAATTATAACATTTAATGTTAATATAACAAAAACAAATATAAATGAAAAACAGGACAGTCTGTCAGACACGCTTGTGCATACCCTTCGTGATCAGAAATCCTTAGCCTTCCTCTTCCTACACCTTCTACGTGGTGTATCCTCTGCAGCAGAGGTAATGGCAGGTTGCTCTTGTTCATGCCCTGACTGCTTAGATGCTTTGGGCCTATGCCCTTTGGGTTTTGGAACCCGTGAGGGTCCCTCCAAAGACTGCTCCACCTGCATGGGGGCTGACTCGACTACCTGGAGAGGAGGCAGCATTGCGGGTACTGGTTGAGAGGGGGGCAACGGGTGAAACTTGGGAGCGCTTTGAATGGCGTTCCCACTTCCACATCCCTTTTCGCCATCATCCCTCTCCTGGGCCAGGGATACGTCACTACTACCGCTCTGCTGGACAACAGTTATGGAGGACGTGTGATGCCTTGTAAGGCCAGTGCTAGTGTATCTGTCTGCCTGCCCGTTTAAGGCAGCAGAATGTTGTTCACCCTGAGTCCAAACTGCCTGATTGAACTCATTTGTGAGGGGTGCTTGAAGCTCAACGGAGGCTAACCTTCTCTCCATCGCAGACATTTTCACACTTACTTGTGCCGCCATTCCACTAATGCAGGAGTTGGACTCCTCTATCCTCTGCACTATTGTGGAGAGTGCATGTGGCACCTGTTCCAGTACCTCACAAATGTGCTGCTGTCCCTCGATCATTCTCCTTTTAAAGGATGGCCCCTGGGGTTCAGCATCTGCGTCCAACTGAGCAGAGCCAGGAGAGGAGTGCGCCCAACCAGTGCGGACTCTCCAAGCTGTCCCAGCCACCAGTGTCTGCTCGTGCTCACTTGTGTGTGGTGACTCATCAGGTGCCAACCCAATTACTAGGACCCACCGAGATGAGAGTATCTGCGCTGGTGGATGGCTCGCTATGGTGTGACAGTGCACCCGCAGATGCTGGAAGGTCCTCTGAGGAATCACCCTCTGTCATCACTACGGTCGTCGAAGGGCCTGTAAGAGAACAAAAGGCAATATTAATCGTTATCACAGATGTGTCATGTTGCGATGAGCGTACTGAGGTGTTCAACATGCCAAGCATTGTTAACATCAATTCATATTGTGTGTGATGAATGTTAAAGTTGTGTCACCAGACGTTTGTGGGGTGCCAGCCTCGGCATCCACGACGGACAGACACTCGAGGGTGCAGCTGATCTCCAGGGCATCCTGCTCCGCATCTGTAAGGACCACTACTTGTTGTGGCCCCCCTCCAGTCCTTGTCCTCTTGTGTGCATTTTGCACTTTCTCCTCCCAGGAGGGGAGAAAGTACAGATGTTTGAGTGAGTGATGGTGAAGTAGCCAACCGATGAATGCATTGGTTTGGGTGAGGGTGACCATGAAAGAGGTGCATCGGAGGGTGAGTATGAGACAGAGACATCATATTGGATCAGGATTGGGATAAGTGGTAGTGGTGGGCTGAGTAATGGGGAGGTGAGGAAGTACTCAGGAAGTGCAGGTAAATTGAGGATGAGCCTTAAGTGGGTGTGAGGAGTGATGTGATGGAGTTGATGGAGTAGTCTTGGCAGTGCAAAATGAGATTGGGGGGGGGGGGGGAAGTGCATCACGGAATGTAGGAGAATCAGTAAGCGTACTCACTTTTGCTGACCTAGTTAGGTTGTTGAAATGCTTCCTGCACTGGACCCAGGTGCGGGAGATGTTGCTGCTGCTGGTGACCTCCTCTGCCACCTCGAGCCAGGCCTTCTTGGTCGCAGAGGCATGGCACTTCCTTCCGTCCGCGGAGTAAAATACTTCCCCCCACCTCCTCCTCCTCCTCCTCCTCCTCCTCACCCCAGCCAGTAGCTGCTGCAGTGAGGCATCATTAAACCTCGGAGCAGCCTTGCCCCTGTGCTGCTCCATTGTGCGTTTTTGGTGTTTGCTGCAGCAAAAGCCTTTGGAGCAATGGCCCTTTAAATAGAGCCGCTCCAGTTGACAGCCTGTCATGCGGGTGCGCAGTCCGCCTACTGTGCAGCTTTCGGACGGCAAACCCGGATAGCTAAGTTAAGGGCCACCAATTAACTCGCAATTGCGTGGGAAATGTTAAGATTTTATTAGTTGAGATACCCACACGCCCATTGACCCCCTCCCCGCTGCCATCCTGCCGCCCTTTCAAAATCGAGCCCTGGTCTCAATTGCCATTGGTGTCTAAATGTTGTAGAGGACAAATTCTTTGAAAAAGCTATTTTAACACTTTCATCTCTGACAAAACATAGAAACATAGAAAATAGGAGCAAGAGTAGGTCATACGGCACTTCGGGCCTGCTCCGCCATTCAAAATGATCGTGGCTGATCGTCTAACTCAGTACCCTGTTCCCACTTTTGCCCCATGTCCCTTGATCCCTTTAGCATTAAGAAATATATCTATCTCCTTCTTGAGTACATCTAGTGACTTGACCTCCACTGCCTTCTGTGGTAGAGAATTCCACAGGTCCACCACCCTCTGCGTGAAGAAATTTCTCCTCATCTCGGTTCTAAATGGCATAGCCCGTATCCTGAGACTGTGACCCCTGGTTCTGGACTCCCCAGCCATAGGCAACATCCTCCCTGCACCTAGTCTGTCTAGTCCTGTTAGAATTTTATATGTTTCGATGAGATCCCCTCTCATTCTTCTAAACTCGAGTGAATATAGGCCTGGTCGACCCGATCGCTCCTCATATGTCAGTCCTGCCATCCCAGGAATCAGTCTGGTAAACCTTTGTTGCACTCCCTCCGTGGCAAGTATATCCTTCCTCAGATAAGGAGACCAAAACTGCACACAATACTCCAGATGTGGTCTCACCAAGGCCCTGTACAACTGTAGTAAGACATCCCTGATCCTGTACTCAAATCCTCTTGCAATGAATGCCAACATACCATTCACTTTCCTAACTGCTTGCTGCACCGGAGTGCTTGCTTTCAGCGACTGGTGTACAAGGACACCCAGATCTCGTTGCACCTCCCCTTTTCCCAATCTATCTCCATTCAGATAATAATGTCTTTCTGTTTTTACAACCAAAGTGGATAACCTCACATTTATCCACGTTATACTGCATCTGCCATGTTCTTGCCCACTCACCCAACTTGAATAAATCACACTGGAGCCTCTTTGCATCCTCCTCACAGCTCACATTCCACTCCAGCTTTGTGTCGTCTGCAAACTTAGAAATGTTACATTCCGTTCCCTCACCCAAATCATTGATATATATTGTGAATAGCTGGGGCCCAAGCATTGATCCCTGCGGTACCCCACTAGTCACTGGCTGCCACCCGGAAAAAGACCCGTTTATTCCGACTCTCTCTTTCCTGTCTGTCAACCAATTCTCAATCCATGCCAGTATATTCCCCCCAATCCCATGTGCTTTAATTTTGCACACTAACCTCTTGTGTGGGACCTTATCAAAAGCCGTCTGAAAATCCAAATACACCACATCCACTGGTTCTCCCCTATCTATTCTACTAGTCACCTCCTCAAAAAACTCCAGTAGATTTGTTAAGCATGATTTCTCATGAGTAAAACACTCTCCAATTTGTATGTATTTTTGCTTCATTTTTGGACACTCCTGCAAATTCACAGCCAAGACAGCAGACATTCTACCACTGCTGCACCTAAGTCAACCTAGTTAGTTAGTCAACTGAACTTTCCCTCTGCGCAAGAGCTGCTGGGCCTCCATTACTGTGCTACTATGGGGAGGTTGAGATCAGGAACTTACAAAATTTATTTATTTTTTTTAAATACCGTAACCATTCCAAGGTCCACGCTTGGAGTTTATGATAGAACCCCTTAGACAGCAAACTCCAAACACACATCCCCACCTGTTGTACTTGGATATAGAAGATTGTCCAAAGTATTGAAAAACCAGCTCAATGTTAGGTTAGGTTATATCAGAAACAAAAATAGTATAGGAAGGATTAAAACAATGAACAAAGAGTTCACCTATCTGTGAGGGAAATATTTTCAATACAAAGAGCTTTCCTCTTTTAGATCTCCCACCTAAAATTTTAAAATATACATTCCGAGAAATCCTAGTTTGAAATCACTTCACTAGACCCACTTTACCTTTATTTATTCCAAGAAAATGTGTATCCCTATTGGGATAGAATTTCCCAATGGCTATTTATGCCATTTCTCAGGGCTTTCCACTGTTCTTCCACCAAAGTTACAGCCAGAGATTGGGAATTTTTCCATCGAAATTCTGGGTGATTATCAACTCACATTGAAACAGTGAATACCTTGAATGATTCTCATGCCTCCACCTGACAATATTCCACACTTGCTTGGGTTTAGCAAAAAAAAAGGCCTTCTCCTAAAAGAGATTTAAAAAAAATACCTGGGGAAGGGGGAAAAATATTTTTCATTGAAAATGATACCCTACACCTCTCTCATTTTCCTTTGGACAAAAACGTAACTGCAAGTATTATTACTGCAAGTTATCTGTAGATACCTCAATACTTTCACACTATAAATTACTTGTATTTACACTTCATGGAGCCACATATTCTTTGCGTGATACTGGAGGCAGTTTATTTAAAGTACAAATAAAAGCAATCTGCCTGCCAAGCTGGTTGGTTTATTTTTGATAACGGGAAAAGTTATGCCTGTAAGAAATTTAAGCTTTGTGATAATGAAGAATTGTATTGTCTGCCAGTATTTTATGAAGTAATTATCATTTTTTACACAAGAAACAGGGGAAAGGTCGTTCTAGCCAACCTACCATAGGTCCAAGATTGCAAATGCCCAGAGTATGGTGCAATGATCTTAAACTAGGATTTCTCCTAATACGAAAGACTTAAATACAAGGTGGGAGACCTTTCTAAATCACTACAAATACTTAATGGAAATGAATGAGGGACTTTTTACATCAAATATTGTGCCAAATTTAATATCAGCGTGCAGAATATATCTGTAAACAATTTTACAACACCAAGTTATAGTCCAACAAATTTATTTTAAATTCCACAAGCTTTCGGAGGCTTCCTCCTTCCTCAGGTGAACGGTGTGGAAATGAAATTTTCGAATCCTTCGCATTTGAAAATCACAGAACAATGCCTGGTGATTACTGCCCGTTGCCAAGGCAATCACAGTGAGCAGACAGAAAGGGGTCACCTAAAAGGCCACCGAATATACAAACCCCCCCCAAAAAAAAGGAAGACAGTCAATGACCCGTTATATTAAAAACAGATAACATTTGTTCGCTGGTGGGGTTACGTGTAGTGTGACATGAACCCAAGATCCCGGTTGAGGCCGTCCTCATGGGTGCGGAACTTGGCTATCAATTTCTGCTCGACGATTTTGCGTTGTCGTGTGTCTTGAAGGCCGCCTTGGAGTATGCTTACCCGAAGGTCGGTGGCTGAATGTCCATGACTGCTGAAGTGTTCCCCGACAGGGAGAGAACCCTCCTGTTTGGCGATTGTTGCGCGGTGTCCGTTCATCCGTTGTCGCAGCGTCTGCATGGTCTCGCCAATGTACCATGCTCTGGGGCATCCTTTCCTGCAACGTATGAGGTAGACAACGTTGGCCGAGTCACAGGAGTATGAACCGTGCACCTGGTGGGTGGTGTCCTCTCGTGTGATGGTGGTATCTGTGTTGATGATCTGGCATGTCTTGCAGAGGTTACCGTGGCAGGGTTGTGTGGTGTCGTGGACGCTGTTCTCCTGAAGGCTGGGTAATTTGCTGCGAACGATGGTTTGTTTGAGGTTGGGTGGCTGTTTAAAGGCGAGTAGTGGAGGTGTGGGGATGGCCATAGCGAGGTGTTCGTCATCATTGATGACATGTTGAAGGCTGCAGAGAACATGGCGTAGTTTCTCCGCTCCGGGGAAGTACTGGACGACGAAGGGTACTCTGTTGGTTGCGTCCCGTGTTAGTCTTCTGAGGAGGTCTACGCGATTTTTCGTTGTGGTCCGTCGGAACTGTCGATCGATGAGTCGAGCATCATATCCCGTTCTTACTAGGGCGTCTTTCAGCGTCTGTAGGTGTCCATCGCGTTCCTCCTCGTCTGAGCAGACCCTGTGTATTCGCAGGGCCTGTCCATAGGGGATGGCCTCTTTGACGTGGTCAGGGCGGAAGCTGGAGCATCGTGAGTTTGTCCGTGGGCTTGTGGTAGAGTGAGGTGCTGAGGTGCCCGTCTTTGATGGAGATTCGTGTGTCCAAGAACGAAACTGATTCTGAGGAGTAGTCCATGGTGAGCTTGATGGTGGGATGGAACTTGTTGATGTTATCGTGTAGTCTCTTTAGTGATTCCTCACCGTGGGTCCATAGAAAGAAAATGTCGTCGATGTATCTGGTGTATAGTGTTGGTTGGAGGTCCTGTGCAGTGAAGAAGTCCTGCTCGAACTTGTGCATGAAAATGTTGGCGTACTGAGGTGCGAATTTGGTCCCCATGGCTGTTCCGTGTGTTTGGGTAAAGAACTGGTTATTGAAGGTGAAGACATTGTGATCCAGGATGAAGCGGATGAGTTGTAGGATGGCGTCTGGAGATTGGCTGTTGTTGGTGTTGAGTATTGATGCTGTCGCAGCGATGCAGTCATCGTGGGGGATACTGGTGTAGAGTGCCGAGACGTCCATCGTGGTGAGAAGTGTTCCTGGTTCAACAGGTCCGTGGGTACTGAGTTATTGTAGAAAGTCTGTAGTGTCGCGACAGAAGCTGGGGGTTCCCTGCACGATGGGTTTCAGGATGCCCTCGATGTATCCAGAGAGGTTCTCACACAGGGTTCCATTGCCTGATACGATAGGACGTCCGGGTGTGTTGGCTTTGTGTATCTTTGGGAGGCAGTAGAAGTCTCCCACGCGGGGAGTACGTGGGATGAGAGTGCGTAGGATGTTTTGAAGGTCTGGATCGAAGGTCTTGATCAGTTTGTTGAGCTGATGGGTGTGTTCTTTGGTCGGGTCTGTGGGTAACCGTCTGTAGTGTTCCTGGTTGTCCAGTTGTCGGTATGCTTCTTTGCAATAGTCCGTTCTGTTCAGTATGACGATGGCTCCTCCTTTGTCCGCTGGTTTGATGACGATGTTGCGGTTGGTCTTGAGAGCTTTGATGGCGTTGCGTTGTGCTTGGGTGACATTCTGGACTGTCTTCCGAGTGCGGCTGATGAATCTGGCTTAGACGCATTTCCTGACAGCTTGAGCATACATGTCAAGCTGAGGGCAGCGACCCTCTGGAGGAGTCCAGTGAGACTCTTTCCTCTTCGGTTGCTGTACCGCGGATCCCTCTGTCTGCTGTTCCGGATCGTTGATTGTCTCATTGGGTTCGCTGCTGAAATCTTGGGGTTTGTGGTAGAATTCCCGGAGCCTCATTCTCCTGATGAATTCCTGTGTCTGCCGCGAGACTAGTGGGGTCCATTTTGGTAGTGGGGCAGAAATTGAGCCCTCGGCTGAGAACTTCGATTTCGTCTGGTTGAAGGGTGTGGTCGGACAAATTGACGATAGACTTCCCTGTGGTTGCAACCGTGGTACCAGGGGAAGCTTGGTCGATGCTGGTGGTGATGCCGAGTTTCTCAAGCTTCCTGCTCTTGGTTTTCACGTAGGCAGCGTAGTTCCGTTGCCTCGTCTGTTTGGCGGTATATCGTAGCTGGTCTGCTGTGTCCTGAGTACAGGTTGAGAGTATGGACTCTATCTTAGTTTCGAGGTTGCGGCGTCTGCTGTAGAGTTGGTGTACGAGATGGTTGCGGAGTGTGCGAGAGGTACGACGGCAGAGTCTCTCAGCGTAATCCGAGTTGTATGTGGACTTGAGTGGGTTCGTGATCTGTAGTCCTTTCGGGATCTTGTCTGCTTTCTTGCAGCTCTGTAAAAACTTGATGTCTGTGTCTAAATGCGCGATCTTCTTGGATATCCTTTCCACTGTGAGCCGCCAGCCATCAAAGACGGGCACCTCAGCACCTCACTCTACCGCAAGCCCACGGACAACCTCACGATGCTCCACTTTTCCAGCTTCCACCCTAACCACGTCAAAGAGGCCATCCCCTATGGACAGGCCCTGCGAATACACAGGGTCTGCTCAGACGAGGAGGAACACGATGGACACCTACAGACGCTGAAAGACGCCCTAGTAAGAACGGGATATGACGCTCGACTCATCGATTGACAGTTCCGACGGGCCACAGCGAAAAATCGCATAGACCTCCTCAGAAGACTAACACGGGACGCAACCAACAGAGTACCCTTCGTCGTCCAGTACTTCCCCGGAGCGGAGAAACTACGCCATGTTCTCCGCAGCCTTCAACATGTCATCAATGATGACGAACACCTCGCTATGGCCATCCCCACACCTCCACTACTCGCCTTTAAACAGCCACCCAACCTCAAACAAACCATCGTTCGCAGCAAATTACCCAGCCTTCAGGAGAACAGCGTCCACGACACCACACAACCCTGCCACGGTAACCTCTGCAAGACATGCCAGATCATCGACACAGATACCACCATCACACGAGAGGACACCACCCACCAGGTGCACGGTTCATACTCCTGTGACTCTGCCAACGTTGTCTACCTCATACGTTGCAGGAAAGGATGCCCCAGAGCATGGTACATTGGCGAGACCATGCAGACGCTGCGACAACGGATGAACGGACACCGTGCAACAATCGCCAAACAGGAGGGTTCTCTCCCTGTCGGGGAACACTTCAGCAGTCATGGACATTCAGCCACCGACCTTCGGGTAAGCATACTCCAAGGCGGCCTTCGAGACACACGACAACGCAAAATCGTCGAGCAGAAATTGATAGCCAAGTTCCGCACCCATGAGGATGGCCTCAACCGGGATCTTGGGGTTACGTGTAGTGATATGAACCCACCAGCGAACAAATGTTATCTGTTTTTAATATAACGGGTCATTGACTGTCTTCCTTCTCTCTTTCTCTCTTTCTCTCTTTCTCTCTTTCTCTCTTTCTCTCTTTCTCTCTTTCTCTCTTTCTCTCTTTCTCTCTTTTTTTGGGGGGTTTGTATATTCGGTGGCCTTTTAGGTGACACATTTCTGTCTGCTCACTGTGATTGCCTTGGCAACGGGCAGTAATCACCAGGCATTGTTCTGTGATTTTCAAATGCAAAGGATTCGAAAATTTCATTTCCACACCGTTCACCGGAGGAAGGAGGAAGCCTCCGAAAGCTTGTGGAATTTAAAATAAATTTGTTGGACTATAACTTGGTGTTGTAAAATTGTTTACAATTGTCAACCCCAGTCCATCACCGGCATCTCCACATCAGAATATATCTAGTTTGACTGTCATTTATTTTACAAATTAAAACGTGTAGATGTCTAAAAAAAACTGCAAAAGCAATTCCCCAAATCTCCATAAGCAAATTCACCATATGTTGTGGTATAGTGTCATACTGACCAGGAAGGTCCCATCTCAAGCACCAAGGCGCTTCTGCCCCCACCCCCACACTCGCCAGAAACATCAGCACACCCATTCCATGTAGCCAGCATCTCCTGCTAGAGAGAAAATGGGAGCTATAGTTTGCAGCCACGTGCACTTAACATTGACTGACAACTTCAGACCTTAACGAAAGCTCCCATTTTGACAATGGCATCGCCTGTTCTCCACTTAAGCACTCTACAAGTCATTCCATTTATTTTCCCTTCCCCTTGTTCTGTTCCTTTTTAAATGCTCTTCATCTGTAATATCTTCCAGCTCTGAGGAAGGGTCCATACCCAAAACTTCTTGTCTGTTCTCTCCATGGATGCTACCTGACCTGCTGAGCGTTTTCTGTTTTAGTTTCAGATTTCCAGCATCTGCAGTATTTTGCTTTTTGGAAAGTGAACCACCACTGCATACGGAGCAATTATCAAGTGTCATAAGAACATAAAAACTAGGAGCAGACCATACGGCCCCTTGAGCCTGCACCACCATTCAATAAGATGATGGCTGATCTTCCACCTCAACTCCACTTGCCTGCCCGATCCCCATATCCCTTGATTCCCTTAGTATCCAAATATCCATCAATCTCAGTCTTGAATGTACTCAACGACTGAGCATCCACAGCCCTCTGGGGTAGAGAATTCCAAAGATTCACAACTCTCAGTGAAGAAATTTTTCCTCATCTCAGTCCTAAATGGCCAACTCCTTATCTTGAGACTATGACTTCTAGTTCTAGACTCTCCAGCCAGGGAAAACAGCCTTTCAGCATCTACCCTCTCAAGCCCCCTCAGAATCTTATATGTTTCAATGAGATCACCTCTCATTTTCTAAACTCCAGAGAGTATAGGCCCATTCTACTCAATCTCTCCTCATAGGACAACCCTCTCATCCCAGGAATTAATCTAGTGAACCTTTGTTGCACCGCCTCTAAGGAAAGTATATCTATCCTTAGGTAAGGAGACCAAAACTGTACACAGTACTCCAGGTGTGGTCTCACCAGAGCCCTATATAATTACAGCAAGACCTCCTTATTCTTATACTCCAACCCCCTTGCAATAAAGGCTAACATACCATTTGCCTTCCTAATTGCTTGCTGTACCTGCATGTTAACTTTCTGTGTATCGTGTACAAGGACACCCAAATCCCTCTGAATAGCAACATTTCTCTCACCTTTTAAAAATATTCTACTTTTCTAACCAAAGTGGATAATTTCACATTTCACTCCATCTGCCACTTTCGCGCCCACTCACTTAACTTGTCTATATCCCTTTGCAGCCTCTGTGTCCTCCTCACAGCTTACTTTCCTACCTAGCTTTGTATCGCCAGCAAACTTGGATACATTACACTCGGTCCCCTCATCTAAGTCATTAATATAAATTGTAAACAGCTGAGGCCCAAGCACTGATCCTTGCGGCACCCCACTAGTTTCAATCTGCCAACCCGTAGATAACTCGTTTATTCCTACTCTCTGTTTTCTGTCCGTTAACCAATCCTCAATCCATGCTAATATATTACCACCAATCCCATGAGCCCTAATCTTGTGTAACACCTTATCGAGTGCCTTTTGAAAATCTAAATATACTATATCCAATGGTTCCCCCTTATCTACCCTGCTAGTTACACCCTCAAAAACCTCAGATTTGTCAAACACGATTTCCCCTTCATAATACTGTGTTGACTCTGCCTAATCATATGATGATTTTCTAAGTATCCTATTAGCACGTCCTTAATAATAGATTTTAGCATTTTCCCGATGACTGATGTCAGGCTAGCTGACCTGTAGTTCTCCGTTTCCTCTCCCTCCTTTCTTGAATAACGGGGTTACATTTGCAACCTTCCAATCCACAGGGATCGTTCTAGAATTTAGGGAATTCTGGAAGATCACAACCAATGCATCCACTATCTCTGCAGCCACCACTTTTTAAAACCCTAGGATGTAGGCCATCAGGTCCAGGGGATTTGTCGGCTTTTAGTTCCATTAATTTCTCCAGTACTTTTTCTTTACTAATCTTAATTACTTTAAGCTCCTCACACTCATTGGAAATAATGGGGAACAAAGGGTCTAGTGTGTTTTTTGTGTCTTCTACTGTGAAGACTGATACAAACCATCTCCCATCCCCTTTAGATTGTATGCAGAGGCACCTAATGATGGCTAGACTTGTTTCAGTACTAACCGCTCACTGAAGCTATTCGTGCTCATGGCAGATTGGAGAGAGGTAGGGGCAAAGGAAACCTCCCAGATTAGTTACAGGTTATTTGTTATTTATATTACACCAGTGCTTTGAGAGGAAGCTCTGCAAATAAGTCGCCTGTGGAGATAAGGGGTAGAAAATAGTCTGGTGCCCATTCTTGGGCCCAGACTCGGCACTGTGCCCAAACTGAAATTGGGTCTCATCTAAATAATGTGGATGAGCTCCTGGAGCTTGTTGGGCCTCCACAGACATCTCACCAATCTCGGAAATCAAATTTCTGGTCGCTTGCCTCGCAGGAGAGCAGCGGGAGAGGGGGTCAATCGCAGCCAACAGGAGCGCTGTGGAACCTGGAAGAACACTCCCACTCAGGGCAGCCCAATTTCAGCAGGAACTGCCCTGTGAGCACCAAACAGTGTAGGAGATTGGAGGAAGTGCACATAAATTATTGACTCACATGAAAATGGTGTTTGGAGCCCTGAACAATGGTGTGGGAGGAGCTAAATGAATAATTGTGCTTCAGATTATTTAATGTTTTTCTCCCCCATTCCCCCTTCCTCTTGGCTATTAAAATGTTTGCTTATCTTGCCCTTCTCACTTCTGAAGATGCATCCTGCCTATAATGCTGGCCTGTCTTTTCTCTCCAGGAGATGCTGACTGTGTGCCAAGGATTTTGTGTTTTCATTTCTATATTAACTGCAAATGAGCATGTACTTTACAGCAGTGTTCACAATATGCATACATAGTTGTGCTGGAGTGGCCAAACCTGTTCCACAGTACAAAACTGACTGGCGTCAGAATAGAAGCAAAATTGTACAGCAGAATTGTTTCATTGGAAGCGGTTCTATAATATAAATGGGATATCGGTAAAGACTGGGCACATTAATTGCTTCCAATTTGGCAGATCCTAGGACATAGCATAACCAACGCAAATATTTGATCCACTCCACAACCTGAAATACATCGGGCTCAATTTTAAAACGGAGCTGGGAAGGGGGCGGGGGGGGGGGGGGGGGTTCAAATTGTGGTCAGAAAACCCATGTACGGGTTTCCCGGACGTCCTTTCGGTTTTGACGTAAAAATATGAAAGATGTCCTTTGTTGTTTTCCCATCCGACTGACCAACTGAGACCAGCCTGTCAGACGTGAGACCAGCCCGGGGAAGGACGTCTTCAGGCAAGTCTTTGCTTGTATGGATGGAGGGGAGGCATGGGTGGGCACAGGGGGCATGAGTCATGGGGAATGTGATCGGGGGTCATCGCAGGGGTCCGCAATCGTTGAGGGGGAGGGTCAGGGTCGGAGGACCGGAATGTGGGGGAGGGGGAAATAAAATCGGGGTCGGAGAATCGGGGGTCGGTGCAGGTAGGCTTGATGGGCCTGGGGGAAGCACTCCTGCTCCTCCAGGCCTACAGGCTGCGCCTTTCTAGGCACCTTCCCGTTAGTCTCGGGTCTTTTCACTTCCTTTCACGAGGCGTAAAACAGAAGGCCCGGGAATCCCAGCCCCCCAGGGTTGAAATCGGGAATTAGAGAAAAATGGAGGCCTGAAGCTTCCTTGAAAGATTTTAAGGCCCGACCCGCCTCCTGGGAGTGGGTTGGTCGCCCGCCGCTCGTCCCGCCCTGGTGAAAAACGGAAATCGGTAGGTTTGGGGCAGATCTAAAGTGGTGGCAACTTTCAATGCCCCCTGCCCCCAACCCACCCGTTTTTTACTTTGAAAATTGAGCCCATCTTGTTCCACCCCCACAGTAGCACTGACATTCCTTTCTTGAATTTAATGAGATTGAAGGTTATTGGCGAAAGAATCAGAGGCGACATGAGGAAAAAAAAAAATTTACACAGCGAGTTGTTATGATCTGGAATGCATTGCCTGAAAGGGTGGTGGAAGCAAATTCAGTAGCAATTTTCAAAAGGGAACTGGATAAATACTTGAAGGGGAAAAATTTGCAGGGCTATGGGGAGTGGGACGAATTGGGATAGCTCTTTCAAAGAGCTGGCACAGGCACGATGGGCTGAATGGCCTCCTTCTGTACTGTATCATTCTATGATAAATGTGTTGTCAGGATGTGGCAGGAATGATTAACACAGAAAATCATTACATGAGCTGAATTTTTTTGTTTGCCATCAAACTAGCTTGCTTTGGAATTTTCTGTGACATTATTTCAGTTGAGTCATTATGTATTTATCCTTAATTACATGGCAATATCTATAAAAGGGAACCAGCCTTGTTAAACAAATGGCATTAAAGGGAATACTTACTATCTTACAGTGAAGTAATGTATTGCAGAGCTACAGTGCTTGTGCAACATACGCTGCTGCATGATTCACCATCCCTAGAAGAGAAAATTATTGTGTCGGACTGGAGTGACATGTGGACCAAAAGAGGTAGGGGTAGCAGAGTCCCTTCTCTGAAGGACGTTAATGAACCAGTTGAGGTTTTTTTTTAAAAAATGATAAGACCGCAACTATCATGGTCATTTTCTGGTGCTGGCCCACAAATAACCAAATTTGCTGAATTCAATTTCACAACTTGCCAGAACCACTAAGCTACCATGTCCCTCGCCACATTACAGTCACGCTGATTTTACACTTCATAGTTCCCAAAGACCAGGTCACAGCAGAGTGACCCAAGAATGCAACTCCCTTTTATGCCTAAACAGTGCAGCCGATCTCGTACAGACCTGCTGCACAAGTTCAACTAGCTGTGACTATTTGTCCAGGGAGTGTGCACAAAGTACTGGCAGCATGCCATCAGCAACATGACACTTGAAACATCTGTCCTGATGCCACGTCATTATGTCACGCTAAGGAGACATATTGAATCTATATCAGTACTTTAATTGGAGCGCCAAAGTCATGCGGCAGTTGGAACCGTAAAAATACATAAGTTTACAACACAGAAGGTTATTCAACCCACCATGTGATCAAATACTGATTCCACTACCAATAGCCCTGTATCCTCACTGCTTCAAATATTTATCCACTTTTCCCTCCTAAAAACTCTAATGACCCTAATCACTGACTCCCCAACCAGAGGAAATAATCTTTCCCTATTCACTCCGTCATAACTCTTCATAATTTTTAAAAACGTCTACTAAATCTGTTCCAGTAGAAAGGAGTCCTAGAATCTCAAGTCTCTCCTCATAACTGCAGTTTCCCATTCCTGGCATCATACTGACGAATCTACGCTGCACACTCGACAGCTTTAACTTGTTTTCTATAATAGGCACCCAAGGCTGAACGCATTAATCTAACTGTGACAACACTCGGGACACACACCTGCAACCTGGTCTTCAGCGACTATAAAATGGATAAAAGCAGTTTGATTGTAATGTGGCTACATTGTTAATGTTTTCTTTTATTTTTCTCCTCTTCTGGAGGTAGTGGGAGAGTGGGACTAGCTGGATTGATCTTGCATAGAGCCGGCGCAGACTCGAAGGGCTGAATGGCCTCCTTCTGTGCTGTAACCTTTCTATGATTCTAGTGACTCATGCTGCAGCATGTGTTCTACATGCACTATAACTCTTTCACACCTCACTTAGAAGAAAGTTCTTTAATGACATTTGTTTACAGCATCCATAAGGAACCAACATTGTGTATTTAACCTTAGTTACATTGGCAATGACTCAATTGAACTAATGTCACAGAAAATTGTAAAGCAAACTAGTTTGACAGCAAACTTAGAACATCAGCTGGTGAATGATTAACATTTCTCCAACACATTGTATTCAATTTGGCAAATCCTGATAACACACACAGTCAATCTAATTCAAGAAAAGAGTGAAATTGCCAATGCTACTGAGAATGCTAGAAGGAGGAAAACACTGTATTGTAGGTAGAATGGAATGAGAAGGCTGATTGGATAAAATATTGGATAAGCTAAGCCACATCCCCAGAGTCCACCAACTCTGGGACAATTGTTCATTTGAAAATTGCCACCTTTTATACCATGGAACGGATTTGGTAACTCCAGCATAAATACTAATCAATAATTGAAGAGAACGTTAAAGCAATTGTACATGTGCAATGAGAATGTAGGTAGATTTTTTTTTATTCGTTCATGGGATGTGGGCATCGCTGGCAAGGCCGGCATTTATTGCCCATCCCTAATTGCCCTTGAGAAGGTGATGGTGAGCCGCCTTCTTGAACCGCTGCAGTCCGTGTGGTGAATGTTCTCCCACAGTGCTGTTAGGAAGGGAGTTCCATGATTTTGACCCAGCGACGATGAAGGAACGGCGATATATTTCCAAGTCGGGATGGTGTGTGACTTGGAGGGGGACGTGCAGACGGTGCTGTTCACATGTGCCTGCTGCTCATCCTTCTCAGTGGTAGTCATGATGTGGAGATGCCGGTGATGGACTGGGGTTGACAATTGTAAACAATTTTACAACACCAAGTTATAGTCCAGCAATTTTATTTTAAATTTGAATTTAAAATAAAATTGCTGGACTATAACTTGGTGTTGTAAAATTGTTTACAATTCTCAGTGGTAGAGGTCGCAGGTTTGGGAGGTGCTGTCGAAGAAGCCTTGGCGAGTTACTGCAGTGCTATTCTTTTAAAAAAAAAAGGCCAATAGAATTTTGGGATATATAAATAAGGGCTGGCATCTTTCTGGAATTTTTTGACCATATTTCCATAGAAATTATCTAAATGAGTTGTTTTAAAATGTGCTTTTAAAAAGTGAAAGGGTTAAGGGGGGGGGTGGGGGGAAGAGGAAGGAGTCAGCTTTGACTGAAAGCTGATACTGCAGTCAAGCTTTTAAAAACACAGTTGGACTTTTGCAAATAGAATAACACACAGCAACAAAGGGCAGTAAAAGACAGGGGACTGCAGAGAGCGTGGTTCCACCCTGGACTGTGGGACAGGATGCAGAGAGATTAAATTAAGCAAGACAGTTCACCAAAATGGGATAGCATTGTGTGTTCTTCATTTTGTACACAAATTTAAGTTTTACTGTTTGAACTAAGCAACTCAGATCATATCTACTGCTCTGTACGTTTCACCTTACTGTGGAATAAAACAGCTTACAATTCGAACCAAACTTAATGCCATCTAGTGCTAACACAGAAGAAACATGTAAAAAAAAGTCACATATATCCAGTCCAGAAAGCGTGGTGATGCAATTGTTACATTCCAGGTTCTCAAGGGCAATTAGGGATGGGCAATAAATGCCGGCCTCGCCAGCGACGCCCACATCCCATGAACGAATAAAAAAAAGTTATGTTAAATGTAAAAATAGATATAGAACAGGTGAGTCGACTCACATAAAAGTAAAATAATCAGACTACTTAAGAGAACGACCAATGCAACTGAACCCAAAAAAAAAATCTATCTAGCAGACTCAAATTTAACAATTAAATTTAAATAGCATTTTGGGTTTTATAAACAGGGGCATACAGTACAAAAGTAAAGTAATGATAGCAAGCATTGCCATGTACTAAGTTAAGACTCGGTTTAAAAAAAACCAAGTTTTGCCTTAGCAAATTTATTTTGGGGTTGCCATGGTCTACACAAGACCCAAGTATCACAAGTATAAAAGCAGTTCTGAAGTGCTTGTTCTGCTGTTACCAGCAGACAGAGAATGAATATAGGGCGTTATCAGATTAGTCAGAGTTCAGATTGCTGACATTTTTTCTTATGCTGAAATGCGATGTCCTGTGGTAGATGTGTCCCGTAATCTAACCTGCTGCCTTTCATGTTCATTTAAAACTTGAGTATATTTGGCAATCAAATCCTAGCGTTATTCTGCCGGCCCGATTTCCTTTACTGGTGCTATGCTTCAATGGCCAATCACTTTTCAAACTGAATCAGATTTTAAAAAATTAAACGCTCTACAGTATCACCTCTCTTCAGCTTGATTTTTGAAATTACCACCCATTTATTCGTCCCAAAACTCTGTAACCTCCTCCAGCCCTACAACCCGCCGAGATCTCTGCACTCCTCCAATTCTTGCCTCTTGCGCATCCCCGATTTTAATCACTCCACCATTGGCAGCCGTGCCTTCAGCTGCCCAGGCCCTACGCTCTGGAATTACCTCCCTAAACTTCTCCGCCTCTCTATCCTTTAAGACGATCCTTAAAACCTACCTCTTTGACCAAGCTTTTGGTCATCTGTCCTAATACCTTCTTATGTGGCTCGATGTGAAATTTTGTTTGATAATGTACCCATGAAGCACCTTGGGTCATTTTACTACATTGAAGGTGCCATATAAATGCAGGTGGTTGTTGTTGTAGTAGGTGAACTGTCCAAATTGCAATTCAAAAAAAGACCAGCAAGTGCAGATAGTGAGTCCAATGAATTAAAAAAGACCCCTCACAACAAAAATTATTGATACCATAAAAAAGATTAACTTAAAATTTAACCAAAACATGTCAACGTTTTAAGACTGAATCTGGACATCCTAGACAAAAAAAGTCTTGCCCTCTACCATTGCGACAACTATCTATTACCGAACAGTCCTTCTATTTCAATGGAATGGACCAGCACAATGTTCCCAAAACTGTTCATCCTGTCAACTCATCTACCAAAAGCCATTGAAGCAAGTCTTTATATAAAAAAAATATCATTTGGATGATGACTGAACAGCCAAGCTCTCATTTACTGCGAAAACAATTTGGCAGCCAGCCCCACACCAATTTACAATCTACATATCTATAACCCCACAGCTATTTACAATCTATATTACTGACTTAGAAGAAGGGACTGAGTGTCATGTATTCAAGTTTGCTGATGATACAAAGCTAGGTGGGAAAGGAAGCTGTGAGGAAGACACAAAAGAGTCTGCAAAGGGATATATACAGGTTAAGTAAGTGGGCAAGTTAGTGGCAGATGGAGTGTAATGTAGGGAAATGTGAGGTTATTCACTTTGGTGGGAAGAATAGGAAAACAGAATATTTTTTAAATGGTGAGAAACTATTAAATGTTGGTGTTCAGAGGAACACAAAGTTAACATGCAAGTACAGCAAGCAATTAGGAAGGCAAATGGTATGTTGGCCTTTATTGCAAGGGGGTTGGAGTACAACAGTAAGGAAGTCTTGCTGCAATTGGTGAGGATACACCTGGAGTACAGTGTACAATTTTGGTTCCCTTACATAAGGAAGAATATTCTTGCCTTAGAGGCAGTGCAACAAAGGTTCACTAGATTGATTCCTGGGATGAGATTACTATGAGGAGAGATTGAGTAGACTGGGCCATACTCTATGGAGTTCAGAAGAATGAGAGATGGTCTCATTGAAACATATAAGATTCTGAGAGGACTTGACAGGGTAGATGCTGAGAGGCTATTTCCCCTAACCAGAGAGTCTAGAACTAGGGGTCACAGACACAGGGTAAGGGGTCAGCCATTTAGGACTGAGATGAGGAAAAATTCCTTCAGAGAGAGTTGTGGATCTGTAGAATTCTCTACCCCAGAGGGCTGTGGATGTTCAGTCAGAGTATATTCAAGACTGATAGCCACAGATTTTTGGACTCTAAGAGAATCAAGGGATATGGGGATCCTGCGGGAAGTTCAGTTGAGGTCAAAAATCAGCCACGATCTTACTGAATGTCGGAGCAGGCTGGAGGGGCCGTATGGACTACTCCTGCTCCTATTTCTCATTTTCTTAAGGACTCATACGTTTCATCCTTCACTTCACTAAGCGGTTTCCTTTAATAATAAGCGTGTGCATATAGTTACGTGTAAAGAACTACAAACAGAAAACCATATCAAAAGTCGTTTGTATCGGAGGGCCTACTCGCTCTCTTTTACAGCAATAGACTGCTATTTCAGCCGACTTTAGCATTTTGCCAGGCGTGAGATTTAAGAGGTACTGACCTGTCAAAACGGACGTCAAATTCGTCCTGACCCTGGAAGCTAAAGCTTCACTCCTCGGTACTTCCCTGGAATCCCCCTTATTCACAGAGGTCCAGACTTACGCCAAGCTGCAGCTTACTCTCCCCTGCACAGTCTGCAACCACGGCAAATGTCACTGACCTTTTAACAACCAACAAACAAAACAAAACAAAACACGAGCTCGAATCCCGGAACACTAAAATCAACTGAGTCCTCGTCCACCTAACTGTCACCATTTATACCATTACAGGCTCGGGGAGGTGGAGCGAGCGTGCGTGCGCGCGCGCACACACACAGACCCCGAGGTACCGTCTGCTCGGCCGGTTTCTCCCTCCTGTCCCCGGCGCGTGTTGTGTTCACCGCCCCTCGGCCCTTCGGCCCCTCGCTCTCAGGGGGAGCCCCGGCTGCACGAGCTCCGGCCGCAGATTGTTACACTCGGAATTCCATCTCCGACAACATTGAGGCGCGCTCCCCGCGCGCACCGACGTCACAATGCGCGCACCACAGACCTCGCTTTGGCGCGGGAAGGAGGAAGTGGAGGGCAGGGCAGGGCAGGCGAGCGTGGTCCGAGCCGGGGGGATGTGGGTCACTGGGTGTTATCATTATCCCTTCTCCAACTTCAAACACAGCTGCTTATTTATTACGGAAATACTTTTAACATCCACACGCAAATACCTATGTAATACGGAGGATTTAAGATTCCTGGGGGAGGAGGGATCTGTTCAAGATGGACCGGTTGCACCTCAGCAGAGCTGGGACCTCGTGGGGAGGTTCATTAGTGCTGTGGGGGGAGAGTTTAAATTAATTTGGCTGGGGTTGGGCACCAGGATGGAATACTAGAGAGGAGAAACAAGGTGCACAGAGGACTGCGAGGGACAAATAGCACGACAGTAGAGTTCAGGAATGGAAGTGATCAGACAGGGGGCAAGTTTGAAGCAATCTAAGCTGAGTTTCGTGGTAAATAAGGTTGGTGAGCTGCAGGATCAAGTCACCACATGGAACTATGATATAATGGCAGTAACAGAGACCTGACTCAAAGAAGGGGAGAATTGGGTACTTAGTATTCCTGGCTACAAGGTATGCAGGAAAGATAGGGAAGGAAAGAAAGGAGGGGTGGAAGTAATGATCAAATAAACTATTATAGTGCTGGAAAGGGATGATGTAGTTGAGAGGTCAAAGACAGAATCTATTTGATTAGAATTAAGGAACAGTAGAGGAGCTATTACGCTACTGGGTGTATACAACAGGCCACCAAATAGTGGGAAGGCGATCAAGAAGCAAATTTGCAGGCAAATTTGAGAAAGATGCAAGAATGATAAAGTAGTGATAATGGGGACTTCAATTATCCACATATAGACTGGGACAGCAACAGTAAAGGGCAAAGAGGGGGAGGAATTCCTGAAATGTATACAAGTGAACTTTTTTGAACAGTGTTTCCAGCTCAACAAGGAAGGTAATGGGGAATGAAGTGGAGCATGTTTCAGTGGGGAGCATTTGGGGAACAGTGATCATGATATCACTAGGTTTAGAATATTATGGAATAAGACTAGGAACAATCAAATGTGAAAATGCTTAACTTGAGGAGGACTAATTTCAGTGAGTTAAAAAGGGATCTTGCCCAGATGGATTGGAATCAAAAATTGGTAGGCAAAACAGTAATTGAACAATGGGAGGCCTTCAAGGAAGAGATGGTTCAGGTATAGAGTAGACACATTTCCACAAGGGGTAAAGGAAGGGCATCCAAAGCTACAGCTCCCTGGATGATATAGAGATTAAAATGAAACCAGAAAAAGGAGGCTTGTGACAAATGTAAGGTGCGTTAGACAATAGAGAACCAGGCTGAATACAGAAAGTACAGAGGAGATCCAAAAAAGGGAATAAAAGGGGCAAAGAGCAAGTATGAGACTAGATTAGTGACTAACATAAAAGGGAACCTGAAAGTCTTTTATAAACATAAATAATAAAAGGGTAGTCAAAGGAAGGCTGGGACCGATTACAGACAAAAAAGGAGATCTTGTGGAGGCAGAGGGAATGGCTGAGGCACTAAATAAATACTTCGCATCCATCTTCACTAGAGAAGAGGATGCTGCCATTGTAGCAGGAAAGGAGGAGGTAGTAGCGATATTGGATAGGATAAAAATAAATAAAGAGGAGGTGCTTAAAAGATTGGCAGTACTCAAAGTAGAAACATCACCCGGTCCAGATGGGATGCATCCTAGGTAAATGAGGGAAGTAAGGATGGAAATTGCAGAGGCTCTGGCCACAATCTTCCAATTCTCCATAGATATGGGAACAGTGTCAGAGGGCTGAAGGATTGTAAATGCTACAACCCTGTTCAAAAAAGGGGAGAGTGATAAACCCGGCAATTACAGGCCTGTCAGCCTAACGTCAGTGGTGGGGAAACGGTGAGACAATAATCTGGGACAAAATTAATTGGCGCTTGGAAAAGTATGGGCTAATAAATGAAAGTCAGCACGGATTTGTTAAAGGAAAATTTTGTTTGATTAACTTGATTGAGTTCTTTAGTGAAGTAATGGAGAAGGTTGATGAGGGTAGTGCGATTGATGCTGTGTATATCGACTTTCAAAAGGCATTTGATAAAGTATCACACAATAGACTTGCTAGCAAAATTTAAGTGCATGGGATTAAAGGGTCAGTGGCAATGTGGATACAAAATTGGCTAAGGGACAGAAAGCAGAGTAGTGGTGAATGGTTGTTTTTAGGACTGGAGGGAAGTATACAGTGGTGTTCCCCAGGGTCAGTATTAGGACCTCTGTTCTTTTTGATATATATTAATGACCTCGACTTCAGGAGGACATAGACAGACTGGTGAAATGGGCAGATGAAATTTAATGCTGAGAAGTGTGAAGTGATACATTTTGGTAGGAAGAATGAGGAGAGGCAATATAAACTAAATGGTACAATTTTAAAGGGGGTACGTGAACAGAGAGACCTGGGGGTGCACATACACAAATCTTTGAAGGTGGCAGGCCAAGTTGAGAAGACTCTTTTATGAAATCCTGGGCTTTATTAATAGAGACATAGAGTACAAAAACAAGGAAGTTATGCTAAACCTTTATAAAAGGCCTGGTTGGCCTCAGCTGGAGTACTGTGTTCAATTCTGGGCACTACATTTTAGGAAGAATTTCAAGGCCTTAAAGAGAGTGAAGAAGAGATTTACCAGAATGGTACCAGGGATGAGGGACTTCAGTTATGTGGAGAGACTGGAGAAGCTGGGGTTGTTCTCCTTAGAACAGCGAAAGTTAAGGGGAGATTTGATAGGGGTGTTCAAAATCATGAATGGTTTTGATAGACTAAATAAGGAAAAACTATTTCCAGTGGCAGAAGGGCCAGTAACCAGAGAACACAGATTTAAGGTGATCGACAAAAGAGCCAGAGGCGACATGAGGAAACATTTTTTTAGGCAGTGAGTTGTAATGATCTGGAATGCACTGCCTGAAACGGTGGTGGAAGCAGATTCAATAGTAACTTTCAAAAGGGAAATGGATAAATACTTGAAGGGGAAAAAATTACAGGGCTATGGGGAAAGAGCAGGGGAGTGGGACTAATTGGATAAATCTTTCAAAGAGCCAGCACAGGCATGATGGGCCGAATGGCCTCCTGTACTGTACCACATTATGATACTGTGTACACTAGTCAATCATCCATGGCATTGCACCCAGAGAGTCAAGACCATGTCGTCTTCAGGTGAAGGGAGTTCGAAGGTGGTGGGGTTATTTGGATCAGAGCATGCAAGTGTAATTCAGTCCCCATTTTAAAATCATACATTCTGTCCTTATTTCTGTATCATTCCATTATAAATCCTTGAGAGCACATTTATAATGTAAACTTGTCATGTAGTAATTACATCTTCCTGGCAGTCCAGTGCAGTGCTGAAGTGAGGGGGGGGGGGGGGGATGTATTGGCAGGATGGAGTGGAGGGGGAGAGGAGGAGGCTGTGTTGGTGCTGGGGAGGGTGGAGAACAGGAATAATGGGGATTGGACAGGCAGAGGGTGAGCAAGATCGGGGAAGGGGAGTAGAGGAGGCGAGGATACAGAGATTGAGTGGATAGTTCAAAGAGGAGGAGGCAAGACATGGGTCATTTTTATATCCCCCCCTCCTCCCTGTGCCACTGGAACATTTTATGATTCTGAGGGTAAAATTCAACTTCAGCAGGGGTGCAAAACCGGCGGTAGCGGTTTGGTCAACCGTTATACACCCGCCACCCACCCCCCCACCCCTGATTTTCCTTTCCATTAACTGCACTGTATTGCTGATTATTGTATTCCTTTTCCTTCTATGCAATAAAAATCTTGTAAAAAGATTTGACTTTCAGTTTTAGCATTAATGATACAATCTGACACCATGGTGTCTTCTGACTTTCTGAGTTGACAGGAGCACCTGATGGCAGTCCATGCAACCTCTAGAGTGAAATACTGTAGTGAAAGGGCAGGGTAATTGTTAGTCCTGTAGTGTGGTGTGCCCATTTATGACACACGTAAGGGTGTAAATTTTGGATGATAGCAGCTGCAGATCTGCCTATGGAAACTGTACTTTGCTGTGAACAAGAATAAAGGGGGTTGGGAATAAAGAACCCGAATTGTAAAATAATGTATATGTCAGAAACACAAGGGCTGCTATAGCTGCGTATTTGCATCCTGCAATACATCTAAAATGTCCATATGAAATAATAATAGCAAAGCTTTTATCACCATTTCCTTTGTGGTTACTTGAAAAATGCTATCCCTTGAATCTCTATACAAAGTGAACCATAGTAAACTAAATCAGACTTGATGGTGCATGGATTAGGCCAGATGTAGCCAACCTTCTGAAACTCAACATGTGGCAAGCTCAACATGTGGCAAACAGCCAAATGTTTTAAATATAGTATCACAAGATGAACGCTTATGAACTTCTCCACTTTGGAAAAAAAATGAGGTTGAAGTTAAAAAAGTTAAAGATCATTTTAAAAACCCACCAGCATCTAATACAAAAAAACTCATACGTGGTTCTTCTAAATCAGATATAAATTTCTACTCAGTCACTGCCGATGTGTGCTTCCACTGATAGAATGCAAGCCCAGGAGAAGAGCATCCCCTTATTGTTTAGGAAACTGCCCAAATCTGAATAATTCACATGTATAAGCATGCAGAGTGCCTCAGGGCCTAAGAATCAGCTAGGCAGTAGAACTGGTGACTAAAAATTGAACTCAAAATTGCTATCTCATCCTGCCCTGCTCAGTTTGCCAAGTTCATATTCTCTCCCATAACAGGTCTTATGTATGATGTGCAGATGCCGGTGATGGACTGGGGTGGACAAATGTAAGGAGTCTTACAACACCAGGTTATAGTCCAACAGCTTTATTTAAAATCACAAGCTTTCGGAGGCTTCCTCCTTCGTCACCTGAGGCTTCACCTGACGAAGGAGGAAGCCTCCGAAAGCTTGTGATTTTAAATAAAGCTGTTGGACTATAATCTGGTGTTGTAGGTCTTATGTAATCATTATATAGCAGATAAACGAATATGCATAATTGGAAGCAATGCTGCAGTATGAATCTCCACCTTCAAGAGAGAAGGCTGAGTTAACTAATTTCAGATGGGATAAAAGTTGGGGTGTTACAATTGATCTGAGCACCCTGATAGGAAAAGGGGGAGGAAATCTGCCACATTCCTGGTCCTGTTTGCTATCCCTGTTTCTGCTGGAAGGTGCGTGTGTGTGTTTGTGTGTGTGTGTGGATGTCGGGCTCACCTCCGATGAACTCCTCCATCAATTAGAATGTCTAGGCACATACATGAACATTAGTCACTTAGGTGAAGTTCAGGGAACTTCTGGCACCCATGGAACTGCATGCCACTAGAAGTCAGCACTTTAACAAGAAGAAGGGGGGAAACTGGGCAAAAGATATAAGCCTAGAAATTACGTTTCATTAGCGTAATCTGGGAGGGGGAGGAAGTTGAGATAGAATCCAGTTCTGCTGGGTTTTTGCCCCTTCCTGCCCTTAATCACAAATTCTGATGGAGGGATGGCATTCCTTCTGCCCACCACCCCTTTGCTTTGTGCTATCACTTTTGGAGGTGGGATTAACACGATGTCATGCACCCCCAGAAATCTCACCAGTTGTAGGAGGCATCCTACATGAAGCTGAGTTCGGATCGGTCAATGCCCTGTGGGTGGCGCAGAGGGCCCAGGGGCTGTGTGGCTGGGTCCTGCTCCTACTTCTTGTGTTCTTTAGATTTGTGGTTGGGATCAGATCAGCCATGATCTTATTGAATGGCGGAGCAGGCTCGAGGGGCCGATTGGCCTACTCCTGCTCCAATTTCTTATGTTCTTATGTTCTTATCAGTAAGTACACTTGCATGAATCAGGCATATTTGTCATACAGGGGCCATAAGCGAGCCCCACAATTCTGTTTCCAAGAAGCAATTGATCGAAGAGCAGGCTTGAGTTTGAAATTTCTTCAAAGGTGAAAGCAGATTCAACAATCACTTTCAAAAGGGAATTGGATAAATATTTGAAGGAGAAAAATTTGCAGGGCTATGGGGAAAGAACAGGGGAG
Organism: Heptranchias perlo; assembly: GCF_035084215.1. Classification (NCBI taxonomy): domain Eukaryota; kingdom Metazoa; phylum Chordata; class Chondrichthyes; order Hexanchiformes; family Hexanchidae; genus Heptranchias; species Heptranchias perlo. The sequence goes on from NC_090326.1 coordinate 91,898,476, forward strand.
TGGGACTAATTGAATAGCTCTTTCAAAGGACTGGCACAGGCACGTTGTCCCACGGTAGAGGAGTAAGATGCCGATCTGAAAATCTCCATACACCCTAGTAGTGCAAGTAGCGTGAGCACCGCCCCTATTATTCACCCCTGAGATTTGCGACAGGGTCAACACAAGGGCAAGCAGGCATGTAGAAGTGCCACTCCCACTTTACTTCCGGCGGCCGAGCGGGGCAGCCAGAATTTTGGCCCCTTCTAAATTAAGTTTTCCAACGCCACAGGAGACTTAAATCAATATGGGCAATTTGAGTTACTAGCATTGTAAGAGTTAAATACTGTAAAAATGTAGCATTGGATTCTGTGAGTCATTATCACTTTTTTGCCACTCCTTTGTTGGGCAATGTAATATACACGGCAGCATTTCCCAAAGCAGCTAGGCCAAAGGGTATGACAAAAAACATTAATATGTCCTGGATGACATTTGTCAACCGTTTGGGCTCCCCATTCATGATGTGTGCTGTACAAAAGTGCATGCTTTTATCTATGCCGGCATTATTTATTCTTGTGAGAGTTCTCTGTGGGAGTGTCATTATATATTGAACAGATATGCAACTATGAACATTACAATGCAGCCCTAGATGTCCCATATTTTCTGTGATGTGCTCGCACAGCATTAAGTTCACCCATTGAAAGTGGCCATTTAAGGCCATTAAGGTTATTGCCTATCGAGAAGGCAGTTCTTTGAAAGTGTAATGTGATTTTTTTTTAATCAACATTTCTTGGAAAAAATGGGGATTGTTTTTAAAGGGCCCCATCATAAGATTTCATGCATGAAGATCAAAGGATCCATGCCACAGAGATCACAAGAACCAGATTCGTCATTATGGCACCAGCTGTACCTTCAAGCCCATGCACACATACTTGGCGATGACCAAGGGGAACTACTGCCAGGGTGCTGCCTGGTATGAGGAAAAACAAATACGACAAAAGACTTTAGATCTTTGGGCTGTTTTTGTTAGAACAGAGGAGATTATGGGCTGATTTGATAAAGATGTTTAAAATTATATGGGAACAGGGAGTAGACAGAGCGAAACTGTTTCCAGTGATCGAGTGGTTTAGAACAAGGGAATGTAGAGATAATAAGATTATGAACCTACGAACTTATGAACATATGAATTAAGAGCAGTAGTAACAGCATTGGGACAGAGAGCAGGAGAATTTTTTTTACACAGTTTGAAGTAGAGACCACATCAACATTTAAGAATAGGTTACATAGGTGGTTGAAAGAAAGGGGGATAAATAGATCTAGGAACAATGGGCACATGGGATTGGGACTACTGCTCGTATGGAGGATAAACACCAATGTGGACAAGTTGGGCTGATCTGTCTTTTCTGCATTGCAATTTCTATGAAAATTAATGCTGGTACTGTGGTCTGCTGTGCAAAGAATCATGCCTACTTCCTGGATATGGGCCATTGATGTGCACTATGATGCCATCTGTACAGTAATTTAGTGAAAACCCTTTGTGCCGATGTAGGCTATGCGGTCGATATAAGGATCGACCTTAGCAAGTATCTAAGGAAGGATATACTTGCCTTAGAGGTGGTACAATGAAGGTTCACTAGATTAATTCCTGGGATGAGAAGGTTGTCCTATGAGGAAAGGTTGAGTAGAATGGGCCTATACTCTCTGGAGTTTAGAAGAATGAGAGGTGATCTCATTGAAACATATAAGATTCTGAGAGAGCTTGACAGGGTAGATGCTGAGAGGCTGTTTCCCCTGGCTGGAGAGTCTAGAACTAGAGGGCACAGTCGCAGGATAAGGAGTCAGCCATTTAAGACTGAGATGAGGAGGAATTTCTTTACTCAGAGGGTTGAGAATCTTTGGAATTCTCTACCCCAGAGGGCTAGAGTGGATGCTGAGTCGTTGAGTATATTCATGGCTGAGATAGATAGATTTTTGGACTCTAGGGGAATCAAGGGATATGGGGATCGGGTGGGAAAGTGGAGTTGAGGTTGAAGATCAGGCATGATCTGATTGAATAGGCTCGGGGGGCCATATGGCCTACTCCTGCTCCTATTTCTTATGTTCTTAGGAGCCATCGTCAATATGATTACTAGACTGAGCCCTGCCACCCAGTGGAAGCTTTGTGTCCTATCCAGCTGGTGCCTCTTTTTCACAAGGAAAGTGATGATGGTACACTCCCTTGCAAACATAGAGGCTGCCACTTAGGAACATAGGAATAAGAGTAGGCCATTCAGCCCCTCAAGTTCCATTCAATTAGATCATGCCTGATCTGTATCTTAACTCCATCTACCTGCCTTGATTCCGTAACCCCTAATACCTATGCCTAACAAAAATCTATCAATCTCAGTTTTGAAATTTTCAGTTGATCTAGCCTTAACAGCTTTTTGGGGGAGAGCGTTCCAGATTTCCACTAACCTTTGTGTGAAGAAGTGCTTCCTGACATCACCCCTGAATGGCCTAGCTCTAATTTTAAGGTTATGCCTCCTTCCCTAATACATGTGCACATAGCAGACTTGGCAGATATCTCCTGGGGTGTTTTGAAAGAATTCAGTTCCCTGAAAGTTTCAAGGTGTAGAAACCTTCACTTCATTAGGAAGAACCATCCCTGTTGCAGATGTTCTTTGAAGATGGTACAGCTCTTTCATTGCTTGTCTTCTGAAGCAGAGGTGGTGAATACAGACCTCCTCCTCTGACATGTCCATGTATGTTTGGAGGGCTCTATAAATACAGATCCCGTGGCAGTGATAAGTGTGGACAAAATACATCAGGTGTCATTGCACCTATAATTTTAAGCCCCTCACGATCACCTCTTCTTTGGCTCAATCTGCAGCGCATTTGGAACCTCCAATGGAATACCAGTCCACAACACTTTGGTGCAATTTAAATGGCAACAGCAATCGAGAATAATGACTACCCAGCAAAAACAATTAATGCATGCAGCAAAATGCTGCAAAATATCATTGAAAAAGGAAAAAAAGTCAAAATACTGAAAATTATCATTTGCCTCTAAGAGGCCAGGTCCCAGGATTCCCCATGTGCCAAGTTTAAATTGGTGAGCAGCATGTTGTGGTTACAGCCTCATCCACAGCTGCAAGATTTGGTGTTGGACCAGATTTTAATATTAATGCCATATTAATCGGACATGCTTCTAGTACTGCCTTTGTTTTTCTGCTGAAATCACACCGAGAGCCCGCTACCAGCAAGGCCCCGCATCACCACTGGGATCTCAGAAAATCAGGGTGCAGGAGTTTACCCACAGCTGAGGTTAAAACTAACTGGCCTATAATCTTCTGGCTTATTCCTTTTTCCTGTCTTGAACAGAAGTGTAACATTTTCCCCTTATAACACAGTTCCCATTTCCAAAAAAGTTTTGAAAGATTGTGGTTACTGCCTCTGCTATCTTTTCTCTGGCCTCACTCAGTATTCCGGGAACATAGCCCAAACCCACGACCTCTACCACCTAGAAGGACAAGGGCAGCAGGCACATGGGAACAACACCACCTGCATGTTCCCCTCCAAGTCACACACCATCCCCACTTGGAAATATATCGCCGTTCCTTCATCGTCGCTGGGTCAAAATCCTGGAACTCCCTACCTAACAGCACTGTGGGAGAACCTTCACCACACGGACTGCAGCGGTTCAAGAAGGCGGCTCACCACCACCTTCTCAAGGGCAATTAGGAATGGGCAATAAATGCTGGCCTTGCCAGCGAGGCCCACATCCTATGAATGAATAAAAAAAATCCATATCATCTGGGCCTGGTAACTTTTCTATTTTCAGTTCCATTAGCTTTTTTAATACAGTTTCCTTGTAACTATATATCTACAGTAGTGGTTCTTCCACACCCTCCTTAGGTACCATCAACAACCCTACTTCAACTTCCTCTGTAAAACTGAGGCAAAATACTTATTAAGCATCTCAAGTGCAAATGGTTTGGTAGTCCTACCTAAGAAGCATTGTTGAGATGTTGGAAGTATCGAGAGCACATACAATGATACCAATGTGATTACCGTGAAGCTCAGAATGTGTGTGAATAGATGAACACGCATAGAACCATAGAGCTGTATACAAAGAAGACGGATATTCAGCCCATCCCACCGCCTTGCTCTCCCCATTGCCCTATATCTTTCTCTGCTTCAAATGTTTATCTATTCTTCCCTTAAAAGATGCAATGGTCTCTGCCTCAACTACACCCTGTGGTAAAGCATTCCATATTTTAACAATCCTCTGTGTATGAAAAGTCTTCTCACTCTCGATGACAACTTTAAATTAATAATCCCCACCCCTGTCACCCAAACGGAGAAAGTAGTCTTTCCCTAGTCACCCTATCAAAAGCTTTCATAATTTTAAAAAACTTTATTAAATCTTCTCTGCTGCAGTGTAAATAGTCCCACTATATCAAGTATCTCCTCAGAACTATAGCTTCTCATCCCTGGTATCATCCTGGTGAATCCACACTGTACACTGTTTATGGCTTTAATGTCTTTTCTATAATGGGGCACTCAAAACTGCACACAGTACCCTAACTGTGGCCTATCTATTGCCTTGTACAAATATATCATTACCCCTTTGTTCTTGTACTCTTATGTTTCAATTTATTAATCCGTTAATGCAGGGTTGCATTAGATGTATTTTTTAAGTGAAGCACTTTTAAGCTGTCACAGTTTGAGATTAAGTGGCCATGCATAACAAGCAATCAAAGAGCTGTAAGGTTATCTGAGTACTTTACATGGGTCAGCAGTAAATATTGTAATGGGTTGAGAGAAAACACTGACATGCACACTTGGCCCATCGACTTGGCATGGGGAACGCTGATTTGCTAAATTCTTCTAAGCCCGAGCTGGACCTGGTTCTGGCTGGGGCAGAGATCACCTCGTACAAAAGGTAGATACTGTATAATACGAATCAGAAGGTGAGTGGTCTCCTGGACTAGCTTCGATTGCCTACAGTGGTCGGACAGCAATTTTCCAAATTTTTTCCCCACCTAATTGGCCTGGGTTTTTATCTAGTTGTTCATTTCACCCAGGAGATTACATGGTTTTTGGGTGAGTGCATATATTGTGATGCACAAGGCATTGCAGTTGTGTGGGACGGGCTGGATGGACCAGAAGGTCTTTTACTGTCCGTTATTATTTGTATGTTTATAACTGTTGGGTTGCTTTACTTTGCAGCTTTCTTCAAATCTTCATATACAATTGTTTTCATGTCTTCTGGGTGTTGGAAATGGTATTCACTATGGCAGCTACCTCCGCCCAGGCATTCTGCACTGCCCTGGAGCTCCAAACCAAATATCCCTCCTTAGCACAGGTAGTTCCTCTATTTGAGCTCTCTGTTAAAAATCAGGAAACTCAGTTTTGCTCCATTGCGGTTTTTTCACTGCAAGCTCTCCTCCCCTCTGCTGCAGTTCTCAGAAGTTAGTCAGCTCTAACAGATCACTGATCATTCTGCAGCTTCCTCTCAGGGTAACCACACATCCACCCAACCTAACCTATCCCCCAAAGGATTGAAGAAGCGCTGGTTAGCTGGCAGCCACTCTGTATCTGTCTTTGTATCTGTCTTCACAGTGGAAGACACTAATAACATACCAATAATAGTAGAAAATCAAGGGGAGGGAGGAACTAAAAACAATCACTATCACTAGAGAAAATGTACTAGGTAAACTAATGGGTCCAAAGGCTGACAAGTCCCCTGGATCTGATGGCTTGCATCCGAGGGTCTTAAAGGAAGTGGCTACAGAGATAGTGGATGCATTGGTTGTAATCTTCCAGAATTCACTAGATTCTGGAAAGGTCCAACGGATTGGAAAACCGCAAATGTAACACCCCTATTCAAGAAGGGAGTGAGACAGAAAGCAGGTAACTATAGACCAGTTAGCCTAATATCTGTCATTGGGAAAATGCTGGAATCCATTATTAAGGAAGTAGTAGAAGAACATTTGGAGACTCATAATACAATCAAGGAGAGTCAACATGGTTTTATGAAGGGGAAATCATGTCTGACAAATTTATTAGAAACAATTTTACAACACCAAGTTATAGTCCAACAAATTTATTTTAAATTCCACAAGCTTTCGGAGGCTTCCTCCTTCCTCAGGTGGTGTGGAAAACTTGTGGAATTTAAAATAAATTTGTTGGACTATAACTTGGTGTTGTAAAATTGTTTACAATTGTCAACCCCAGTCCATCACCGGCATCTCCATATCAAATTTATTAGAGTTCTTTGAGGAAGTAACGGGCAGGGTGGATAAAGGGGAACCAATGGATGCAGTATATTTGGATTTCCAAAAGGCATTCGATAAGGTGCCGCATAAAAGATTACTGCATAAGATAAGAGCTCATGGTGTTGGGGGTAATATACTGGCATGGATAGAGGATTGTCTAACTATCAGAAAACAAAGAGTCGGGATAAAAGGGTCATTTTCAAAATGGCAATCTGTAACTAGTGGGGTGCCGCAGGAATCAGTGCTGGGGCCTCAACTATTTACAATATATATCAATGACTTGGATGAAGGAACAGAGTGTCTTGTGGCCAAATTTGCTGATGATACAAAGATAGGTGGAAAAGCAAGTTGCGGTGAGGACACAAAGTGTCTGCAAAGGGATGTTGACAGGTTAAGTGAATGGGCAAAAATTTGGCAGATGGAATATAATGTGGGAAAATGTGAAGTCATCCACTTTGGGAGGAAAAATAAAAAAGCAAAATATTATTTTAATGAAGAAATACTACAAAATGCTGCGGTACAGTGGAATCTGGGTGTCCTCGTACATGAAACACAAATAATCAACTTACAGGTGCAGCAGGTAATCCGGAAGGCAAACAGAATATTGGCCTTTATTTCTAGGCGGATGGAGTATAAAAGCAGGGAAGTCATGCTACAACTGTACAGAGTGCTGGTGAGACCACACCTAGAGTACTGCGTACAGTTCTGTTGCCCTTATTTAATGAAGGACATACTTGCATTGGAGGCAGTTCAGAGAAGGTTCACTAGGTTGATTCCGGGTATGGAAGGGTTGTCTTATGAGGAAAGATTGAACAGGTTGGATCTATACTCATTGGAGTTTAGAAGAATGAGAGGAGATCTTATTGAAACATACAAGATTCTGAGGGGACTCGATAGGGTAGATGTTGAGAGGATGTTAACCCTCATGGAGGAATCTAAAACTAGGGGGCATAGTCTCAGAATCAAGGGTCGCCCATTTAAGATGGAAATGAGGAGGAATTTCTTCTCCCAGAAGCTCGTGAATCTTTGGAATTCTTTACCCCAAAAAGTTGTGGAGGCTGAGTCGTTGAATACATTCAAGGCTGAGTTAGACATATTTTTGATCAGCAAGGGAGTCAAAGGATATGGTGAAAGGGTGGGAAAGTGGAGTTGAAGTAAAAATCAGATCAGCCATGAGGGGCCGAATGGCTTACTCCTGCTCCTATCTCTTATGGTCTTATGGTCACTCTTTGCCCAGAACTGGCTTAAGCTGTAACAGAACCATCTTGTACCACCACACTTGCACCTCCTACCCAGGAGCACTGAGATGTAGTAGTAGGTTAGGAAGTGGGAGAAACGCACCTCATAGGGTCACCAAGAGGAAGCATGGCGGTAGGCATTAAAGGACCTCCAGACAGTTTTTGTTGGGAAGGGCCATGTTAAAGTACCAACTGGTTTAAGATATAGTAAATGGAAATATATAGCATGGTGATTCTGGGAACTCTGTGTGTTATTTGACTACAATACAGAGGCTGGAAACAATTAACAATCTTCTTGCCTGCACTTCTACTTTCTCTTTCACATCCTCCTCTGCTACTGATGGGTTTACTCTTTGTCCTAATATTCCTCTTTGCAATTTGAAGTTATGTAGCATGCAACTACTATGATCATGTTTCCTGGTCTATAGAGGAGGACTTCGCATGTGTGGGAGTTCCAAGCAGCAGAGTCTTTGCTTCAGCATCCCAATAGTGTGTTCCTCAGAAATCCTGGTTGAGACATGTCCCTCATTATTGTTACGTTCTGCTGCTGTTTGGGGTTTCTTGCATTATGATGTTTCTGTGATCCGACAACCACTGAACGGTAATTGATTGGGTGCCCATGTAGGCTATGGGGTCGATATGAGAAGCCCTAATGTGCACATCATAAAGTTAATCTCCAGAAAATAAGGAGTACCGCCAAACCGGCGTGCTGACCTCCGCACCCAATTCTCTGATCCACGTTCCCATCAAGCAATGCTCAATACTGAGAGCACAAACTCACAAAATTTACCATCAAGTGTAGGCTGGAGTACATTATAAAATGCAAAGCTACATTGAGAGGTGTGACATGATGTCTGTATGTCAGGAGAATGGAATTTGACCAGTTTATTGATGTCATTTAACACTGACATATGTTAGGCCTTTAACTCTATAACTCTATAGTAACTCTATAACTCTATAGGTATGATCAGTAAGTTCGCTGATGATACAAAAATTGGTAGGGTGGTAAATAGCGAGGAGGATAGCCTCAGTCTGCAGGACGATATAGATGGGTTGGTCAGATGGGCGGAACAGTGGCAAATGGAATTTAACCCGGAAAAGTGCGAGGGACTAACAAGGCAAGGGAATACACAATGAATGGGAGGACCCTAGGCAAGACAGAGGGTCAGAGGGATCTTGGTGTGCAAGTTCACAGATCCCTGAAGGCGGCGGAACAGGTAGATAAGGTGGTAAAGAAGGCATATGGGATACTTGCCTTTATTAGCCGAGGCATAGAATATAAGGGCAAGGAGGTTTTGATGGAGCTGTATAAAACACTGGTTAGGCCACAGCTGGAGTACTGTGTGCAGTTCTGGTCGCCACACTACAGGAAGGATGTGATCGCTTTGGAGAGGGTGCAGAGGAGATTCACCAGGATGTTACCAGGGCTGGAGCGCTTCAGCTATGAAGAGAGACTGGGAAGATTGGGTTTGTTTTCCTTGGAGCAGAGGAGGCTGAGGGGGGACATGATTGAGGTGTACAAAATTATGAGGGGCACAGATAGGATAGATACTAAGGAGCTTTTTCCCTTCGTTGAGGGTTCTATAACAAGGGGACATAGATTCAAGGTAAAAGGCGGGAGGTTTAGAGGGGATTTGAGAAAGAACTTTTTCACCCAGAGGGTGGTTGGAGTCTGGAACTCACTGTCTGAAAGGGTTGTGGAGGCAGGAACCCTCACAACATTCAAGAAGCATTTGGATGAGCACTTGAAATGCCATAGCATACAAGGCTACGGACCAAATGCTGGAATATGGGATTAGAGTAGACAGGGCTTGATGGCCAGCGCGGACACGATGGGCCGAAGGGCCTCTATCCGTGCTGTATAACTCTATAACTCTATGAAACACATTTTATCTGTTATTTTATACATTGTAAAAGGTGGAATTCAGTGGGCTGTTTTCAATAAGCTTTTGTTTTGCCAATAGTGATTACTGTAAAATTGCTTATGCTGTATAATATTTTGCCAACATCTTTTGTGCATTATTTTATCAGTAAATAAATCTGACGCTAGTTTTAGCCAGTATGCAGAGGTCTAGCGGTGTCGTATATTCCACTCTCTGAGGCAACAGGAGATTTGAATGGGCATCCTATTTATTTTTTCAGTAAGCAATTTATCTCAACTGGGCTTATTTAGTAGACCTGTGCTATGCTAACCAATATGTGACAGAGAGCAAAGTTGAGGTTTCTATTCAAAAGAGACTCGATCTGCTTATGGAAACTGCTACTGAGCCATTTACAAGAAGAAAAGATGTTGAGAAAAAGCCCAAACTGTAACAAGGACACGGGCTTGACTATAAGTGAGGGGAGGGAAGATAAGAAAGTTGTATCTCCACAAATTGAATAAATAACTGTAATTTAATATGGATATATGAAAAATTCTTCTCCGACCCCCTCAGGTGATCAAAAAAATCCGGTAGACCACAATGACCAAGATTTATATTACTTAATATTCCACCTACCTTTTGTATGCCATGATTTCTGTCCCAGCCAGGAATTGATCCAGCTCTCTTTAAAAGGTATGCAGAATCAACACTCATCACACGAGCTGGCAACTTGTTCCAACGGTCCACTATTCTCTGGGAAAAGAAGAATCTCTTGACATCTAACCCAGCCCTGTCCTTGTGTAACTTATACACATGACCCCAGATCTTTGCTAACCTATTTAATTGAAATAATCTGTTAGTATGAACACAGTCTAGTCCCTTCATTATTTTAAACACCTTTATCAGATCACCCCAGTCAATACATCTCAAAAGTAAATAGATCCAGCTTTTTAAACCTCTCTGGGTAACTAAACTGTTGTAAGCTGGATATCATTCTTATGACCCTCCTCCGAACCTTTTCCAAAGCTTCTACATCACTCACAATGTGAGGGGTCCAAAACTGGAATTCTAAGTTAGGCCTAATCAAAGTCTTATAGAAAGACAAAATGGTGTTTTGCTTTATACTGAAAGGTTACATCGCCCGGACCAAATACTCTATTTGCTTTGCTTATCGCTTCACAGCATTGGTCATGAATCTTAAGAGAATTATGTACTGTAACAGACTTCAGTTCTGTAGTCTGTTGGGTGTAAGTATACTTGGTGTTGGTCCTGCCCATGTACATAACACTATACTTATCTAAGTTCATAGAATCATAGAATCATAGAAGTTACAACATGGAAACAGGCCCTTCGGCCCAACATGTCCATGTCGCCCAGTTTATACCACTAAGCTAGTCCCAATTGCCTGCACTTGGCCCATATCCCTCTATACCCATCTTACCCATGTAACTGTCCAAATGCTTTTTAAAAGACAAAATTGCACCCGCCTCTACTACTGCCTCTGGCAGCTCGTTCCAGACACTCACCACCCTTTGAGTGAAAAAATTGCCCCTCTGGACCCTTTTGTATCTCTCCCCTCTCACCTTAAATCTATGCCCCCTCGTTATAGACTCCCCTACCTTTGGGAAAAGATTTTGACTATCGACCTTATCTATGACCCTCATTATTTTATAGACTTCTATAAGATCACCCCTTAACCTCCTACTCTCCAGGGAAAAAAGTCCCAGTCTGTCCAACCTCTCCCTATAAGTCAAACCATCAAGTCCCGGTAGCATCCTAGTAAATCTTTTCTGCACTCTTTCTAGTTTAATAATATCCTTTCTATAATAGGGTGACCAGAACTGTACACAGTATTCCAAGTGTGGCCTCACCAATGCCCTGTACAACTTCAACAAGACATCCCAACTCCTGCATTTAATGTTCTGACCAATGAAACCAAGCATGCCGAATGCCTTCTTCACCACCCTATCCACCTGTGACTCCACTTTCAAGGAGCTATGAACCTGTACTCCCAGATCTCTTTGTTCTATAACTCTCCCCAACGCCCTACAATTAACGGAGTAGGTCCTGGCCCGATTCGATCTAATGAGGGCCCATTCCCCCGTCGCATGAAGATCCGCTTGCGGTAGTTTATTCTTATCCATAATCCTAACACTCGCACAATTCTCCATATCATCCACAAACCTACATCCAGGTCATTAATGAAGATAGTAAATAACCAACACCAATCCCTGTGGGACACCACTGGTTACTGGTCTCCAAGCAGATCAACAACTATTAATAACTATTTTCTACCTACAGGAATGCAGCCAATTCTTAATCCATGCAGCAACTTCCTACCAATTCCATAAGATTCTATTTTGTAAAGTAACCTATTGTGATGTACCTTATCAAAACTTTCTGAAAATACAAGTAGTTAATGTCTACCAGGCTACCCTCATTCACCGACTCAGTAACTCTTTCAAAAAATGCAATAAAATTGGTAAGACACGACCTTTTTTTCCAGAAGCCGTATCGAGTGTGTCTAATAATATGATGGCACACAGAATTTCTTCACGTTCTCCACATTCTTCTTAAAAGGGAAGCGGCTCACAAAGACAAAGAAGTGTCACCTGAATCTCCTGCTGCAAATCATTAGTCAGGCACCTCAGAACCTCTTGCCACCATATGAGAACTACAAAGCTAAGACTGAAAGGGCACACAAGAATAAGCACCAAGGGGAGCCACGGTGACCTTAAACAGTAGGAAGGATGTCAAATTTGTTGTCAGTGAGATGTTTTTGTCAATGATGGATATTTGCAGAATGATTCAGGTAATGCGGAGGAATGCTTGCTGAAGGAGTAGTAGAATGATCTCCAGATGGGAACTTTGGAGGTTATGGAGGAGAGCTCAAGGTAAGCAAGTGGCTGAGTTGAGTTTGTTGTCAAAGGGGGACTGTGAAGTAGCCCACTTGGATCTATAGGTGGAGAGATATGGATACCAGAGGGCAGGGGCTGGAACCACCTACAGTTCCTGTGCAACCTGGCATCTCTGTAACAGTCCTCCTGATACTCCTCCTATTGCTTATCAAAGCAGAGACCTAACAGAAGCTCAGTCTGTACGATTAAACTTTAAAAATAAATGTAAAACATTTAAAATTTGTAAGAAATTCTTAAATATACTTTTTACATACTTAAGGACACTGTTTAAACAAAATGTCTACTCCCAGGCAGCCACTTAGCAAAAGTTTCAAAACATAAAATGCAGCCACAACAGAAGGTTAAGAGACACGACCAAGTGCACAAATATATTGACCTGATTCCCAACATGACCTCAGCACAGCACTTGAAGGAATGAGACTGGAGCAAGAGTCAAAAGAACAGACCTTTATTGTAAAATTCTCAACTTCAGCAGCCTTAAGATTCAAGAACATAGCTTATAGGTGTCAACCTTGGCTTAGATGTAACCCTCTTGTCTCTGAATGAGAAAATTGTAGTTTCAAGCTTCACCCTAGAGAATTGAGCACCTAATCTAGACTGACACTTTAGTACACTACTGTCGGAGGCTGTCTTTCTGAAGAGACGTTAAAACGAGGCCCGTCCTGGCCTCTCATATGGATGCAAAAGATCCCAGGACATAATTTGAAAAAGAGCAGCGGAATTCTGCCAGTGTCCCTGACATCATTTATCCCTCAACGAGCACCACTAAAAACAGATTATCTAATTATTTATCTCATTGCTGTTTGTAGGACCTTGCTGTGTACAAATTGGCTGCTGTGTTCCCTTAGATTACAACAGAGATAATAGGGGTGATTTTAAACCCCAAGAGCGGGTGGGTTGGGGGCGGGTGGAAGTTGAAAATAGTTGTTTTTTGGGTCGCGACCGCAACCCGGCTTTATTTCGGGGTTTAACGTCGGTGTGTAAAAGTACAGGCTTCCCCTAGGGAATGCAAACTCCAAAAATTTTGCGGTTGCGACCCAAAAAACCCAACTATTTTCTACTCCCACCCTCCCCCATCCTACCCATTCTTGGGGTTTAAAATCACCCTCAATATTTGAAAAAGTGCTTAATTGTCTGTGAAGCACTTTGGGACACCCTGAGGATATTCTTTCTTTCTAAAGATTTTTCTCTTTTAAAAGCTCATTTACCCTTTGTCTTCTCTCCTCAATGTGGAGATGCCGGTGATGGACTGGGGTTAACAATTGTAAACAATTTTACAACACCAAGTTATAGTCCAACGATTTTATTTTTAATCCCACAAGCTTTCGGGGGCTTTCCCCTTCCTCAGGCAGTGTGGACTGAGGAAGGGGAAAGCCCCCGAAAGCTTGTGGGATTAAAAATAAAATCGTTGGACTATAACTTGGTGTTGTAAAATTGTTTACAATTCTCTCCTCAAGACAATGACTCCCAGTGAGGTACAAATCCATCATTACTAGCAACCTTCCACTCTCTAGGCCTGGAGGGCAAACACAAGTGGGTAGTTCAAAGGCACATTGTTGGTGTTGAGTTAAAATTAATAGTTTGGTTACCATTCGACACCACTTATTTACATAGGCTATCAATTCTAATGCCAGTGCTAGAATTTCCTAATCAGAGATTGACGCAATTTAGAGGCCCGGGCTAGTCTTGGGCCACAGGAATGTTTGCCACCTGGGATGCCAGTGGCAGCTGCAGGTTGGTCCCGGGAGAGGGGGGAGGGTGAGAACAAGGAGAGCGGTGTGAGGCCAACGGGGGAGGTGAGGCTGAGGGGGGGTGGCGGTGAGGCTAACGGGAGGGTGGGGGGGGGGTTCGGTGTGTGAGGCCAAGGGGGGCGGTGAGGCCGAGGGGGGACCGTGAGACCAAGGGGGGGGGGGCCGTGAAACCGAGGTGGGGGCGATGAGGCCGACAGGGAGCGGGGGAGGCGGTGAGGCCGAGGGGGGGCCTCGTACTCCTGGCCCCACAAAAATAAATGCAGACTACCCGCGGAATCCTCTTCAGCTGGACCAGCAGCTGATACTGGACAGACTGTGTGCACTACAGAGTGTCTGTCCTGTACTCCTAAAATGGCATTCGGAATCCTGCGTATGTCACAGATCCCCCATTTGCATCTTAAATGTACCTAACGCCTGACTCAGCGGTAAGCCCGGGGGAGGACTGCTGCTGCAACGGGGGGTCAGGGCGCCCTGCGATATTCGGGGTGCCACTGCCCCATTTCTGCCAGGTGGGAGGCCTCAAAATTCAGCCCGTGCAATGTAAATCAGCTGGTAAAGCCCGAACGAAGTAGTGTACTAAAGTGTCAATCTAGATTAGGTGCTCAATTCTCTAGAGTGAAGCTTGAAACTACAATCTTCTCATTCAGAGACAAGAGGTTTACCTCTAAGCCAAGGGTGACACCTATAAGCTTTGCACTTGAATCTTAAGGCTGCTGAAATTGAGACTTTTATAATAAAGGTCTGTTCTTTTGACTCTTGCTCCAGTCTCATTCCTTCAAGTGCTGTGCTGAGGTCATGTTGGGAATCAGGTCAATATATTTGTGCTCTTAGTCGTGTCTCGTAACCTCCTGTTGTGGCTGCATTTTATATTTTGAAACTTTTGCTAAGTGGCTGCCTGGGAGTAGACATTTTGTTTAAACAGTGTCCTCAATTTGGAGTGAGGTCACTGCTACACTTTATTCTGGTGTCAGGTTGGGCCCATCACATCTGAGCTAGCTCTCTGAAAGAACAATCCACTTAGTCCCGTTCCACAGTTCTGTCCTTCTATAGTATTTTCATGTAATTATCCACATCCCTTTTAAAAGCTATTATAAATTCTGCCTCCATCATTATTACTGGTAGAGCATTCGATGTCCCAACAACCCTCTGCAAAGAATCAATTTCTCTGAACCTCTTCCTTCATTCTTTTGGTGAAGATCTTAAATTAATGCTCTCTAGTTATCAGCTGACCAACCAATTAAATTAGTTTTTCCCGATTTAACTTATCAAAACCCTTCATGATTTTGAATATCTTTATCGGATCTCCTCTTAACCTCTGCTTTAATGGGAAGAATAGGGGAGGGATCCCCGCCTTATCCTCTGCCCCAACAAGTCTAACGCTGGTGCTGCAAGGGGGCAATGGCCAGGACAATCAGCCCTAATATTCTAAGTGCAGCATAACCAATTATTTGTATTGGTTTAGCAATACCTCTTTACTTTTATACGCGATTCCCCTATTTATAAAACTATGGTCCAATATGTGTGTTTTTTCTTACAGCTTTATCAACTTTTCTTCCCATTTTTAAGATTTCTGTATCTGAACCCGTAAGTCTCTCTGCTCCTCTTCTCCTATTAAAGTTTTACAATTTAATGAATACGTCCTCTCCTTATTGTTTCTCCCAAAATGTATCATCTTACATTTCATCACATTAAATTTCATTCAGCATCTATCTGCTCAATTTACTAACTGTTCACAGTTAACTTCACATTATTTTTATGTTATTTGAAAATTTAGATTTTGTACCCCCTACACTCAAGTCCAAATTATTTATATATGGTCATAACACTGGCCCTGGAGGACACCACTGTTTACATCCCTCCAGTCTGAAATGTTTCCAGTGACCATTGCTCTTTGATTTCTGTCATTGAACCAGCATCCTATCTGGACTATCATGTTCCTTTTAATACCAGAGGCCGGACATTCACCGGTCTCTGATCCTACCTGCCAGGAACCTCCATTGCTGACCCCACTGGAGTATGTGGTGATAGGAGGGAGGTTCCCTATTTTAAATGTTCTTTGAGGGTGTCCGCACCACTATGGGTGCATCTAGGGCCAGTATGCTTTGTTCTCCCAACATACTGGCCGCCCAATAGATCCCACGCTGGGGCTAAGGACATTCCTAGTCTGGGATCTTCAGGTCCTGGCCTAATTCAGACACTCCACCACACTCCCACCTGACTTACAGAAGGAGTGCGCCAGGAGGCCTGCAGATTTTCAGGGCTCACATGCCTTAATTTTATCAAGAAACCTCCTGTGTGGCATCTTATCAAATTCTTTTGAAAGTCTATATGCTCAACAGTCACTGCATTTTCTTTAGCAATACATTGAATTATTTCCTCAAAGAGCTGTATTAAATTTGTCAGACACATTTGTCTTTTACAAATCCCTCCTCGTTGTCCTTAATTAATCCACGTCTTTCTAAGTGAGTGTTAATTTGACCTTTATTGAGGCCTCTAGAAGCTTATTCACTATTGATTTTAGATTTATAGTCTATACCTACCTCGTTTATCTCTTTCTCTCTCATTAAACAGAGATGTTACATTGGTAACCCTCCAGTCATCTGGCACAACTACCATTTCCAAGGATGTGTGGAAGATATTGGCCATAGTCTCTATTTCCTCTCTGACTTAGCTCAGTATTTTAGGATGCATGTCATCACGGCCTGATTCCTTTTCCACTTTTTTCAGTACTACTTACTTATCTGTAAATATCCTAATTGCTCCACCTCCTCCTTTTGAATTCTTGTTTCCACTACCACGTTCTTCTGTGAAAACTGAGGCAAAGTACTTATTTGGTATCTCTTCCATATCTTCTTCCTCCATTAGGTTTCTTTTTCCATCTCTAATTGACCCTGCTCTTTCTTTAACTATTTGTTTACTATTTATGTATTTATAAAATTCTTTACTATTTCCCATTATGTTAGAATCATAGAATCATACAATACAAAAGGAGGCCTTTCAGCCGATCGTATTTTTCCCTGCTCTATGAAAGAGCTATCCAATTAGTCCTGCTCCCCTGCTCTTTCCTCATAGCTTTGCAAATTTTTCCTTTTCAAGTATATATACAGTTCCTTTTGGAAGTTACTATTGGGACCAATAACATAGGGAAGAAAAGGGAGGAGGTCCTGCTAAGAGAATAACTGAAGTTAGAAACTAAATTAAAAAGCAGGACCTTATGGGTGGTAATCTTGGGATTACTACCTGAGCGTAGGGGTAAACAGATCAGGAAGGTGAACGCATGGCTCAAAGATTGGTGTGGGAAGGAGGGGTTCCATTTCATGGGACACTGACACCAGTATTGGGACAGGAAGGAGCTGTACCATTGGGACGGACTGCACCTGAACCGGAATGGGACCAGTGTCCGAGCGGAAAGGATAAATAGGGCTGTCGGTAGGACTGTAAACTAGTGAGACGAGGGGAGGGATCTGGAGAAGATAATATAAGTCTGAAGCAAAAAGAAATCGGAAACAAAAATAAAGGTCAGACCAAGTTAAGGAATAAGGGTAACATAAACAGTCAGGGAACAAATAGAGTTATAAAACATAAGTACAAAATGACTGTTAAAAATAAAGGGAGGGGAACAATTACTAAAAACAAATTAAATTGCCTGTACAACAATGTGCACAGCATCCGAAACAAAATGGGGGAACTGGAGGCAATGATTAATAGCGAGGAGCCGGATGTGGTAGGGATAACTGAATCATAGCTACATAAGGAACAGGGCTGGCAGTTAAATATTGCAGGAAATAATGTATTTAGAAAGGATAGGGAAGAAAGAAGGGGGGTGGGGTAATTAGAGACAACATAATGGCAATAGAAAAAGGGGACAAAAGTAATATTAAGATAGAAACAGAATCCGGATGGATTGAGACAAAGGATAAGAAGGGATCGATCATATCAATAGGTATATTCGACAGACCACCTAATAGTGGAGGATGGAATATGTGAACAAAGCTATGAAATGAGTAAAAAGCATCGAATAGTAATCATGGGAGATTTCAACTACTCCAAAATAAAATTCAGTAGAAAAGGGAATAGTGCCAGAGGAATGTTATTCCTATATTTAAAAAGGGAGATAGAACAAGTCCTCAGAACTATAAACCAGTTAGCTTAACGTAGGAAAGATAATGGAATATTTACTTCAAAAGTAAACATTGGTCCCTTAGAGGTTGAGACAGGAGAAATTATAATGGGGAATCAGGAAATGGCGGATGCGTAACACAAATATTTTGTATCTGTCCTCACAGTAGAAGACACAAAAAGCATACCAGAAATAATGGGGAACCAAGGGGTAAATGAGAGTGAGGAACTTAAAATAATTAATATCACTAGAGAAAAAGCACTGGACAAAGTAATGGGACTAAAAGCCAATAAATCCCCTGGACCTGATGGCCTACATCCTAGGGTTCTAAAAGAGGTGGCTGCAGAGATAGTGGATGCATTGATTATAATCTTCCAAAATTCTCTAGATTCTGGAACGGTCCCAGTGGACTGGAAGGTAGTAAATGTTACCCCACTATTCAAGGAGGGAGGGAGAGAGAAAACAGGAAACTACAGGCCAGTTAGCCTGACATCGGTTGTCGGGAAAATGCTGGAATCCATTATTAAGGAAGTGGTAACAGGGCACTTAGAAAATCATAATATGATTAGGCAGAGTCAACATGGTTTTATGAAAGGGAAATCATGTTTGACAAATCTATTAGAGTTTTTTGAGGATGTAACTAGCAGGGTAGATAAAGGGGAACCATTTGGATTTTCAAAAGGCATTTGATAAGGTGCCACATAAAAGGTTGTTACACAAGGTAAGGGCTCATGGGGTTGGGGGTAATATGTTAGTATGGGTAGACGACTGGTTAAAGGACAGAAAACAGAGAGTAGGGATAAACGGGTCATTTTCAGGTTGGCAGGCTGTAACGAGTGGGGTGCCGCAAGGATCGGTGCTTAGACCTCAGATTTTTACAATCTATATTAATGACTTAGATGAAGGGACTGAGTGTAATGTATCCAAGTTTGCTGACGATACAAAGCTAGGTGGGAAAGTAAGCTGTGAGGAGGACACAAAGAGTCTGCATAGGGATATAGACTTGCTGAGTGGGCAAGAGGGTGACAGATGGAGTATAATGTGGGGAAATGTGACATTATTCACTTTGGTAGGAAGAATAGAAAAACAGAATATTTTTTAAATGGTGAGAAATTATTAAATGTTGGTGTTTAGAGAGACTTGGGTGTCCTCGTACAAGAAACACAAAAAGTCAGTATGCAGGTACAGCAGGCAATTCGGAGAGCAAATGGCACGTTGGCCTTTATTGCAAGGGGGTTGGAGTACGGAAGTCTTAACAGTTGTACTGCGCATAGTTTTGGTCTCCTTATCTAAGGAAGGATATACTTGCCTTAGAAGCGGTACAACAAAGGTTCACTAGATTAATTCCTGGGATGAGAGGGTTGTCCTATGAGGAAAGGTTGAGTAGAATGGGCCTATTCTCTCTGGAGTTTAGAAGAATGAGAAGTGATCCCATTGAAACATATGAGATTATGAGGGGACTTGACAGGGTAGATGCTGAGAGGTTGTTTCCCCTGGCTAGAGAGTCTAGAACTAGGGGGCTTAGTCTCAGGATAAGGGGTCTGCCTTTCAAGACTGAGATGAGGAGGAATTTCTTCTCTCAGAGGGTTGTGAATCTTTGGAATTCTCTACCCCAGAGGGCTGAGGATGCTGAGTCATTGAATATATTCAAGGCTGAGAAGGATAGGTTTTTGGACTCTAGGGGAATCAAGCGATATGGGAATTGGGCGGGAAAGTGGAGTTGAGGTCGAAGATCAGCCATGATCTGATTGAATAGCAGAGCAGGCTCGAGGGGGTGTATGGCCTACTCCTGCTCCTATTTCTTATGTTCTTATGTTTACTCAAAGATATAATGGAAAGACATCTAGAGAACAAAAATATAAAAGAGAATAGATTTCAGCACAGATTTCAGAAGGGAAAGTCATGCTTGACCAACCTTATTGAATTCGTTGAAGAGTTAACAGAAAGAGTAGACAAGGGTAATGTAGTAAATGTAATATATTTGGATTTTCAAAAGGCCTTCGATAAGGTACCGCATTGTAGACTCATGGATAAGATCAGAGCATGTGGAATCTGGGGACAGGTAGCAGAATGGATAGCAAGTTAGCTACAAAACAGAGAGTAGGGGTTAAGTGTAGCTACTCAGACTGGCAAAAGGTGGGATGTGGTGTTCCACAGGGATCAGTGTTGGGACTACTGTTGTTCAGAATTTACTTTAATGATTTGGATTCGGGAATCGGAAGTACAATTTCAAAATTTGAGAACGACACCAAATTGGGGGTATAGTTAATACAAAGAAAGAATGCGTCAAGAGGACATTAATAAACTTGCAGAACGGTCATGTAATTGGCAAATGAATTTCAATATAGATAAGTGTGAGGTGGTGCATTTTGGTAGGAAGAATAAGGAGACCACATACAGCTTGGATAAGAGTCTAAATGGGATAGAAGAGCAAAGGGATCTAGGGGTACAGATACATAAATCACTAAAAATAGTGATGCAACTTAATAAAGGGTTTGCTAGGCTAGACGTAGAGAAAACGTTTCCACTTGTGGGGGAGATCAAAACTAGAGATCATGAATATAAAATAGTCGCTCATAAATCCAATAAGGAATTCAGCAGAAATTTCTTTATCCCCAAAGAGTGATAAGAATGTGGAACACACTACCACAAGGAGTAGTTGAGGCGAATAGCACAGATGCATTTAAGGGGAAACTAGACAAGCATGTGAAGGAGAAAGGAATAGAAGGGTATCCTGTTAGGGTGAGATGAAGTAGGGAGGGAGGAGGCCCGTATGGAGCATAAACGCCGGCAGAGACCAGTTGGGCAGAATGGCCTGTTTCCGTGTTGTAGCTTCGATGTAACTCGCTGAATCTGCTTCCACCACCCTTTCTGGCAATGCATTCCAGATCATAACAACTCGCCAAGTAAAAAAAAATCCTCATCTCCCCTCTGGTTCTTTTGGTTACCTGCCAACCTTTCTAATCTTTTTTGCTTCCTCTCTATATTTTCTATACCTTGCTTGATTTTCTTTTATATTTTTAGCCCTACATTTCTAATATGCCTTTTTTCAATTCACATTTTCATTTTAATTTCTCTACTCATCAAAGAAACTGCACATCCTAACTCTAAGCATCTCCTGTTTGAACATTTCCCATTGTTTCTCCACTATCTTATCTACCAATTTTTTGTTGTCAATTTATCTGGATGAGTTCCCTTTTTTCTCTTTGAAATTGGCATTTTTTCAAGTCAAGTACCTTTATCCCTCTCCTTTTCAGTGTTTATATTGAATCTAATTATGTTATGGTCATTCTCTCCTAAATATTCTCCTACCTTTTATCATCTACTTGGCCCAATTCATTTCCTAGAGCACCGCCGCCTTCCTTGTTGGACGACAAACATACTGGTCTAGAAAACAGTTCTGGACACATTGTAGAAACCCCTCTTTTTTTTATTCGTTCATGGGATGTGGGCGTCGCTGGCAAGGCCAGCATTTATTGCCCATCCCTAATTGCCCTTGAAAAGGTGGTGGTGAGCCGCCTTCTTGAACCGCTGAAGTCCGTGTGGTGAAGGTTCTCCCACAGTGCTGTTAGGTAGGGAGTTTCAGGATTTTACCCAGCGATGATGAAGGAACGGCGAAATATTTCCAAGTCGGGATGGTGTGTGACTTGGAGGGGAACATGCAGGTGGTGGTGTTCCCATGTGCCTGCTGCCCTTGTCCTTCTAGGTGGTAGAGGTCGCAGGTTTAGGAGGTGCTGTCGAAGAAGCCTTGGCGAGTTGCTGCAGTGCATCCTGTGGAAGGTACACACTGCAGCCACAGTGCGCCGGTGGTGAAAAGAGTGAATGTTTAGGGTGGTGGATGGGGTGCCAATCAAGCGGGCTGCTTTGTCCTGGATGGTGTCGAGCTTCATGTGTGTTGTTGGAGCTGCACTCATCCAGGTAAGTGGAGAGTATTCCATCACACTCCTGACTTGTGCCTTGTAGATGGTGGAAAGGCTTTGGGGAGTCAGGAGGTGAGTCACTCGCCGCAGAATACCCAGCCTCTGACCTGCTCTTGTAGCCACAGTATTTATGTGGCTGGTCCAGTTTAGTTTCTGGTCAATGGTGACCCCCAGGATGTTGATGGTGGGGGATTCGGCAATGGTAATGCCGTTGAATGTCAAGGGGAAGTGGTTAGACTCTCTCTTGTTGGAGATGGTCATTGCCTGGCACTTGTCTGGCACGAATGTTACTTGTCACTTATCAGCCCAAGCCTGAATGTTGTCCAGGTCTTGCTGCATGCAGGCATGGACTGCTTCATTATCTGAGGGGTTGCGAATGGAACTGAACATTGTGCAATCATCAGCGAACATCCCCATTTCTGACCTTATGATGGAGGGAAGGTCATTGATGAAGCAGCTGAAGATGTTTGGGCGTAGGACACTGCCCTGAGGAACTCCTGCAGCAATGTCCTGGGGCTGAGATGATTGGCCTCCAACAACCTCTACCATCTTCCTTTGTGCAAGGTATGACTCCAGCCATTGGAGAGTTTTCCCCCTGAATCACATTGACTTCAATTGTACTAAGGCTTCTTGGTGCCACACTCAATCAAATGCTGCCTTAATGTCAAGGGCAGTCACTCTCACCTCACCTCTGGAATTCAGCTGTTTTGTTCATGTTTGGACCAAGGCTGTAATGAGGTCTGGAGCCAAGTGGTCCTGGCGGAACCCAAACTGAGCATCGGTGAGCAGGTTATTGGTGAGTAAGTGCCGCTTAATAGCACTGTCGACAACACCTTCCATCACTTTGCTGATGATTGAGAGTATACTGATGGGGTGGTAATTGGCCGGATTGGATTTGTCCTGCTTTTTGTGGACAGGACATACCTGGGCAATTTTCCACATTGCTGGGTAGATGCCAGTGTTGTAGCTGTACTGGAGCAGCTTGGCTGTTCTCTTTTGCTGGACTCTGCCATCATTGAGGATGGGGATGTTTGCAGAGCCTCCTCCTCCCGTTAGTTGTTTAATTGTCCACCACCATTCACGACTGTATGTGACAGGACTGCAGAGCTTTAGATCTGATACATTGGTTGTGGAATCGCTTAGTTCTGTCTATAGCATGTTGCTTCTGCTGTTTAGCATGCATGTACTCCTGTGTTGTAGCTTTACCAGGTTGGCACCTCATTTTTAGGCACGTATTGTTCTGTTCCTGGCATGCCCTTCTACACTCCTCATTGAGTTACGATTGATCCCCTGGCTTGTTGGTAATGGTGGAGTGAGGAATATGCCGGGCCATGAAGTTACAGATTGTGCTGTAATACAATTCTGCTGCTGCTGATGGCCCACAGCGCCTCATGGATGCCCAGTTTTGAGCTGCTAGATCTATTCTGAATCTATCCCATTTAGCACGGTGGTAGTGGCACACAAGCACATTGGATGGTGTCTTCAGTGTGAATACTGGACTTCATCTCCACAAGGACTTTGTGGTGGTCACTCCTACCAATACTGTCATGGACAGATGCAGATTGGTGAGGACAAGTAGGCTTTTCCCTCACTACCTGCCACAGGCCCAGTCTGGCAGCTGTGTTGCTACCGAGCCACTTGTTGATGGACATTGAAGTCCCCCACCCAGAGTACATTCTGTGCTCTTGCTACCCTCAGTGCTCAAGTGGTACTCAACTGACAGACTGATTCTTCAGCTGAGGGAGGGCGGTTGGTGGTAATCAGCAGGAGGTTTCCTTGCCCATCTTTGACCTGATGCCATGAGATTTCATGGGGTCCAGAGTCAATGTTGAGGACTCGCAGGGCCACTCCCTCCTGTACTGCCACCATCTGGTGGGTCAGGACATACTCAGGGATGGTGACGGAAGAGTTTGGGACGTTGGCTGAAAGAGGTATGATTCTGTGAGTATGGTTACGTCAGGCTGTTGCTTGACTAGTCTGTGGGACAGCTCTCCCAATTTTGGCACAAGTCCCTAGATGTTAGTGAAGAGGACTTTCGCAGGGTCAACTGGGCTTGGTTTGCTTTTGTCATGTCTGGTGCTTAGTGGTCTGTCCAGTTTTATTCTTATTATGACTTTTTGTAGCAAGATTGTGGCTTGCTAGGATATTTCAGAGGGCAATTAAGAATCAACCATGTTGTTGTGGGTTTGGATTCACATTTCAGCCAGACCAGATAAGGATGGTAGGTTTCTTTCCCTAAAGGGCATTAGTGAATGAAGTGGGTTTGTACAACAATCCAGTAGTTTCATGGCCACCATTATTGATAGTTTTTTTTAATTTCCCGATTCTATTTAATTAATTGAATTTAAATTCCCCAGCTGCCGTGGTGGGATTTGAACTCATAACTCTGGATTATTAGTCCTGGCTTCTAGAGTTACTAGTCTAGTAACATAACCACTGTGCTACCGTACCCATGCCACTTATATTACTTTTACCCTAGTCTATCTTTTGGTAATTAAAGTCACCCATTATGGTCCTGTTGTTACTACATTTTCCTTTAATTTCTCTACATATCTCTTCCTCTATCTCCTTTCTATTGTTTGGTAATAAATTCCCAATAGAGTAACAGTTTCCTTAACTCTGTAAGAATACTGGGATATGCTCCCCTAATAAATCTTGAAAGGAATATTGATCAAATGACACCAGGCAAATCTTCAGTTATTTCACCGTAACTCCTCAACAAATAACCACCTCGAAATTTACCATTCCTATCCAGAGAAGTATTAGGTGCCGAGATTTGGCTCAACAAATTGTCTTGCATCAACCAGTTTGCATCATATTAACATTAGTACTAACAACTCCTTATGTTGTTAGGATATGTACAAACTACTGAGTGAATAAATTAACCCCTTCTTTGCCAAATCATCAAGTCAGACCACAAAGACATGAACTAACATTTCTTTATTAACGCCTTATAATCACAATGAAGTCTTAAAAGTTTAGCATACAAATTATTTAGTAGATGTAGTTAACTGATGGAATTAATAAATGGAGGTTACTAAGGTAGTTCAGATATGTCACAGTGATTCAACATTATTTGGCGTTGCTGATTATAAGTTGATAGTAAGCTCAGTGATATAAAGTTGGTGAGATTAGTTTACAGTTACATTCCTTATATAGATGACAAGTTAGCAGCTTTCTATAGCAAGTCTATTGGATATATTAAAAGTTCAATTAGTTCAGCTCACGACTGATTTGCTCACAGCTTTAGCAATAATTCCAGAAAGTTATACAAACCTGTCTTTCTGAGTTGACCTAGTAGAGTAGGTTACTTTGCCTTCCGCTGGGATGATTGTGTTAGCCTCCTAAGACATCAGAGTTATGATTCTCCATCTATAGATGTGATATCCATTCCATCCTGGATCATCTGCTCCTGAATAGATTCCTCTTAGGTGCTGATAGCTATATTTAGACTAGCTGGCTCAGATCTCACTTCCATTCTCAGGGAAATTTCCCAGAAAATCCCAGGTCCACGTAAAGGGGGTAGAGACCCACATCACAGGTGTCCATCAGTAGCGCCTGCACAATAAGTGCTCCCCGGTGCTAATGACATGGAAACTGGCTCCATAGGTTCTGATGAAGAGTCTCTACCCAAAAAGTTAATCTGCCTTTTCCCTTCTCAGATGCTAATAGATTTGTGTGAGTTTTGAACATCTTCTGTTTTTATTTCAGATTTCCAGCATTTTAATCTCCCAGAAATCCACTATTTGCTATTGAATTGAATGTAAGGACAGGGTTAATCAGGCTGTCTTGAAGTCTACCAATGTTATAATCATAAGACAGTCTTGCTTTATTTTATATATATGTATGTTTAATATAGATTCAGTGACCACTGAACTGTTGAATTAAGACTGACCTTAAAGCAATGATCAGTTTAGACAATAAACCTAATTAAAAGACAGTCCAGTGCAGAAAGCTTTAATTAGTTGATAACAAGTTCTGCAGCAGCAACTACATACAGGCAGAAAAGCTCCCTTTGTTCATTCATAAGGAGGGAGCCCTTGAGGCCTTGAAGATATGCACCTGCCTGAGAAAGTCGGGGAGTTGTACAGTCTACAGAAAAATAACTCATTAAAACTAAAGTTGTTGATAAGGGAGAAGCTCATTAAAATTCACCTTCTATGGAATTGTATTAGGCAATGCAGAAACATATGGTTTGTCACGCTTGTCACGGTGGAAAAAAAAGGTATAAAACATGGATGTTGGAACAGACACCTTAGAATTCGATTAAGATCTGATCAACCAAGTACACCAAGCACTGAAATGTAAGGTGTTTGAATTCTTCGGCTAAAATTCACAAGTTTTTTGTCGCAAGTGCTGCTGTTAACTGCATGTTTAATTATTGTATGCTTAATAAATCTGTGAACATTTAACATTTAATGCTGTGAACCCTATTATTTTGAGGAGTAAATTAAAAGTAAGAAAACCCCATCTCTAACAAGAGGTTCTAGAATTTTTTTTACAAAAACCCTACTAGTAAACAATAATTGTCAGAATATTGCATCTCTGCAGCACAGGTGTATCTCCTTTGCTCTTCAATAAGGGTTTCCTATTTTTCAGACTTCTAGTGCTGCATTATGCAAGATGAGGGATCATTGGGGCATCCAGTAATATGGAATCATAGAGTCATAGAGTTATACAGCACGGATAGAGGCCCTTCGGCCCATCGTGTCCGCGCCGGCCATCAGCCCTGTCTACTCTAATCCCATATTCCAGCATTGGGTCCGTAGCCTTGTATGCTATGGCATTTCAAGTGCTCATCCAAATGCTTCTTGAATGTTGTGAGGGTTCCTGCCTCCACAACCCTTTCAGACAGTGAGTTCCAGACTCCAACCACCCTCTGGGTGAAAAAGTTCTTTCTCAAATCCCCTCTAAACCTCCCGCCTTTTACCTTGAATCTATGTCCCCTTGTTATAGAACCCTCAACGAAGGGAAAAAGCTCCTTAGTATCCATCCTATCTGTGCCCCTCATAATTTTGTACACCTCAATCATGTCCCCCCTCAGCCTCCTCTGCTCCAAGGAAAACAAACCCAATCTTCCCAGTCTCTCATCATAGCTGAAGCGCTCCAGCCCTGGTAACATCCTGGTGATTCTCCTCTGCACCCTCTCCAAAGCGATCACATCCTTCCTGTAGTGTGGCAACCAGAACTGCACACAGTACTCCAGCTGTGGCCTAACCAGTGTTTTATACAGCTCCATCATAACCTCCTTGCTCTTATATTCTATGCCTCGGCTAATAAAGGCAAGTATCCCGTATGCCTTCTTTACCACCTTATCTACCTGTTCCGTCGCCTTCAGGGATCTGTGAACTTGCACACCAAGATCCCTCTGACCCTCTGTCTTGCCTAGGGTCCTCCCATTCATTGTGTATTCCCTTGCCTTGTTAGTCCCTCCAAAGTGCATCACCTCGCACTTTTCCGGGTTAAATTCCATTTGCCACTGTTCTGCCCATCTGACCAACCCATCTATATCGTCCTGCAGACTGAGGCTATCCTCCTCGCTATTTACCACCCTACCAATCTTTGTATCATCAGCGAACTTACTGATCATACCTTTTACATTCATATCCAAGTCGTTAATGTAGACCACAAACAGCAAGGGACCCAGCACCGATCCCTGTGGTACCCCACTGGCCACAGGCTTCCAGTCACAAAAACAACCTTCGACCATCACCCTCTGCCTTCTGCCACTAAGCCAGTTTTGTATCCAAAGTGCCAAGGCACCCTGGATTCCATGGGCTCGTACCTTCTTGACCAGTCTCCTGTGGGGGACTTTATCGAAGGCCTTACTGAAATCCATGTATACCACATCCACTGCGTTACCCTCATCCACACGCCTAGTCACCCCCTCAAAAAATTCAATCAAATTAGTCAGACATGATCTTCCCTTGACAAAGCCATGTTGACTATCCCTGATTAATCCTTGCTTCTCCAAGTGGAGACTAATTTTGTCCTTCAGAATTTTTTCCAATAATTTTCCTACCACTGATGTTAGGCTCACTGGCCTGTAGTTCCCCGGTTTTTCCCTACTCCCCTTCTTGAATAATGGTATTACATTAGCGGTTCTCCAGTCCTCTGGCACATCCCCTGTGGCCAGAGAGGTTCTGAATATATGTGTCAGAGCCCCCGCAATCTCCTCCTTTGCCTCACACAGTAGCCTGGGATACATTTCGTCCGGGCCTGGGGATTTATCCATTTTTAGGCCTGCTAAAACCGCCAATACCTCCTCCCGCTCGATGTTAATATGTTCGAGTATATCACAGTCCCCCTGCCGTATTTCTATGTCTACATCGTCCTTCTCCATAGTGAAAACAGATGCAAACAATTCATTTAGAACCCCTCCTACATCTGCCGGCTCCACACACAGATTGCCATTTTTGTCCCTAATGGGCCCTATTTTTTCCCTAGTCATCCTCTTACCCTTAATATACTTAAAAAACATCTTAGGATTTTCCTTTATTTTGCTCGCCAGTGTTATTTCATGGCCCCTCCTTGATCTCCTAATTTCTTTTTTAAGTATCCCCCTGCACTTTTTGTACTCCTCTAGGGCTTCCTCCGTCCTTAGCCTTTTGTATCTGCCAAAAGCCCTCCTTTTTTTCCTAATCCATTCTCGTATATCCCCTGACATCCAAGGTTCCCTGGAGTTCTTGGAACCACCCTTGACCTTTACGGGAACATGTTGCCATTGTATGGTCTCAATCTCCCTTCTGAAAGACTCCCATTGCTCCGATGCGGATTTTCCTACAAGCAGCTGATCCCAGTCCATTTTGGCCAGATCCTGCCTTATCCTATTAAAATCGGCCTTCCCCCAATTTAGAACCTTTATTTCCGGCCCCTCCCTGTCCTTTTCCATGACCACCTTAAATCTCACCGAATTATGGTCACTGTCACCAAAGTGCTCACCTACTAGCACTTCTTCCACTTGGCCGGCCACATTCCCTAGAATTAGGTCCAGTACCGCCCCCTCTCTTGTAGGACTTTCTACATGCTGGCTCAAAAAGCTCTCCTGGATGCACGTTAAGAATTTTGTACCCTCTAAGCCTTTTACACTCTGAGTATCCCAGTTAATATTGGGGAAGTTGAAATCCCCCACTATTATTACCCTATTATTTGCACAATTTTCTGAGATTTGCACACAATTTTCTGAGATCCAACTCGCACGTCCTGGGAAAAACTTTTCAAAGATCTGCCGGTAGAAATAGCATTGTTTTGTTTTTGGTGGATTGAAAGGAAACCTTTCTGCTGCTTTCTTGAGCTGCTGGCCTTCAACCTTAATGAATGAATGCAGTGATAATTATTACTTTGCTTACAATTCCTTAAAATATCAGCAAGGATCTAATTCATCGTACAACACTTACCTCAAATAAATACTCACCTCAAAAAAATTCAAACTGTCAAATAATTCAAATTAAGTTCAAATTATGAGGTGTGAACTGTATTACAAAACTTAATTCAGATCATGTTTTTGTGACTGGAAAGCTGTTTCCAGTGGGGTCCCGCAAGGCTCAGTACTAGGTCCCTTGCTTTTTATGGTATATATTAATGATTTGGACTTGAATGTGGGGGGCTTGATCAAGAAGTTTGCAGATGACACAAGAATTGGCCATGTGGTTGATAGTGAGGAGGAAAGCTGGAGACTGCAGGAAGATATCAATGGACTGGTCAGGTGGGCAGAAAAGTGGCAAATGGAAATCAATCCAGAGAAGTATGAGGTAATACATTTGGGGAGGGCAAACAAGGCAAGGGAATACACAATAAATGGGAGGATACTGAGAGGTGTCGAGGAAGAGAGGGACCTTGGAGTGCATGTCCACAGATCCCTGAAGGTAGCAGGACAGGTCGATAAGGTAGTTAAGAAGGCTTACAGGATACTTTCCTTTATTAGCTGAGGCATAGAATATAAGAGCAGGGAGGTTATGCTAGAACTGTATAAAACATTGGTTAGGCCACAGCTTGAGTACTGTGTACTTCTGGTCACCACATTACAGGAAAGATGTGATTGCACCGGAGAGGGTACAGAGGAGATTTACGAGGATGTTGCCAGGACTGGGAATTTTAGCTATGAGGAAAGATTGGAGTGGCTGGGGTTGTTTTCTTTGGGACAGAGGAGGCTGAGGGGTGATTTAATTGAGGTATATAAAATTATGAGGGGCCTAAATAGAGTGGACGGAAAGGACCTATTTCTCTTAGCAGAGAGGTCAGTAAACAGGAGCATAGATTTAAAGTAAATGGTAGAAGGATTAGAGGGGAGCTGAGGAGAAATTTTTTCACCCAGAGGGTGTTGGGGGTCTGGAACTCACTGCCTGAAAGGGTGGTAGAGGCAGAAACCTTCATCACATTTAAAAAGTACTTGGATGTGCGCTTGAAGTGCCATAACCTACAAGGCTGTGGAACAAGTGCTGGAAAGTGGGATTAGGCTGGGTAGCTCTTTTTCGACTGGCACAGACACGATGAGCCGAATGGCCTCCTTCTGTACCGTAAGTTTTTCTATGTTTCTATGTAGGTTGGTCAAGCATGACCTTCTGAAATCTATACTGACTACTCTTTATTATATTTTCATTTTCTAGATGATTTTCTATTATCTCTTTTAGTAAAGATTCCTTTATCTTTCCTACCACCAACATTAAGCTAACTGGTCTATAGTTCCCTGGCCTTGTTCTATCTCCCTTTTTTAATCTAGGAATAACATTAGCTGTCTGCCAGGCCTCTGGCACTATTCCCTTTCCTAATGAATTTTTATTTATATGTAATAGTGCCTATAATATCTTGGAGGTAACCAGTATTATTGTCCAACAGTCATTGTATTAGACATTTGATTTATCTTGTTATTCAGGTGCAGGCAATAAGAACAAATAACTGTGACAAACCAATCTACAAAAGTATTAAAGCATCTTTCGATTATCACCTTTTATACTTGATGATACCAAGAATAAATGGAGATAAAGCTAATGGACACTAATCTGATCATACCAGGCTGATACAGTTACCTGGACACAAACCCCAGTCAGTCCTGAACTTTTAAAATTGTACGAAAAGTAATTGGATCAGTTCTGGGAATGATACCACTCCTACATAATGAGAGTTTGTCTAAAGCAGACCTCCTGAACACATCAATTGGGCAGTCTTTCTTCAGCTAGGTAACCCAACAAAACAGATCTCAAACATGCTGCTGTGTGGTTCTGAAAATTAGAAAAAATTACAAAGGATTTCTTATAATGTTTGCGAATGAAGCACTTTGTATTGAAAGCCCTACCCCCTTGCCCCATCGTATTGTTCTGTAACTCTAACAGGACTTTGGAGATGTGTCACCAGTACTGTACTCATTTGTTTCCAAATTGTAAACAACTATAACGCGCTGATAGTAATTTTGAATATTATGTATACCTGGGTATCCATGTGCTCCTCTAGTATGCTAAACCGCGACATCTTGAGAGAAGAAATTCCATCACTGAAAGGTTCTTTTGATCTCCAAAGTGTGTCGTGTGGAATGAGATCTGTGTCTTCAAATGACTTACGCAGAAGAAATTTTTCTATTCCATTCTTAACAATGATCAAAAGAGTGTAAGTCATCAAATAAACTTTTTAACTAAAAAGAAAGACTTGCATTTACATAGCTCTTTTGAAGTGTAGTCACAGTTGTAATGTGGGAAGTTAACTTCTATAGTTTGATAAGAAATTGAGGGTACTTTTGGTGCTCATTGTTCTGGTGGAAGTGACAGGAAGTAGGATGTAAACCGATAGTCCAAAAATGGAACTCTAAGTTCCAATCTGAATAAAAACACAACACATGTAAAAACAAATAAACTAAGTTTTAAAAAATTAAATATTTTAACCAATCTCCCATAGCATTATTCATGGTAAGTCAAATGTTATGCCATTCATAAGCAAAGTAACATTATACCATGTAATGAACAATGTATTATTCTACTACTTGAGGCAGCAGCCTGTGGCTGGCTTGCCCCTTTAAGGGCACAAAGTCAAAATGCTGTAATATCTTCAGGTCAATTAGAAGCTAACTAGGGGCTAAAGTGTCAGACTTGGCTCAGTGACATCACTTTTTTCTCTGAGTCAGAAGGTTGGAAGCCTAGATTATATGTTCAAATCTCTGGAGTGGGACTTGGATCCACGACTCAGAGGAAAGTGTGTCAAGGCTGATATCTAAACATTCACACTCGGCCTCTGAAAGAAGAAGATAGGTTAACACGCAGCTTATCATTTTGGGTGTAATCTTTCATCAGCAGTGGCCGGTGCTGATTCTGATTTGTTGTGCATTTCCAGGATAATTCTATATTTGTTTCAGACTAGTCTGTATTCATGCTTTTGTTTTTATCTCTGCATGTTTATAAACTTCTTGATGAACATAGCAGTGAAATGTTGTGGTGTGTTTCACTAATGAGAGACAGAAAAAAAAATCCTACCCGTGGGCAGCTGTTACTCTATCAGAATGCAGCACAGTGTACATATACAGTTCCCTTAGGCGTCTTTCACTTTCTTCTGCAGCTTCTTCAGCAGAAGGAATCTGGAAAACACGTATAAAACAAATGCTTAGCAAAGGAAGGATCACAAAATTGAAGTCGCTTATAGGATGACTGTCCTCTTGAAAAAATTTCGGCAAACTTCATTGGGCCAGATTTTGCTGCGAGTGGACGCCGTTTGTTAGGCTTGTACTTGCCCATAGACTTTCTATGAGCTTTTACATGGCAAGTTACTGTAAGTTAGAGATCCATTCAGTGCTGCGCCCTCTACAGGGCACCTGGGACATGTGTGAACAGGGCAAGCAACTGTGTGTCTCCTTAACCAGTCAGATTGAAGAACCGTTACTGAGCATTGCAGAGACTGAACCAGAATAGTGAATTCAATGTCAAATCAGACACAGTAAGTGGAATAAAGAGAAGGTAAGAAAGATTGGATTAAGAGACAGAGATAAAAGAGACAGAAAGAAAGAAGAAAAAATTATTTATTTACATTTAAAAAAAATGTCTAACAATGATGAAAAGCAAAAGGAATGGGACTCTACACTTGTAAAGGTTCATTTTCAGTACCAGAGAGGTTGTTTGGCAGTAATTAAGACTTACCAAGACGTTAAAAGGGTGCTTACACTGGAATGGACAAGCCCTAACTTTTTCTGGGAGTTTAGTCCACATCTACAACAGGAACGTCACGCTGTCCAATTCATTTAAATGGGGAGCCAAACGGCGAGATGCCATTTTCGCACAGCTTACAGAAGCCATACATCTCAGACAGCAACTTCCAGATTTCCGCGCTTAACTGCGCACGTGTGCTCGCTGGAAGTTACTGTTCAATTTGCACATAAATAACAGTGAGCGCTGTTAGCCTCACCATTATTTTTACAGCAAAAATCTGGCCCATTATCTTTGAAGAGAAAAGACAGCCAGAAGTTGAGGATTTAGAAATCAGTATGTTGAGGGACAGCTTAAGGATGGGGGCAATAGGTGAGGAGGATATAGTATGGGATAGGATGCAGGTGGCAGATTTCCGGATGAAGTTGCCAATTTTGAATAAAGACAGGATAACTTTAGTCTTGCCAATGTTTATTTGGTGGAAGTTCCAGCTCATCCACAACTTGTGGCCAGACACGCAGTGAGACAGCAATGCAACAGCAGTGGAGTCGAGGGTGGCGATGCAGGGGTAAAACTGGGTATGATCAGCAATAGCATTCCAAGGGGCCTAAACAAACTATCAAATTAAACAATAGCAAATATATTAAAGAATAGCAATACATTTTTGATGTGGATAAATATAAGCTAATGCATATTGCACTAGGAATTATGAAACGTGTACAAAAGGCAAAAAAAACCTTTGCCCCTAGAGCAATTTTGGCGGCAGCCACATGTAGACCACGTGGCAGAAGGGTCGGCAACTGAGCACAAAGTGAACAGCTGAGAGTTTGGTGAGTGCGGGAGTTCGGTGAAGTGGGGAAAGGAGTAGCTGCTTTGCCTTGCTTTTCCTAACTTTTTCCGCAAAGCGGCTGTGGACCTGAGCAGCAGAAGATTAAGAGTGGGGATAAAAGCAGCAGCAGACCTGCAACAAGAGAAAACTACTGTGTGACATCACAGGTGAGGCAGGGGAGTCCGAGAGGTGAGCACAGTGTAAAAGGAGAGTCCGAGAGCGGAAGGAGAGTCTGAGAGGTGAACTCAATGTAAATCTAAGGCAAGTCATGGCAGCACAGCTCGCACCCGTGATATGCTCCTCCTGTACGACGCAGGTAAAGATTACGCAGGCAGAAAGGAAATGGGTGACCGCCAGGCAGAGTTAAAGGACTAGGCAGGTAGAGCAGGAGTTCCCTGGGGTCATCTCCCTCTCAAACAGATATCCCGCTTTGATTACTGTTGGGGGAGATGGCTTATCAGGGGAAAGCAGCAAGAGACAAGTTCGGGGCACCACGGGTGGCTCTGCTGCACAGGAGGGGAGGAATAAGAGTGGCAGGGCCATAGTGATAGGGGATTCAATTGTAAGGGGAACAGAAAGGTGTTTCTGCGGCTGCAAACGTGACTCCAGGATGGTATGTTGCCTCCCTGGTGCTAGGGTCAAGGATGTCACGGAGCGGCTGCAGGGCATTCTGGAGGGGGAGGGTGAACAGCCAGTAGTCGTGGTCCATATCGGTACTAACGACATAGGTAAAAAAAGGGATGAGGTCTTGCAAGGTGAATTTAAGGATTATATCAGGAAAAAGAGGGTGGTCAGGAGCAGTGTTGGCCCCTTAAAAACTGAAAGTGGGGATATTGTCATTGACAATGGGGAAATGGCGGACATGTTGAACAATTACTTTGCGTCAGTATTTACAGTAGAAAAAGAGGATAGCATGCCGGAAATCCCAAGAAAACTAATACTGAATCAGGGACAGGGACTCAATACAATTAACATAAGTAAAACAACAGTAATGAAGAAAATAATAGCACTACAGAGTGACAAATCCCCAGGACCAGATGGTTTCCATCCCAGGGTTTTAAAGGAAGTAGGTGAGCACATTGCAGATGCCCTAACTATAATCTTTCAAAGTTCTCTAGATTCAGGAACTGTCCCTCTAGATTGGAAAATTGCACGTGTCACTCCGCTTTTTAAGAAAGGAGAGAGAGGGAAACCAGGGAATTATAGGCCAGTTAGCCTAACATCTGTTGTGGGGAAAATGCTGGAGTCTATAATTAAGGATAGGGTGACTGAACACCTCGAGAGTTTTCAGTTAATCAGAGAGAGCCAGCATGGATTTGTGAAAGGTAGGTCATGCCTGACAAACCTGATTGAATTTTTTGAAGAGGTGACTAAAGTAGTGGACAAGGGAATGTCAATGGATGTTATTTATATGGACTTCCAGAAGGCATTTGATAAGGTCCCACATAAGAGACTGTTAGCTAAGATAGAAGCCCATGGAATCGAGGGAAAATTACGGACTTGGATAAGAAGTTGGCTGAGTGAAAGGCGACAGAGAGTCGGGATAATGGGTAGGTACTCACATTGGCAGGATGTGACTAGTGGAGTCCTGCAGGGATCGGTCTGGGGGCCTCAATTATTCACAATATTTATTAACGACTTAGATGAAGGCATAGAAAGTCTCATATCTAAGTTTGCCGATGACACAAAGATTGGTGGCATTGTAAGCAGTGTAGATGAAAACATAAAATTACAAAGCGATATTGATAGATTAGGTGAATGGGCAAAACTGTGGCAAATGGAATTCAATGTAGGCAAATGTGAGGTCATCCACTTTGGATCAAAAAAGGATAGAACAGGGTACTTTCTAAATGGTAAAAAGTTAAAAACAGTGGATGTCCAAAGGGACTTAGGGGTTCAGGTACATAGATCATTGAAGTGTCATGAACAGGTGCAGAAAATAATCAATAAGGCAAATGGAATGCTGGCCTTGATATCTAGAGGTCTGGAGTACAAGGGGGCAGAAGTTATGCTGCAGCTGTACAAAACCCTGGTTAGACCGCACCTGGAGTACTGTGAGCAGTTCTGGGCACCGCACCTTTGGAAGGACATACTGGCCTTGGAGGGAGTGCAGCGTTTGTTTACTAGAATGATACCCAGACTTCAAGGGTTAAGTTACGAGGGGAGATTACACAAATTGGGGTTGTATTCTCTAGAGTTTAGAAGGTTAAGGGGTGATCTGATCGATGTTTATAAGATATTAAGGGGAACAGATAGGGTGGATAGAGAGAAACTATTTCCACTGTTTGGGGATTCTAGGAGTAGGGGGCACAGTCTAAAAATTAGAGCCAGACCTTTCAGAAATGAGATTAGAAAACATTTCTACACACAAAGGGTGGTAGAAATTTGGAACTCTCTTCCGCAAACGGCAATTGATACTAGTTCAATTGCTAAATTTAAATCTGAGATAGATAGCTTTTTGGCAACCAAAGGTATTAAGGGATATGGGCCAAAGGCAGGTATATGGAGTTAGATCACAGATCAGCCATGATCTTATCAAATGGCGGAGCAGGCACGAGGGGCTGAATGGCCTACTCCTGTTCCTATATTCCTATAAGGAGTTAGGAGATAAATTAAAAAGCATGGCTTCAAAGGTAGTGATCTCAGGATTACTACCAGTGCCACATGCTAGTGAGTATAGGAACAGGACAATAGACCAGATGAATGCATGGCTGCAGGGATGGTGTAGGACGGAGGGATTTAGATTCCTGGGACATTGGGACCGGTTCTGGGGAAGGTGGGACCTGTACAAGCGTGACGGATTACATCCGAGCAGGACCGGGACCGATGTCCTCGTGGGGGTGTTTGCTAGTGCTGTTGGGGAAGGTTTAAACTAGAATGGCAGGGGGATGGGAACCTGAGCAGGGAGACAGAGGAGGGGGAGACAAGGATAGAAACAAAAGACAGAAAGGGAAGAAGCAATAGTGGAAGGCAGAGAAAACAAGGGCGAAAAACAAATAGGGCCATAGTGCAAAATAATACTAAGATGACTAACAATCTTAAAAAGACAAGTCTAAATGCATTGTGTCTTAATGCGCGGAGCATTCGCAATAAGGTAGATGAATTAACAGCGCAAATAGATATTAACGGGTATGATATAGTTGCGATTACGGAGACATGGCTGCAGGGTGACCAAGGATGGGAACTGAACATCCAGGGGTATTCAATATTTAGGAAGGACTGGCAAAAGGGAAAGGAGGTGGGGTAATGTTGCTAGTAACGGAGGAAATCAATGCAATAGTGAGGAAGGATATTGGCTCGGAAAAACACGATATGGAATCTGTATGGGTGGAGCTAAGAAACACCAAGGGGCAGAAAACGTTGGTGGGGTTGTCTATAGGCCCCCAAACAGTAGTGGAGATGTAGGGGAGGGCATTAAACAGGAAATTAGAGATGCATGCAAGAAGGGTACAACTATAATCATGGGTGACTTTAATTTATATATAGATTGGTCAAACCAAATTAGCAATAATACTGTGGGGGAGGAATTCCTGGAGTGTGTACATGATGGATTTCTAGACCAATATGTTGAGGAACCAACTAGAGAACAGGTGATCCTAGACTGGGTATTGTGCAATGAGAAAGGATTAATTAACAATCTTGTTGTGCAAGGTCCCTTAGGGAAGAGCTGCCATAACATGATAGAATTCCTCATTAAGATGGAGAGTGAAGTAGTTGAATCCTAAACTAGGGTCCTGAATCTAAATAAAGGAATTACCAAAGTATGAGGTGTGAGTTGTCTAGGATAGATTGGGGAACTTTACTAAAAGGGACGACAGTGGATAGGCAATGGCTAATATTTAAAGAACGTGTGCAGGAATTACAACAATTATTCATTCCTGTCTGGCGCAAAAATAAAACAGGAAAGGCGGCTCAACCGTGGCTTACAAAATAAATTAGGGATAGTATTAGATCCAAAGAGGAGACGTATAAAATTGGCACCATCTCCTGCAAGAAAGCTAGACGTGTGTCTGGGTGATGTGCCTTTCATGGTTGAATAGCTGCCAGTGTGTGTGGCCTGTGTGTTATGGGAGTGCGGCTGCAAACGTGGTAATGTGTGAGGGTGAGAGGAAGAATTTGATTGGAAGAGTTGAGTACTGATTGAAAGTTTGTTGGTATGTGGGTGATGGGGGTGTAGTGCGTGGAGCAGTGGATGCGGCTAATGGTGCAGTTGGTAGGAGAGGCCATTTGACAGTTGACCTCACTCACCTTGACCACTCGTATCAAAGCATTGAACTTCTTCCTGCACTGCATCCATGTTCCTGGTGCTATGGCATTGACTGCGTCCCCTACTGCCTCCCACTGCCCTTTGAGTATATGTCTGGAAGGCCTCTTGCCATCCCCCCACCCCCCACGGATATAGGATACCCCTCCTTCTGTCCACCTCTTGCACCAAGGCCTCTAGTGCATCAGCAGAGAACCTTGGTGCACGCACTCTCGCAGACCTTGTATCAACTCAGACTGGCAGATTGGTGAGGGTTTGGCATGCAGATTGGAGGATATAGGATTTAGGGGTATGAAACCTTTATTCAATGTTTTAACATAACTCAACAGTTTGTAGACATAGGGACACATCTCTGTTCAGACTCCATGCAGACCCATATCTTATTGTTAAAAAATAACAGATACCGGCTACCTTTAAGAGACGCAGGCTGCCTGTCGGAGATGCAGGCTGTGTCTCCGACAGGCAGGCTGTCTTTAAGAGATTCGAGCTCCTTCTGCTGGTGGAAAGTGCGTATGTCGTGGAATCCTCGTGTCAAGGCCTGATTATTTCACATGCATGAAGTACGTTCCCTTGTAGCACGAATGTCTTGTGCTACCTGTGACAGGTTGACCAGGCCTTGCAGTGCGATGCACAATGCGATGCCCGTGCCCATTTTCGGGGGTTAACCAATTTAATCCCCTAAATCATTTCACTGGCACATGTAGATATGGATAGATGTGCATCGTGAAAGCAGAAGAAGAGAACAAAAATACATTTTCAGACAGAAAAAAAAACTAGCAGTTCTTAAAGTTAGATATGAAATCAATAAAGTTCCACTTATGCAGGGGAAAATTTCATTTTACCTTATGAAAGTATGAATATCCCTGTGTGAGTTCATCTGCTCCTTCCCCAGAGAAAATGACAACGGTGTCAGTTTTCTCACGTATATATTTAGACACTAAATACATTCCTACAAAGAGAAAAACATTACATTAGCATGTTGTCAAAATGGAGTTCAAATGATTTCCTACAGATCTCAGGGCGTGGTGCACCTTACAGAACTCACAGCACGTGTGTGTGTCTGTATATACATTAGTACACTCATGTCAGGTACACTTTTTTCCTTACCCAATATTTCAATAGTCTCTCACATGGATTATTTCTTCGTGTATGTGAATTGTGGCTAATTTACTTTTCTATTCAGTCCCCGGGCCTTTCTCAGTTATTGTTTTGAAGTGTCTGTCTTTCTGACACGATAAATAAATGGAATAAACAACAGAATAATGGCAGACCAGGAAGTAATTTGAATCAGGAAATGTTTCTGTTACTGACGGTTAGTGTAAGACTGCATCTGGCACTAAAAACAAATTGAATTCTTGTTAATGCAGATTGTAAAAAGGTCAGGAAGTTTGAAATTAAATTATCCTCACACTGAACCATTAAAATATGCCAGTGTTGGACCTATATTATAGATGTCAGGAATTTCTGACTTTAATTCCTGTTAACAAGATTTTCAGGATCATGAATCAAAGTTTTTCTGGACAGAGGTGAAAACTTCTCCACAAACATAAGAAATATTAAAACAATATTTTGTTTTGCAATAGCTTCCACTAAACTAAAATTCTAAACTAAAAGTATACTTTCTTCTGTAATTCTATAATATTTTATATTACACGTGTGCATTTCATTTTATGTCGAACTGGTGAAAGGGAAGATAGAAATTCTTAGCGCCCATCAGTAACTAACAAAGTACGGAATATTTAAGAAAATACTTAGGAACATTTCTCTGAAGTGACTTGTTAGTTGCTATCAGCAGAAAAACCTCTGTCCATTTTACGTCCATATTTGAGGAGACATTATTGTCTCTGAAACCAAGACAGCAATCAGTTTTACCAAATTCTTATATGAAAAAGAAGATTTTGATTAATGTTGAAGTTAGTGGTCACTTACTGAGCCTGAACACTGCCCATTTCTGATGGGTGACATTTATTGGGTGCCTGACAGGCTTATCTAGTGATTGTTTCAGTTCTGGTATCAGACATTTATTTACCAATCTACCTATATATTTTCCTATTTATATCTGTGTATTTTATATGATTTAGTTAACAATTGCTGATCATGATTAGGACGAACCACAGTGTTGTGGTCAGTAAACACTGCAATTGGTTAACAGGTAGTCACGCAAGAGCTAACTGAAAATGCAAATGTAATGCCTAGAAAACATATACAAAAATATTCATGCTCTTCCTTCAAGTTTATCCTAAATAACTTGAGCACCTGAACCAATACAGCTATGAAGTGCAAACGTTACCAACAGAGGCACGGATTGTAGCGCTATCATAGCTCTCAAGGCTAAAGATCACATCTTCTATTGCCTGAATGCCCTCTTCAGGTGTGAAGATAACTTCATGATGCTCACTCTTGATGTGTGCTGCAACCTAGTTCAAGCAACCACAAAAAAGTGAACCTCATTACAAGAGCCATACAATAGAAGGATGATACTTTTTAGCACCACATTTATATTAAAACTAAAATTAACAATCTTAACAGTACTGCCTCAGAAACCAAGACAGCAATCAGTTTTACCAAATTCTTATATGATAAAGAGGATTGTGATTAATATTTTCAAAATATATTTCCCTACATTGCAACAGTGACTACACTTCAAAAGTTCTTTATTGGCTGTGATGTGCTTGAGGATGTCCTGAGGATTTGAAAGGTGCTATATAAATGCATGTTCTTTCTTTCTATATGGTAACATTTCATCCAGTTTGCTAAAATGCAGGAAACTCTACCTCCAAAAGCTACTGTGCAGTACTATTACTCACACACCCCAGTGATTCTAAGGAAATTGATATGGTCCAGCCCAGAAGGCTAAGATTGCCCTACAGAGCTGGAATACAAATGTAAGACAAGAGAGGGACTGCTGTTCATGAGTCCAGTGTTATAACCTTGTACCAGTCTGCCTAGCCAAGCTCTTAGTCACTGCAAATGGCTAACAGTGCTATCAAATTCAGCCACTGTTTTCAATTATATGTATCTGCACGCTTCTGCTCTGACTTATCCAGTGAGTACCTGAGTCATGCAGATCAGGAAGGCGCCAGGTTCAATCACTGGTCTGTGCTGGTAGCTTTTACAGCTGGGATGGCAATTAGGTGCGGTACTGCCATGATTGAAACCATATCCCAATGAGGAAACAATATTTTCAGGAGAGGAGGAGGAGGGAAGTTGATAAGTTTGCCACACAAGCCTACAATTGTCCAACATGTGATTATCAAATTAACTTGAACGATTATTACCTTCCGAGCAGCAATTATATCAGTGCTGTCTTCCATTCCTATTGAAAATGTCTGCACTGGATATCTTAAGTCATTATTTTTCTTTTTCAGTTTCAAAACAAAGGCAGCGACAAGGCTAGAATCCAAACCACCTATCATAAAAAACAGAAAGAAAGAATTGGATTAATTTTCAGTGGGGCCCACTTTGATAATTAGATTCAGCAGTGAATGCTGCTGACACTGATAATACTTGTAACGTCTGACCTAGATGAATGAAACGTTAGAAAGTATTCCATTCTATGCAATTAAAGACAACTTGGCATTTCTGATACTTATAACTTCACATATAGCACCCATGTCAAATTCAAAAAGAAAATTATATTGTTGTTTAGCTATATGAAATTAACTAGTAATTTACAAGCTATGACAATATCAGCTTACCCATTGGTCCAGAAATTGCTCGGAGTGGTGACCCAACAATGCTCGCCGCTCCATAGATTTTTACTAACCCACTAATTTACCGCTGTCTTCACTGGGTGCACTTCCTCTAATAGGAAGCAGAGAAGAGCCCAGCGTTAGCTCCAGTGAAGCTAGGACCCATAGGAGAAACGAGAGGATCGATCTCTCCCCTCGAACAATCAGATCGTAGCATTTTTGACAAGCTGCGAAACTTTCAGCAAACTGGAACGTAAAATCCAGGAAGTGAAAGGTACAACATTAAAATCATTGTAAAAACAGTTATAGATGGCGAAAAAAGAGAGGGTAAAAAATAATCAAATTAAATAAAAGATACAGAAGGGAAAAGTAAAAAATAATTTTTTGAAAATTTTTAAATTTTTTTAAAAAAAATTAATGACCAGAAACTATTAAAATCAGGAGTAATGAGACTCCACATTTTTAAAAGTTAATTTTTAGTTGTTTGGCAGTCAATAAGACTGTTAAAACTTAATTTAGATCTGGTACTTTTAAGCGTACCTGTTTTGTGCGATATTAGTTACTTTCCAGCTGGGCACTTGAGCAAATTGGTGTTTATTCAATGATTTCACTGATTGCAGCCGGCGATATACCTTTAATTCGAAGCTGTTATACCGCCAGAGGACCACAAGGAGCAAGTTCTGGATTTCTGCTTTTCACTGCACATGTGCGAATGCCGGAATTTGCTCCTCGATTTCGCCACTAATAACAGAGAGTACTGTTGACCTCTCCGTTCTTTTCTAAGCCATTTCTGGGCCATTATGTCAGCCTAGGAATGGACCAATCATGCTATCATTGTCTGGTTCAGTACCACGAGAAATTGAAAGTTATGTATTTTACAGGAGTTTATTACTGGTCCTTTTCCCCACTGCCACTTTGCCTCCAGAGACAAAATAACATGAGATGTTATTGTTTGTCTCTGGAGGATATGTGTCTATTTTGATTACTGCATTGTTTCCAAAGATAGGAAAAACATATAATTGTTTCAAAACACGGAGTAACTCTGATGCCATCAAATAGTCTTCTCGCACTCTCACCTCTGAGTCAGAAGGTTGTGGGTTCAAGTCCCACTCCAGCGACTTAAGCATAAAATCTAGGCTGATAATCCAGTGCAGTACTGAGGGATTGCTGCACTGTCAGAGGTGCCGTCTTTCAGATGAGATGTTGAACTGAGACCCCATCTGTCCCCTCAGGTGGATGAAAAAGATCCCATGGCACTATTTCAAAGAAGAGCAGGGGAGTTCTCCCCAGTGCCCTGGCCAACATTTATCGCTCAACCAACATCATTTAAAACAGATTATCTGGTCATTATTTAATTGCTTTTTGTGGGACTTTGCTGTGTACAAATTTGCTGCCACATTTCCGACATTACAACAGTGACTACATTTCATAAGTACTTAATTGGCTGTAAAGTGTTTTGGGACATCCTGAGGTCATGAAAGGCTACAGAAATGCAAGTCTTTCCTTCTTTCTTTCTGAGGCATCCAACCTCAGAAGAACTGTAGAATAGCTTAAGAGAGACAGATTTTCCTCTCAACATATTAGTGTTAAAACTACTTCAAACTGGTGTGAAGGAATGATTCTTCTAATTTTTTTTATTCATTCATGGGATGTGGGCGTCGCTGGCAAGGCCAGCATTTATTGCCCATCCTTAATTGCCCTTGAGAAAGTGGTGGTGAGCCGCCACCTTGAACCGCTGCAGTCCGTGTGGTGAAGGTTCTCCCACAGTGCTGTTAGGAAGGGAGTTCCAGGATTTTGACCCAGCGACGATGAAGGAACGGCGATATATTTCCAAGTCAAGATGGTGTGTGACTTGGAGGGGAATGTGCAGGTGGTGTTGTTCCCATGAGCCTGCTGCCATTGTGCTTCTAGGTGGTAGAGGTCGCGGGTTTGGGAGGTGCTGTCGAAGAAGCCTTGGCGAGTTGCTGCAGTGCATCCTGTAGATGGTACACACTGCAGCCACGGTGGGCCAGTGGTGAAGGGAGTGAATGTTTAGGGTGGTGGATGGGGTGCCAATCAAGCGGGCTGCTTTGTCCTGGATGGTGTTGAACTTCTTGAGTGTTGTTGGAGCTGCACTCATCCAGGCAAGTGGAAAGTATTCCATCACATTCCTGACTTGTGCCTTGTAGATAGTGGAAAGGCTTTGGGGAGTCACGAGGTGAGTCACTCGTCGCAGAATACCAAGCCTCTGACCTCCTCTTGTAGCCACAGTATTTATGTGCCTGATCCAGTTAAGTTTCTGGTCAATGGTGACCCCCAGGGTGTTGATGGTGGGGGATTCGGCAATGGTAATGCCGTTGAATGTCAAGGGGAGGTGGTTAGACTCTCTCTTATTGGAGACGGTCATTGTCTGGCACTTGTCT
Organism: Heptranchias perlo; assembly: GCF_035084215.1. Classification (NCBI taxonomy): domain Eukaryota; kingdom Metazoa; phylum Chordata; class Chondrichthyes; order Hexanchiformes; family Hexanchidae; genus Heptranchias; species Heptranchias perlo. The sequence continues at coordinate 91,942,828 of NC_090326.1, forward strand.
GTTCCGAATGTTACTTGCCACTTATCAGCCCAAGCCTGGATGTTGTCCAGGTTTTGCTGCATGCGGGCACGGACTGCTCCATTATCTGAGAGGTTGCAAATGGAACTGAACACTGTGCAATCATCAGTGGACATCCCCATTTCTGACCTTATGATGGAGGGAAGATCCTTGATGAAGCAGCTGAAGATGGTTGGGCCTAGGACACTGCCCTGAGGAACTCCTGCAGCAATGTCCTGGGGCTGAGATGATTGGCCTCCAACAAACACTACCATCTTCCTTTGTGCTAGGTATGACTCCAGCCACTGGAGAGTTTTCCCCCGATTCCCATTGACATCAATTTTATTAGGGCTCCTTGGTGCCACACTAGTTCAAATGCTGCCTTGATGTCAAGGGCAGTCACTCCCACCTCACCTCTGGAATTCAGCTCTTTTGTCCATGTTTGGACCAAGGCTGTAATGAGGTCTGGAGCTGAGTGGTCCTGGCAGAACCCAAACTAAGCATCGGTAAGCAGCTTATTGGAGAGTAAGTGCCACTTGATAGCACTGTCGACAACATCTTCCATCACTTTGCTGATGATTGAGAGTAGACTGATAGGGCGGTAATTGGCCAGATTGGATTTGTCCTGCTCTTTGTGGATAGGACATGAATGGGCAATTTTCCACATTGTCGGGTAGATGTCAGTATTGTAACTGTACTGGAACAGTTTGGCTAGAGGCACGGCTAGTTCTGGAGCACAAGTCTTCAGCACTACTGCTGGCATGTTGTTGGGACCCATAGCCTTTTTTTATTCAGTGCACTCAGCCATTTCTTGATATCACGTGGAGTGATTCGAATTGGCTGAAGACTGGCTTCTGTGATGGTGGGGATATCGGGAGGAAGCTGAGATGGATCATCTACTTAGCACTTTTGGCTGAAGATCGTTGCAAACACTTCAGCCTTGCTATTTGCACTCACGTGGACTCTGCCATCATTGAGAATGGGGATGTTTACAGAGCCTCCTCCTCCCGTTAGTTGTTTAATTGTCCACCACCATTCACGACTGGATGTGGCAGGACTGCAGAGCTTTGCTCTGATTCGTTGGTTGTGGAATCGCTTAGCTCTGTCTATAGCATGTTGCTTCCACTGTTTAGCACGCATGTAGTCCTGAGTTGTAGCTTCACCAGGTTGGCACCTCATTTTTAGGTATGCATGGTGCTGCTCCTGGCATGCTCTTCTACACTCCTCATTGAATCAGGGTTGATCCCCTGGCTTGTTGGTAATGGTAGAATGAGGAATATGCCGGGCCATGAGGTTACAGATTGTGCTGGAATACAATTCTGCTGCTGCTGATGGCCCACAGTGCCTCATGGATGCCCAGTTTTGAGCTTCTAGATCTGTTGTGACTTATCCCATTTAGCACGGTGGTAGTGCCACACAACACGTTGGATGCTGTCCTCAGTGTGAAGACGGGACTTCGTCTCTACAAGGACTGTGTGGTGATCACTCCTATCAATACTGTCATGGACAGATGCATCTGCGACAGGTAGATTGGTGAGGACGAGGTCAAGTAGGTTTTTCCCTCGTGTTGGTTCTCTCACCACCTGCTGCAGGCCCAGTCTGGCAGCTATGTCCTTCAGGACTCAGCCAGCTCGGTCAGTAGTGGTGCTACCGAGCACTCTTGGTGATGGACATTGAAGTCCCCCACCCAGAGTACATTCTGTGCCCTTGCTACCCTCAGTGCTTCTCAACATGGAGGAGGACTGATTCATCAGCTGAGGGAGGGCAGTAGGTGGTAATATGGCTTTCCTTGCCCATGTTTGACCTGGATGCCATGAGGTCTGGTGACAATGTTGAGGACTCCAGGCTCTGGTGAATATGTCCTGTCCCACTGGGATGTTGATGGAAGAGTCTGGGACGTTGGCTGAAAGGAATGATTCTGTGAGTATGGCTATGATCAGGTTGTTGTTTGAGTCGTCTATGGGACAGCTCTCCCAATTTTGGCACAAGTCCCCCGATGTTTGTGAGGAGGACTTTGCAGGGTCAACTGGGCTTGGTTTGCCTTTGTCGTATCCGATGCCTAGTGGTCCATCCGGTTTTATTCTTAGTGACTTTCTGTCGCGAGATTGTACCACTGAGTGGCTTGCTAAGCCATTTCAGAGGGCGATTAAGAATCAACTACATCGCTGTGGGCCTGGAGTCACATACAGGCCAGACAGCATAAGGACAGCAAATTTCCTTCCCCAAAGGGCATTAGTGAACCAGATACGTTTTTGCAACGATCTGGTAGTTTCATGGCCACTGATACTAGTTTATTTTTATTCCAGATTTTATTTAATTGAATTTAAATTCCCCAACTACTGTGGCAGGATTTGAACTCATGACTCAGTGATTATTAGTCCTTGTCTGACTGGATTACTAGTCCAGTAACATAACCACTATGCTACCGTACCCTATCTTAGATTTGAGACGTAAACACAGCAATTACATTCCAAATGGCATTCAAGCAATTAGCTCTCCTCTCATCTGTGCATACTGATTTCCATTCTTTTCAGTGCACAGAAATGGAGAAACGAAAACATTTATGACCAGCTCAGTAATTTTGCCCTTTCACTGAAACAAATAGCTACACCAGAGGAGATCTGAAACTGCCATTTTCTCATAATTTTCCCCTTCCCTTTTTAATTTTCTTTTGTTTCTTTTATACTTTCCGTAACTTAATTTTGAGTTTAACCTTAAAACTTTTCCACAGTGCTCCTTGCCTGGTGCTTTTCTTACATTACAAATTAGATTGCATGGTTGGTCATCATTTCTACACAATGCCATTTGGTAATGAAGGTCAGATAGTGCAATATTTATGTATAATGTAGTTCATTCATTGGCCCATTAGACTCAAAACAGAGATAATGTTCTATTCAACTTAAAACATACTGGCACTAAGAATCTTTTACTTCAACTATATCTTACCTGATAAAAGACAGCCAATTCTTCTGTGGGACATCAGACGTTTACTTACTGCATTTTTTAGAAGAAGTCGAATATTCTTTTTGATAGTTTCCAGACCAAAATCTACAGAACATATACAACCATTAATCCCTAATACAACACATGGTAAACAGCAGATGAATTTATGTCTTGGTTAAATCTTCAATTTTGATACCTGCAGCCAACATCCCCAGAGTATCAAATGCAACATGCGTTGGAACATCTTTAAAGTTATGAAATTGCACACATTTCATTTGGGCAACCTTCCCATTAAGCTTCAAATCAAATACTTCGTAGTGACCAGGAGGAAAGGGCACTATATCTGGAACTGTAGTCATTGAGTGTGTGAGATTAAGAAGACCTGCAATAGATGGATACATGGATATTTTTATTCAATTGTTCAACATCAGCTATTACTACATTAGAGGGAAAGCCCCTTTTATAAGATTGATATACCATAACCTGTGACATCAAATACATGACTTATGGCTCTCTATATATACTCACTGAAGTGTTCCTATTCTTTATTAAATGTTTTTGTATGATCCTTAAAAAGATAGCACTATATTGCATTCACATAATAATTATTGGGGATATTTTACCATTTACCCTCTCAAACTTTTTCATAATTTTGTACTTCACTAACTACCCTAATGCACAAAGAACAGACCACTTCTCAATTGGAAAAGACTAGAACTCCATTGTTGGCCCAGCATATACATTTTGAATCACTACAATCAAAACTAGGGGTAAGATAAATATAAGAGTATGGGTTACATATAACACAAGTAAGCAAATGACAAATTAATGAAATAAAATAAAAGCCAGAATATTATATCACCCTCATGACTAGCAAGCAGGTTCATGGTAAGCGAATTCATCTGAGAAAATGGTTTCCGTTGAAACTGAATTTTACCTTTTGCTTCTGAACACACAGCAAGGAATCCGTCATCAGTGAACACTTTAAACATGGGTCGTACTCCATACGTATCTCTTCCAAGAAACACTTTGCGACTTTCAGTATCCAGCAGGATGAAGGCAAACACACCATCTAGTATTTTAGTGGTTGCCTCGATTCCTTTTGTTCCATAAAGATGAAGAATAACTTCACCATCTACGTGTGTTTGATATTCAAATTCAAAATGTTTCTGAAGCTAGTAAACAGCAAAATATTGGAAAAACTTAAAAAGAGAGAAAAAATATATTTACATTAAATTCCATCAAAAGGCTAATTGTTCAGTGTGTGGGATGGCAGATAATACAATAGGTTACCAGTTTGGCACAATTATGGGGCATCATGGGATAGTTAACATACAGGGCTACAGTAAAGAAGGAAGTGTAGAAGCTGCAGGTGTACATTGGGTGTGAGTCGGCAGAATTTTCTGCATGAAATATTTTCTTCTAACACCCCTTTATGCTTTTAGAATTAGTCTGGAGTTTATGCCTGTTCTATACCAGGTTGTTGGCCAGTGGAAATCATTTTCACCATTTGTCTTCTCAACCGTTTGCATAATTTTGAACACTTCTATTAGTTCCCCATTTAACTTCTGCTTTAGTGAATACAACCCTAGCTTTTCAAGGTTATCATCAGTACTTTATCCTCTCGTTCCTGCTATCATCCTACATTGTACCTTTTCCATGCCTCAGAACCCTTTTAGAATGGAGTACCCACCTTAATTATCACCACCTTTTTGTATTCAATAACTCTCTAGAATCATAGAATCATAGAATGGTTACAGCACAGAAGGAGGCCATTCTGCCCGATGAGCCCGTGCCGGCTCTCTGCAAGAGCAATCCAGCTAGTCACACTCCCCCAACCTTTCCCCATAGCCCTGCAAATTTTTTCCCTTCAAGTACTTATCCAATTCCCTTTTGAAAGACGTGATTGAATCTGCCTCCACTACTCCCTCAGGCAGTGCATTCCAGATCATAACCACTCGCTGCGTAAAAAAGTTTTTCCTCATATCGCCTTTGGTTCTTTTGCCAATCACCTTAAATCTATGTCCTCTGGTTCTTGACCCTTCCACCAATGGGAACAGTTTCTCTCTATCCATTCCGTCTAGACCCTTCATGATTTTGAATACCTCTATCAAATCTCCTCTCAATCTTCTCTGTTCCAAGGAGAACAACCCCAATTTCTCCAGTCTATCCATGTAACTGAAGCCCATCATCCCTGGAACCATTCTAGTAAATCTTTTCTGCACCCTCACTAAGACCTTCACATCCTTACTAAAGTGCGGTGCCCAGAATTGGACACAATACTCCAGTTGTGGCCAAACCAGTGTTTTATAAAGGGTCACCATAACTTCCTTGATTTTGTACCCTATGCCTCTATTTACAAAGCCCAGGATCCCATATACTTTTTTAACCACTTTCTCAACCAGCCCTTCTACCTTCAATGATTTGTGCACATACACCCCAAGGTCTCTCTGTTCCTGCACCCCCTCTATATGAAACTATTAATCCCATTTGTCCTTTTTCTGGATTTTTGCATTTTTAATTCTGCTTTTAAAGATCTGGGCCTAGAATTTCGATTGTGCCCAAAAATGGGTGCTCATGGGGCGGGGTGCCCACTGCGTGCTCCTGTTAGCATTGACTCAGGCAGCATGTAATATTCATGCTACCTACTGATTATCATGAGTCAGGCGTGCAGTCAGCATTCCCGCACTACTTATTGACTGTACACCTGTTTGGGAGGTCGGATATCAGGCATCTCTGATGCCACTTAAAAGGCAGCCAGCACCTCTTAAAAAGAAGCACATTCTGGCTGCAACTTCTGAAGAGAAAAATGGCTCTAAGACCTACAGATCATGTCCCCAGGTTCGCTGATGCTGCCTTAGAGGCACTGGTCTAGGCACTGGACAGGAGGAGGGACATCCTCTTTCCCCCAGGGAGGAGGAAGCCCTCCAGGCATTAACTCTGGAAGAGGTGATAGGCCAAGTCAATTCCAGGAGCTTAGCCCCAAGGACATGGCTGCAATGCCGCAAAAAGTTCAATGACTTCACTGGAGTTGTCAGAGTAAGAATAATGCTGTCTTACTCTCTGCTCACATTGCCATTACATTCAGCCTCAATACTCAATGTCGCAGAGCATGGAGGAGTCCAGATCCAACTTATGTCAAGGATTTGCACAGAGCATAGAGACCATTCTGTCCAATATAGACCAAGTGATCAGCTCCATCAACACGACAGTGGTGCCCACCATGATGGAGCCTCTACTGACATCTTCCATGGCAGCTCACACTGCTGCCATTTTGGCTCTGGAGACCAATGTTGACAGGGGCCTCCAAAGCATCACAAGAGTCCTGCACTCTGTTCTCGTGCAGAGCTGTAGGAGTGCTTAGGTGCCACCCCAAGAGAGTGGCCTTGGTTCAATCTGAGAGCCACCTGCTGTCCTCTCTCAGAACGACAGCATACCTGCTCCCTGTCAGCAGGCTGGGCCATGCCAAAATGTTGCAGTCTGAAGCCGGGCCCTCAAGACCCAGAGCTGTTCGAGGTCTCCCTCCACGGCCGTCTGAAGTGTCCTCAAAGGTAGCTCAGCAGCCTTCCATCTCGCAAACTGTAGGAGCACTAGACTAGGGAGAGGAGCACGCAAGATAGGCACTAAGATCTGACACAAGGGTGATTCTAAATTATTTCTGTTAACTGTTAGAATTGAGTTGTTTGATAAATTTGTTTTTTGTTCTGGGTTTGGTGTTGGTATTTATCTTTGTAATGAAGCAAGGGCAAGATCCTGGACTGAAGGAAGGCAATCGAATGATGGTGGTAAGGATTGTGGGACTGCTGGTGTATTGAGGATGGGAGGGATGGTTCACATGAAGTGCTCTTGGATGAGCTGTTCTCTGAGAGCTCTGGCAGCGAGGGGCCTCTCTTCCTGCTCCTGCTCCTGCTCCTCCTGCACTTCCTGTTGCCTAGATAGTGGTAATGGCTGGTCCTTCATGATGGCAAAGTTGTGGAGCATGCAACAGACGACCGCAAATCTGGTTACCGGCTCAGAGCTGTACTGCAAAGCTCCTCTGGTACTATCCAGCAGCGGAAGTGTTGCTTGAGCATGCTGACTGCCCAATGATATTCCTAGTGGCAACCTGGCTCTCATTTTAGGCCAGCCCTGCAGCTGTTCCTGAGATCCTGACAGGAGTCATGAGCCACGTCCAAAGGGGATATCTCTTATCGCCAAGTAGCCAGCCTGCAACTTGATGGCCAGGTTGAAATAAAGGCAGCACAGAGAACTGGCGCAGGGTGAAAGAAATCCTGTTGCCAAGTTACCAGGCACAGACCTGCTTGATGCACTGCTTGTGTAACTTTGCAAACCAGCTGAACGGTGAGGGAATGGAATCCCTTACGATTGATAAAGTTGCCAGGCTGGCTATGGGTAGCACGGATGGCAATATGGGTGCAGCTTCTGGCTCCTTGCACCCTGGAGAAGCCTGCCCTGCGGGTGAAACCTAGTGCTCTCTCGTCCTGCTTTGCTCCTGAGTAAAGTTAAAGTAAAAGAAGAGCTCCCTGAATACCCATAGTGGATATGGCCTCCGGCACAGTGCCATCCTCCTCCTTTCTCTAACTACAGTAACTACACTTCAAAAGTACTTAATTGGCTATAAAGCACTTTGAAATGTCCTGAGGCCATGAAAGGTGCTATATAAATGCAAGTTCTTCCTTGTTACATTCAAAGATTTGTCAATCAAATACATATTTGAACTAATGTATCTGAATCGAGTAGCTTGGACCTTGCCTTGGATACTTGTTTTTCAGAGAAACAGACTAATTATTGCGACAAAATGTAATAAAATGAGCTGTAACATTCTTCTGTGAGTGAAGTTGTGTTTTAGCCCCTTATGTACCATGACAGAATTGAAGAAGGATATACCCTGCAGAGGGGTTTAAATAATATCATTGGTATGAAAGCAGAAAATAGGACATGCAAGAGATTTATTTTGCAAATACCTGTCTGAAGTTGTAAATCTCTCCATTGTAGCAAGGCCGGAGTTATGGGTACTTCTTTATTTGTAGAGGTTGCATACCACACAATGGGTCAGCAATCGCTAGACGGTGAAATCCAAAGCAACAGTTGGTGAAGCCGTTGACATTTTCAAAGCGAAATGCATCAGGGCCTCTTTGTGCTATTTTCATAGCATTAATACATTGCACAACGAGGCGTTTGTCACTCCCAAAAATGGCCCATATGCCACACATTGTCAGATTTGCCAATTTCTGTGTTCCAGTAAGTAGTAAATGAAAGGCTGTGGAGAAAATGTTCATAAATGGCATTTACTCTCAAATGTTTGGTTTGTATGGTGTACTTAGCTTTAAACAAAATGAAGAATGGAGTTCATGATAAACGTACTTCATGCAAAATAAAAATTAAGCTGCAAGTCCAAATACCAGGGTAAATTCAGGGCTGCTGTGTTCCCAGTGCAGAACCTCACTTAATGATCCCTCAATATCATAGGGCCAATATGCAACCCACAGTCCCATCGAGAGAGGCTTTAAGCATCAGTGAATTTATCCTAGTGTCTGACTCCTATTTCATTATGGCATCTCTTCAAATATTTAATAATCAAGGGACTTGGATGCAGCAATTTCAGATTTATTCTCTAGGATCTGAGAAAGATTGCAGCATAGATCTATTGCTGGCTGAGTGCGAACAGCCTCAAGCGAGTTCTTACTGGACATGAATCTACTGCACAAATCTGCCCAGAACTCAGCACTGATTTGGCGGTCGCATTCAGAAGCCACATGAATGTCTCATAGACAAATTGAAAAGGTCACAATACGTGCAGTAGGGACTGCTCTTGGAAGATTGACATCCAGTCAGTGCAGAAGGGCCTTTATCCTGTTCACAAGCCACACTATGCATATTATATTCTGATGCTGTACGCAGAATATTCTATTCCCCATCATGGAAATAGCGCAACTTGAATACAATTTGTTTCTAAAAAAAAAGTAGTATCACATGAAAAGACTAAAAACCCCAACAATTCCTCTAAAGGCACATATTGTTTATATTGTTTCACTACACAATTCAGTGTCATAATTTTATGAAAAGTTCACACTGCTACATGTTATTAACAGCTATTATTCAGTTTATTTTTTTTCTTTTCAGTATCTCCTTCTGTTGCCTTTATAGATTAAAATACAAAATATTAGAACATTGGCTTTACTTTAAACTTTCTGTGAAACACATTAATTTAAATAGAAAAATCTCACATCCAAACTGCGACCGTCACAAACAAGTTTACTTTTCTGAGCACTGTCAGATTCTGAGGGCCACTGATAAACGAGCAGCACTTCCTAGTTGAGACACAATTTTCAGCTTGTATGTGGTCACAAGAAGAGGTTCATGCAAGTTTGTGCCCGCTACCCGGCAGCTGCTGTAATGCTTTCATTTTAAGGCACTCCATTATCCCCCCCACTGTTCTAACCTTGGGGTAATCTTAGAGAATGGCTGCTTGGGGACAAGGGCTACCTCCTTCTACCATGGCTGATGGCACCCCTATGAAACCCCACCACTCCTGTGCAGAACAGATATAACAGCCATGCAATCATGAGGTGCATCACTGAGCAGGCCATCAGGATCCTCAGGCTGAGATTTAGGAGCCTTGACAGGTCTGGGGGCACCCTGCAATATTCCCCAGCCATAGTCTCGTGAATCATTATGGCATGCTGCGTCCTTCATAACATAGCACAGCAACAGAGGACTGAAGCTGCAGGAGGAAGAAGGGTAACTAGTGGCCATAGATTTAACGGCGGTGTTCAAAATTATATGGCGTTTTGATACAGTAAATAAGGAGAAACTGTTTCTGCTGGCAGGAAGGTCGGTAACCAGAGGACACAAAATCAGAGAATCTTAAAGCACAGAAGGAGGCCACTCGGCCCATCGTGCCTGTGCCAGCTCTTTGAAAGAGCTATCCGATTAGTCACACTCCCCTGCTCATTTCCCATAGCCCCCTGCAAATTTTTTCTTTTCAGGTATATATCCAATTCCCTTTTGAAAGTTACTAATGAATCTGATTCCATCTCACTTTCATGGTGTGCATTCCAGATCATAACAATTCGCTACACAAAAAAAAAACTCCTCATCTCCCCCCCTGGCTCTTTTGCCAATTATCTTAAATCTGTACCCTTTGGTTACCAACCCAACATCTTTGTGCAGCCCTACAACTAAACATAACCAAGTTCCCAGAGTGGAAAGAACAAGCACCATTTATTTATTGTTACTAATCTGTACGCAGATTTGATTGATTACTATTACAGCTATTTCAAACAGTACAATCTACAGAAAAAATATTTACAGATTACTAACCAGAATTATAAATTAAATATTAAACCAAATCATGGCTGTTAATTCAGGGTTGTTCATGAACATTCAAGAAACATCATATTTTGGGAGATAGTATTATCTTTAGAGTTAGGATTATTGGACTAGGTAGCCGTGTCTATGTTGCCACTAATCAGTAGAAGTACTTTATACTTACTGGAGTTTTATATTCTATTTGGGAACAGTGACCTCTGTAACCCGCTCTCCCTCGTTCACTCATGACTTTGGATGTCATTTTCTGTAGCCATGCTTGGCTTTGCAGTGTGATACTGAGACCCAGAGTGAAAACATATGGGATCAGCACCCAATATTAACTTTCCTATAGCAGAACACCTTGACTGGATGGCAGATCCACAAACCCACATTTTCACGGGTATGCACTGTCATCAGATCCCTGCAGGTCTTGCTTATTATAATTAGGAGTTCAGCCCACTGCAGAAGAACTGCACGTCTACAGTGGGCTGCACTCCTGTAATTAAAAGTGCCGTCGTTTATAGATTGCGAAACTATGCCTTTAAAAAAGAAGTTCTCAATCTGTGGGTTGCAAACACCTGTCAGCAGTATCACTGCTGCTCTGCCAGTCCTAACTCCTGAAGTTGTTGCTTCTTTCAAGGGTTTGCATAAGAGAAAGGGAGAATGCTTTTGGGAGCCTGATGGCAGTGGGGAGTACCTCAAGGAATGAGGCTAGCTGCAGTAGTGAGGAGTGCCTCAAGGAATGAGGCTAGCTGCAGTAGTGAGGAGTGCCTCAAGGAATGAGGCTAGCTGCAGTAGTGAGGAGTGCCTCAAGGAATGAGGCTAGCTGCAGTAGTGAGGAGTGCCTCAAGGAATGAGGCTAGCTGCAGTAGTGAGGAGTGCCTCAAGGAATGAGGCTAGCTGCAGTAATGAGGAGTGCCTCAAGGAATGAGGCTAGCTGCAGTAGTGAGGAGTGCCTCAAGGAATGAGGCTAGCTGCAGTAGTGAGGAGTGCCTCAAGGAATGAGGCTAGCTGCAGTAGTGAGGAGTGCCTCAAGGAATGAGGCTAGCTGCAGTAGTGAGGAGTGCCTCAAGGAATGAGGCTAGCTGCAGTAGTGAGGAGTGCCTCAAGGAATGAGGCTAGCTGCAGTAGTGAGGAGTGCCTCAAGGAATGAGGCTAGCTGCAGTAATGAGGAGTGCCTCAAGGAATGAGGCTAGCTGCAGTAGTGAGGAGAGCCTCAAGGAATGAGGCTAGCTGCAGTAGTGAGGAGTGCCTCAAGGAATGAGGCTAGCTGCAGTAATGAGGAGTGCCTCAAGGAATGAGGCTAGCTGCAGTAGTGAGGAGTGCCTCAAGGAATGAGGCTAGCTGCAGTAGTGAGGAGTGCCTCAAGGAATGAGGCTAGCTGCAGTAGTGAGGAGTGCCTCAAGGAATGAGGCTAGCTGCAGTAGTGAGGAGTGCCTCAAGGAATGAGGCTAGCTGCAGTAATGAGGAGTGCCTCAAGGTGGGGCAAAATTAACAAGCACCATCATGGCCCAGAAATTAGTCCGAATGGTGAATCAACAATGCTCGCCACTCCATAGATTTTTACTAACCCACTAATTTACCGCTGTCTTCACTGGGTGCACTTCCTCTAATAGGAAGCAGAGAAGAGCCCAGCGTTAGCTCCAGTGAAGCTAGGATCCACAGGAGAAACGAGAGGATCGATCTCTCCCCTCGAACAATCAGATTGCTGCATTTTTGACAAGCTGCGAAGAGTTTCTGCAAGCTGGAACGTAAAATCCAGGAAGTGAAAGGTACCACACTAAAATCATTGTAAAAACAGTGATTGACAGCGAAAAAAGAGAGAGTGAAAAATAATCAAATTAAATAAAAAGAGACTGAAGGAAAAAGTTCTTAACAAAATTTTTTAATTTTTAAAAAGTTTTTTTTAACCACCAAAAACAATTAAAATCAGGAGTAATGAGACTCCATGTTTTTAAAAGTTAATTTTTAGTTGTTTGGCAGTCGTTAAGACTTACCGCGCTGTTAAAACTTAGATTAGACCTGATATTTTTAAGTGTATCTGTTTTGTGACGATATTCGTTACTTTCTCAAAAACTTTAACTCTTTTAACATCTTCCAGTTCTGACGAAAGGTCTTTATCCTGAAACATTAACTCTGTTTCTTTCTCCACAGATGCTGCCTGACTTGCTGAGCTTCTCCAGCATTTTCTGTTTTTATTTTAGTTACTTTCCAGCGGGGCAGATGAGCCAGTTGGCGCTGGTCCATTGTTTCCACTGATTCCAGCCGGTGATATACCTTTAATTTGAAGCTACCATATCACCGGCGAACCAGGATTGGCACTTTCCGGGTTTCCACGTTTCACTGTGCGTGTGCGAATGCCAGGACTTGCTCCTCAATTTCGCCACTAATAACAGTGAGCGCTGTTACATAGAAACATAGAAAATAGGAGCAAATATAGGCCATTCGGCCCTTCGGGCCTGTTCTGCCATTCAAAATGATCATGGCTGATCGAATAACTCAGTATCCTGTTCCCGCTTTTTCCCCATATCCCTTGATCCCTTTAGCATTAAGAAATAGATCTATCTCCTTCTTGAATACATCTAATGACTTGGCCTCCACTGCCTTCTGTGGTAGAGAATTCCACAGGTTCACCACCCTCTGAGTGAAGAAATTTCTCCTCCTCTCGGTTCTAAATGGCATACCCCGTATCCTGAGACTGTGACCCCTGGTTCTGGACTCCCCAGCCATCGGGAACATCCTCCCTGCATCTAGTCTGTCTAGTCCTGTTAGAATTTTATATGTTTCGATGAGATCACCTCTCATTCTTGTAAACTCTAGTGAATATAGGCCTAGTCGACCCAATCTCTCCTCATACGTCAGTCCTGCCATCCCAGGAATCAGTCTGGTAAACCTTCGTTGCACTCCCTCCATGGCAAGGACGTCCTTCCTCAGATAAGGAGACCAAAACTGCACACAATACTCCAGATGTGGTCTCACCAAGGCCCTGTATAACTGCAGTAAGACATCCCTGCTCCTGTACTCAAATCCTCTTGCAATGAAGGCCAACATAGCATTCGCCTTCCTAACTGCTTGCTGCACCTGAATGCTCGCTTTCAGCAACTGGTATACAAGGACACCCAGGTCTCGTTGCACCTCCCCTTTTTCCAATCTATCACCATTCAGAATATAATCTGCCTTTCTGTCTTTACAACCAAAGTGGATAACCTCACATTTATCCACGTTCTACTGCATCTGCCATGTTCTTGCCCACTCGCCCAACTTGTCTAAATCACATTGGAGTCTCTTTGCATCCTCCTCACAGCTCACATTCCACCCCAGCTTTGTGTCATCTGCAAACTTGGAAATGTTACACTTAGTTCCCTCATCCAAATCATTGATATATATTGTGAATAGCTGGGACCCAAGCACTGATCCCTGCGTTACCCCACTAGTCACTGCCTGCCACACGGAAAAAGACCCGTTTATTCCTACTCTCTGCTTCCTGTCTGTCAACCAATTCTCAATCCATGCCAGTATATTCCCCCCAATCCCATGTGCTTTAATTTTGCACACTAACCTCTTATGTGGGACCTTATCAAAAGCCTTCTGAAAATCCAAATACACCACATCCACTGGTTCTCCCCTATCTATTCTACTAGTTACATCCTCAAAAAATTCCAGTAGATTTGTGAAGCATGATTCATAAACCTATGCTGACTTTGTCCAATCCCGTTAATGCCCTCCAAGTGTTCTGTTATCACATCTTTTATAATAGACTCTAGTATTTTCCCCATTACTGATGTTAAGCTAACTGGTCTGTAATTCCCTGTTTTTTCTCTCCCTCCTTTTTTAAATAGTGGGGTTACATTTTCCACCCTCCAATCTGTAGGAACTGTTCCAGAGTCTATAGAATTTTGGAAGATGATCACCGATGTATCCATTATTTCCAGGGCCACTTCCTTTAGTACTCTGGGATGTAGATTATCAGGCCCTGGGGATTTGTCAGCCTTTAGCCCTGTTGAGCTCGCTGTTCTTTTCTAAGCAATTTCTGGGCCAATATTGTTGCTAACTGTGAATTAATGTAATGAAATTATAAGACCCTACACAGTAGAACAAAAAGTAGGTGAGATACATATTCAATGAATGGTGTAGAAATAGCTCAAGGTAAGGATGAAGGTGTTGGTGATCCCGGCACTTAGCACGTCAAATCAATGTGGAGCAATAATCAACAAAACAAACAAATACTGCACTATATTACCAAATAGAATATATATCAGAGGAGGTGATGCTCAAACTGTATTGTACATTAATCAGACTACACCTTAATTACTGTGTCCAGTTTTGGTCACCACAAAAAGCAAATATTATACCACTAGGCGGCAGTAACATTAAATGACAAATTGAAAACAATGGGGCACAACCTAATGTTATGAGACAGCCCAAACGACACCCTGAGTAAATCCCAAATATTCATCCCCTCAAACTAAGCAGCGATTGATTCCAAAAAGCAGTTGCAACTCAGTCATGGCTGGCATTAAACTCTGAATGTTTGAATACGTGGGGCGCTAAATTGGGCCATGTAGCGCCCGTTGTTTCGGCGCTACAAGGCCCCTCTGACATCCAAGATGGCGTCTTGGATGCGCACGCACGTTTCCTACGTGACGTGTACCAGACGCCATCTTGGTATCGGGTAATCCCGAACTCTGGAATCATGTAAAGTAGGGAGAAAATGGCTTCAATCAGTGTGCAACGCTGATTTAAAGTGATAGACACCATTTTGGGTCTTAACGCTCAACTCAACGCACAGTCTTAACCCCGACCATCTGAATGTGTCTCAGAGTGCCTGGAGGACCCCCCCCAACGGCGCTATTTAAAGGGACCATGCAGGATTTACAGGTTAGCGGCTGGATTATTGCCTCTGGCTGCCGAGACATTTTTAACTGTTTTTGGAGGTCTCCTAGACGTCAATACTAGAACGCGGGGACATAGCCTAACATTTAAAGCCTGGACGTGCAGGAGTGAAGTTAGGAAATGCTTCTACACACAAAGGGTGGGAGACGTTTGGAACGCTCTTCTGCAGAGGGCAGTTGATGCTAGCTCACTTGTGAATGTTAAATCTGAGATTGATAGATTTCTGTGAACCAAGGGTATTAAGGGATATGGGACTAAGGCGGGTATATGGAGTTAGTTCACAGGTCTACCATGATCTCATTGAATGGCAGAACAGGCTCGAGGGGCTAAATGCCACTGCCACTTGCTGCCTCCTGATATGCGCTACCTTCCCCTGCAAGAAAGTGGGACGTGTGCCTGTCATGGTTGAATAGCTGCCATTGTGTGTAGCCTGTGGGTTGTGGATGGGGTGGCTTGAAACAGTGGTAATGTGTAAGGGCGGGAAGAAGCATCTGATTGGAAGAGTTGAGTACTGATGGAAAGAGTTTATTGGTATGTGGGGGATGGGGGGGTGTAGTGCATGGTGCAGTTGGTAGGAGACACCACTTGACAGTTGACCTCACTCACCTTGACCACTCATGTCAAAGCATTGAACTTCTTCCTGCTCTGCATCCATGTTCATGATGCTGTGCGCCTGCCATTGACTTTGTCTCCCGCTGCCTCCCACTGTCTTTTGAGTATATGTCTGGAGGGCCTCTTGCCCCCCTCCCCCACTGCTTCTGTCCACCTCTTGCACCCAAGGTCTCTAGTGAATCAGCAGAGAACCTTGGTGCATGCACTCTCGCAGGCCTGGTACCAACTCAGATCGGCAGATTGGTGAGGTCTGGCGTACAGATTGGAGGATGTGGGATTTAGTAATGCGCAACCTTTATTCAATATTTTAACATAACTCATCAGTGTGTAAACAAAGGGATGGGATCTGCATCTGTGTTTTACGTGTGTGATGTCTGATCTCTGTTCAGACTCCATGCAGACAGTGGACTCTTATTTTCAGCAAACAACAGGTACAAGCTACCTTTAAGAGATTTCTAAGAAACATCCTCCCTTTATGAGATGGAGCTCCCTCTGGTGGTGGAAAGTGTGAATTGCATTGATTCCATATGCAAGGCCTGGAAAGGAAGGCTCATTTCAGGTAAGTGCTCCCTGGGGACCAAACTTGTGTCTTGTTTGCCCAGGGTCTGTTCGGCGCGGGGACGCCCAAAACGGACCCTTATCCAATTCTTCTCCCGTGGTCTCTTAGCTGGCCTACAGTTAACACCTTTCAGCAACTGTCATGCTAGGTGTTAGCTCCTTCATCAGTGTAAGAATCTAGATATGTTTTTACATTATTCCAATACAGAACAGCAGAATTTGTTTAAACGGTGTGCTCGCAAATCCTGTCTTTTCCGCTCAATGACACTGATAACGTTGGAGAGGATAAATTTCAGGGCCGATGACATTGTACTGTAAGAATAGGTTTTTAAAACACAGGCTTTTGATCGCATTAGGGGAGAGTGTAAGAGAGGAGATTACTGCAATATAAAAAAGCCATAGGTTCCTTTTACTATAGAGCAAAACATCAAAGGTTTTTATAACAAAACTATGACTCGGGAAAAACAAGGATGGTGTGGAGCCCTTCATTCCTGTCTAGTAATCTGTTCAAAGAACAAGGGGTCATAAAACACCCAATAGTGCTGCATCCGGCCGGAACTAGGCCAAAAAGAAAATTGCATAAAAAGAGATACAACGTTTCACTCAGGAGGAACTTTGCCTACCTTCAAGACCAGGTTACGTGAATAGGCTTCGATAAACCATTCTCACTGTTTCCCCTTAGAAGTTAGAATCATAGAAGTTTACAACATGGAAACAGGCCCTTTGGCCCAACATGTCCATGTCGACCAGTTTATACCACTAAGCTAGTCCTAATTGCCTGCACTTGGCCCATATCCCTCTATACCCATCTTACCCATGTAACTGTCCAAATGCTTTTTAAAAGACAAAATTGTACCCGCCTCTACTACTGCCTCTGGCAGCTCATTCCAGACACTCACCACCCTTTGAGTGAAAAAATTGCCCCTCTGGACCCTTTTATATTGTAGTAATCTCCTCTCACCTTAAATCTATGCCCCCTCGTTATAGACTCCCCTACCTTTGGGAAAAGATTTTGACTATCTACCTTATCTATGCCCCTCATTATTTTATAGACTTCTATAAGATCACCCCTAAACCTCCTACTTTCCAGGGAAAAAAGTCTCAGTCTATCCAACCTCTCCCTATAAGTCAAACCATCAAGTCCCGGTAGCATCCTAGTAAATCTTTTCTGCACTCTTTCTAGTTTAATAATATCCTTTCTATAATAGGGTGACCAGAACTGTACACAGTATTCCAAGTGTGGCCTAACTAATGTCTTGTACGACTTCAATAAGACATCCCAACTCCTGTATTCAATGTTCTGACCAATGAAACCAAGCATGCTGAATGCCTTCTTCACCACCCTATCCACCTGTGACTCCACTTTCAAGGAGCTATGAACCTGTACTCCCAGATCTCTTT
Source organism: Heptranchias perlo (assembly GCF_035084215.1). Taxonomy (NCBI): domain Eukaryota; kingdom Metazoa; phylum Chordata; class Chondrichthyes; order Hexanchiformes; family Hexanchidae; genus Heptranchias; species Heptranchias perlo. The sequence continues at coordinate 91,960,543 of NC_090326.1, forward strand.
GTTCTATAACTCTCCCCAACGCCCTACCATTAACGGAGTAGGTCCTGGCCCGATTCGATCTACCAAAATGCATCACCTCACATTTATCTAAATTAAACTCCATCTGCCATTCATCGGCCCACTGGCCCAATTTATCAAGATCCCGTTGCAATCCTAGATAACCTTCTTCACTGTCCACAATGCCACCAATCTTGGTGTCATCTGCAAACTTACTAACCATGCCTCCTAAATTCTCATCCAAATCATTAATATAAATAACAAATAACAGCGGACCCAGCACCGATCCCTGAGGCACACCGCTGGTCACAGGCCTCCAGTTTGAAAAACAACCCTCTACAACCACCCTCTGTCTTCTGTCGTCAATCCAATTTTGTATCCAATTCGCTACCTCACCTTGGATCCCATGAGATTTAACCTTATGTAACAACCTACCATGCGGTACCTTGTCAAATGCTTTGCTGAAGTCCATGTAGACCACGTCTACTGCACAGCCCTCATCTATCTTCTTGGTTACCCCTTCAAAAAACTCAATCAAATTCGTGAGACATGATTTTCCTCTCACAAAACCATGCTGACTGTTCCTAATCAGTCCCTGCCTCTCCAAATGCCTGTAGATCCTGTCTCTCAGAATACCCTCTAACAACTTACCCACTACAGATGTCAGGCTCACCGGTCTGTAGTTCCCAGGCTTTTCCCTGCCTCCCTTCTTAAACAAAGGCACAACATTTGCTACCCTCCAATCTTCAGGCACCTCACCTGTAGCGGTGGATGATTCAAATATCTCTGCTAGGGGACCCGCAATTTCCTCCCTAACCTCCCATAACGTCCTGGGATACATTTCATCAGGTCCCGGAGATTTATCTACCTTGATGCGTGTTAAGACTTCCAGCACCTCCCTCTCTGTAATATGTACACTCCTCAAGACATCACTATTTATTTCCCCAAGTTCCCTAACATCCATGCCTTTCTCAACCGTAAATACCGATGTGAAATATTCATTTAGGATCTCACCCATCTCTTGTGGTTCCGCGCATAGATGACCTTGTTGATCCTTAAGAGGCCCTACTCTCTCCCTTGTAAACAATTTTACAACACCAAGTTATAGTCCAACAATTTTATTTGAAATTCACAAGCTTTCGGAGGCTTCCTCCTTCCTCAGGTGAATGTTTTCCACAACATTCACCTGAGGAAGGAGGAAGCTTCCGAAAGCTTGTGAATTTCAAATAAAATTGTTGGACTATAACTTGGTGTTGTAAAATTGTTTACAATTGTCAACCCCAGTCCATCACCGGCATCTCCACATCATGGCTACTCTCGCCCTAGTTACTCTTTTGCCCTTTATGTATTTGTAGAAGCTCTTTGGATTCTCCTTTGCCTTATCTGCCAAAGCAATCTCATGTCCCCTTTTTGCTCTCCTGATTTCTCTCTTAACTCTACTCCGGCAATCTCTATACTCTTCAAGGGATCCACTTGATCCCAGCTGCCTATGCATGTCATATGCCTCCTTCTTCTTTTTGACTAGGGCCTCAATCTCCCGAGTCATCCAAGGTTCCCTACTTCTACCAGCCTTGCCCTTCACTTTATAAGGAATGTGCTTACCCTGAACCCTGGTTAACACACTTTTGAAAGCCTCCTACTTACCAGACGTCCCTTTACCTGCCAACAGACTCTCCCAATCAACTTCTGAAAGTTCCTGTCTAATACCATCAAAATTGGCCTTTCCCCAATTTAGAATTTTAACTTTTGGGCCAGACCTATCATTCTCCATAGCTTCTTAAAACTAATGGAATTATGATCACTGGTCCCAAAGTGATCCCTCACTAACACTTCTGTCACCTGCCCTCCCTTATTTCCCAAGAGGAGGTCAAGTTTTGCCCCCTCTCTAGTCGGGCCATCCACATACTGAATGAGAAATTCCTCCTGAATACACTCAACAAATTTCTCCCCATCCAAGCCCCTAATGCTATGGCTGTCCCAGTCAATGTTGGGAAAGTTAAAGTCCCCTACTATTACCACCCTATTTTTCTTGCAGCTGTCTGTAATCTCCTTACATATTTGCTCCTCAATTTCCCGTTGACTATTTGGGGGTCTGTAGTACAATCCTATCAAAGTGATCTCTCCCTTCTTATTTTTCAGTTCTACCCACATAGACTCAGTGGGCGAACCCTCGGATATAATCCCCTCTCACTACTGCCGTGATGTTCTCCCTAATCAAGAACGCAACTCCCCCTCCTCTCTTACCTCCTGCTCTATCTTTCCTATAGCATCTGTACCCTGGAACATTGAGCTGCCAGTCCTGCCCCTCCCTTAGCCATGTTTCAGTAATAGCTAGAACATCCCAGTCCCATGTACCCATCCATGCCCTGAGTTCATCTGCCTTGCCCATCAGACTGCTTGCATTGAAATAAATGCAGTTTAATCTAGACTTACCTTGGTCTTTGCCCTGCTTTCTCAGACCATCTGTCCGGTCATGTTTTGTACACTCTCCCTTACTGCCTTTTGTTTCTATCACCACTTTACTTCCCACTGACTTCCTGCATCGGTTCCCATCCCCCTGCCACATTAGTTTAAACCCTCCCCAACAGCACTAGCAAACACTCCCCCTAGGACATTGGTTCCAGTCCTGCCCAGATGCAGACCGTCCAATTTGTACTGGTCCCACCTCCCCCAGAACCGGTTCCAATGGCCCAGGAATTTGAATCCCTCCCTCTTGCACCATCTCTCAAGCCACTTATTCATCCTAGCTATCCTGTCATTCCTACTCTGACTAACCCGTGGCACTGGTAGCAATCCTGAGATTACTACCTTTGAGGTCCTACTTTTTAGTTTAACTCCTAACTCCCTAAATTCAGCTTGTAGGACCTCATCCCATTTTTTACCTATATCGTTGGTGCCTATATGCACCACAACAACTGGCTGTTCACCCTCCCCCTCCAGAATGTCCTGCAGCCGCTCCGAGACATCCCTGACCCTTGCACCAGGGAGGCAACATACCATCCTGGAGTCTCGGTTGCGTCCGCAGAAACGCCTGTCTATTCCCCTTACAATCGAGTCCCCTATCACTATAGCTCTGCCACTCTTTTTCCTGCCCTCCTGTGCAGCAGAGCCAGCCACGGTGCCATGAACCTGGCCGCTGCCACCTTCCCCTGGTGAGCCATCTCCCACAACAGTATCCAAAACGGTATACCTGTTTTGGAGGGAGATGACCGCAGGGGACCCCTGCACTGCCTTCCTACTCTTCCTCTGTCTGTTGGTCACCCATTCACTATCTCCCTCAGTAATTTTTATCTGCGGTGTGACCAACTCACTGAACGTGCTATCCACGACTTCCTCAGCATCGCGGATGCTCCAAAGTGAGTCCATCCGCAGCTCCAGAGCCGTCAAGCGGTCAAACAGTAGCTGCAGCTGGACACACTTCCCGCAGGTGAAGGAACCAGGGACACAGGAAGGATCCCTGAATTCCCACATCCCACAAGAGGAACATGACACGGCGCTGGGATCTCCTGCCATGACTTAACCCTTAAGTTAGCTTAACAACAACTACAATGTCAAGAGAAAAAAAGAAGGAAAGAAAAACTACTTACCAGTCACCAGCCAATCACTTACCTGTTGGCTGTGACTTCGTGCCTCCAGCAGCTGCAGTAGCTCGATCCTCCTCCTAAACAATCAGCTACACACCAATCAGCTCCTTCCCTTCTGCTGACGTCACTTTGGGGGTTTTTTCTCTCTCCCTAACCCTCGCGCTCGGTCGCTCCTCTGCTCCGCCGCCTCAGCTGATCCTGTGCTCCTGACTCCCGCCTTTTTATGGGCCGCTCCTCTGCTCCGCCGCCTCAGCTGATCCTGTGCTCCTGACTCCCGCCTTTTTATGGGCCGCTCCTCTGCTCCGCCGCCTCAGCTGATCCTGTGATCCTGACTCTCGCCTTTTTATGGGCCGCTCCTCTGCTCCGCCGCCTCAGCTGATCCTGTGATCCTGACTCTCGCCTTTTTATGGGCCGCTCCTCTGCTCCGCCGCCTCAGCTGATCCTGTGATCCTGACTCTCGCCTTTTTATGGGCCGCTCCTCTGCTCCGCCGCCTCAGCTGATCCTGTGCTCCTGACTCCCGCCTTTTTATGGGCCGCTCCTCTGCTCCGCCGCCTCAGCTGATCCTGTGCTCCTGACTCCCGCCTTTTTATGGGCCGCTCCTCTGCTCCGCCGCCTCAGCTGATCCTGTGCTCCTGACTCCCGCCTTTTTATGGGTCGCTCCTCTGCTCCGCCGCCTCAGCTGATCCTGTGCTCCTGACTCCCGCCTTTTTATGGGCCGCTCCTCTGCTCCGCCGCCTCAGCTGATCCTGTGCTCCTGACTCCCGCCTTTTTATGGGCCGCTCCTCTGCTCCGCCGCCTCAGCTGATCCTGTGCTCCTGACTCCCGCCTTTTTATGGGTCGCTCCTCTGCTCCGCCGCCTCAGCTGATCCTGTGCTCCTGACTCCCGCCTTTTTATGGGCTGCTCCTCTGCTCCGCCACCTCAGCTGATCCTGTGCTCCTGACTCCCGCCTTTTTATGGGCCGCTCCTCTGCTCCGCCGCCTCAGCTGATCCTGTGCTCCTGACTCCCGCCTTTTTATGGGTCGCTCCTCTGCTCCGCCGCCTCAGCTGATCCTGTGCTCCTGACTCCCGCCTTTTTATGGGCCGCTCCTCTGCTCCGCCGCCTCAGTTGATCCTGTGCTCCTGACTCCCGCCTTTTGTTCCCTGAACAGATGGTTTTAGATGTAGGGCTAAATGTGTACTATTCTGTATGTAGGTTTAAGATGAATGTTTTGAAGTAAGAATAAATTCTCAGACATATTACTGTCTCTAGCTTTACGTATCTGTTAAGAGGATAAGGAAGGAATTATGCCATCGATCAGTTAGATGACAGACTGCTTTCAGCATGGTGGAAGGATCCACAATGTGCTAACCACTTTAATGTTCTAAACATCCAAGTCCAATCTGTGTATCATCACCCGCTTATTGTCACTGACTACATAACCTCAACCTCATCTGAAGGGCTTCGACAATGAGCCAAGTACCTGACCCTATCCTTCACGGCACTGAGCGACAGGTTGGTGTAGGCCTAGCCTTTCCTCCTTGCAAATGTTTTCCCATTTTGGTGTAAAACATCTCACAGCTTGATCCTGGACCTTGTACATTGGCTGAAGGAGACCCTCCTGTTGTAGTACTAGGAGTTCTGAACCATGAAGGAAAACTGTTTTGATACTTCTTATATGTCACAGCTTTAAACTACATCGGAACTTTGTTGTAATTGATCAGTGCTGAGGAAAATCAAGCCACCCTTCTCCGCTTCTCAGAGCAATCGGAGCTAAATTTGGCATCATCCAAAAACTGGGTACTGGGGCAAATCAACAATTAGGACATGTAAGAACACTGGGATTGATACCCTGAAAAGAATATTCATAATGGACACCAGATGAGTCCTTAACCCCTTCACCGTAACTCCTTGTCATTGAACCATTTGGGGTTTACTACCCAGTTTATGCTTAGGAGTTAATAACACCTAAATTTGGCTCTTCCTACTGCCTTAGATCAACCAGTTCGAATTATATTAGCATTTACATTATCAGCCTCCCATCAGGATCCGCATAAGCTACTGAGTGAATGAATTAATCCTTTCTTGCCAATTATCAAAGATGAAGTCAGATAAAGTAATGAAATAACAACTGTTTATTAACCCTAGACTCTATAGTTAACAGTACTTAAACTAAAACAGTGAGTATGCAAATAATTAGTGGATAGGGTTAGTTAACAAAATAAATAACAGAGGTTAAAAAGCAAAATATTATTTGAATGGAGAAATGCTACAAAATGCTGCGGTACAGTGGGATCTGGGTGTCCTTGTACATGAAACACAAAAAGTCAACATACAGGTGCAGCAGGTAGCCCGGAAGGCAAATGGAATATTGGCCTTTATTTCTCGGGGGATGGAGTATAAAAGCAGGGAAGTCATGCTACAACTGTACAGGGTGCTGGTGAGACCACACCTGGAGTACTGCGTACAGTTCTGGTGCCCTTATTTAAGGAAGGACATACTTGCATTGGAGGCAGTTCAGAGACGGTTCACTAGTTGATTCTGGGTATGGAAGGGTTGTCTTATGAGGAAAGATTGAACAGTTTGGGTCTATACTCATTGGAGTTTAGAAGAATGAGAGGAGATCTTATTGAAACATACAAGATTCTGAGGGGACTCGATAGGGTAGATGCTGAGAGGACGTTACCCCTCATGAGGGAATCTAAAACTAGGGGGCATAGTCTCAGAATAAGGGGTCGCCCGTTTAAGACGGAAATGAGAAGGAATTTCTTCTCCCAGAGGGTCGTGAATCTTTGGAATTCTTTACCCCAAAAAGCTGTGGAGGCTGACTGAATACGTTCAAGGCTGAGTTAGACAAATTTTTGATCAGCAAGGGAGTCAAAAGATATGGTGAAAGGGCGGGAAAGTGGAGTTGAGGTAAAAATCAGATCAGCCATGATCTCATTAAATGGCGGAGCAGGCTCGAGGGGCCGAATGGCCTACTCCTGCTCCTATCTCTTATGGTCTTATGGTCTTATAGGTTACAAAGGCAGTTTGGTTATATCACAGTAGCTCAGCATTAACAGCTTGCTGATTATAACTTTACAGTTGAGATCAGTGTCTGAACATAACAACATAAGAAATAGGAGCAGGAGTAGGCCACACGACCCTCAAGCCCGCTCCACTATTCAATAAGATCATGATTGATCTTTGACTCAACTCCACTTTCCCGCCTGATCCCCATATCCGTTGATTCCCTTAAAGTCCAAAAATCTATCCATCCCAGCCTTGAATATATTCAAAGACTGAGCATCCACATCCCTCTGGGGTAGAGAATTCCAAAGATTCACAACCGTCTGAGTGAAGAAATTTCTCCTCCTATCAGTCCTAAATGACCGACCCCTTATCCTGAGACTATGCCCCCTAGTTCTAGACTCTCCAGCCAGGGGAAACAGCCTCTCAGCATCTACCCTGTCAAGCCCCCTCAGAATCTTGTATGTTTCAATGAGATCACCTCTCATTCTTCTAAACCCCAGAGACTTTCGGCCCATTCTACTCAACCTCTCCTCATAGGACAACCCTCTCATCCCAAGAATCAATCTAGTGAACCTTCATTGCACCACCTCTAAGGCAGGTATATCCTTCTTTAGGTAAGGAGACCAAAACTGTACACAGTACTCCAGGTGTGGTCTCACCAAAGCCCTGTACAATTGCAGCAAGACTTCCTTACTCTTGTAATCCAACCCCTTGCAATAAAGCCCAACATACCATTTGCCTTCCTAATTGCTTGCTGTACTGCATGTTAACTGAGTGATATAAATTGGTGCGATTAATTTAGGGTTAGACTCTTTAGTCAGCTGACAAGTTAACAGCATCAGATAACCAATCTACTAAATAGATTAAAGTGTACATGCTTGTACTTAGCAATGTTTCCAGAACCTATTTAACTTCGTCTTTATGAGTTGGCTGAACTGGTTGCCTCACCTTCCTCTGGGTGGACAGTGATGGCCTTCTGAGATTGCAGAGTGATGAACCTCCATCTGTAGAGGTGCATTCCATTGCTCCTGGGTCCTCTTCTGGGGCAAATTCAACTTTCATGCTGATAGCTGTGTCTGGTCTGACTGACTTACATTTCACTGCCCTATATCTCATGTAGATCTCTCTTACATCTACATGACACACTTGTATATTACCTGTACCTAGCTGTACAATCTTAACTTCTGTAACCTTTCTCTTTCTCTCTCTCTCTCTCTCTGTGTCGCAGTTCCTCTATTGAACCATGCCAAGCCTTAATACCACACTTGGGGGGGACTCACCATCACATTCTACTGGTTAGCCCACCATTCAAAATGGTGAAAAGGGCATGTTAGGTCCCCACGAGAGTCCACCAGCAAAACAATAACCTCTGTGAGAAAAAGCACCCCAACTGTTTTCAGAAATGCCTGGAACAGATATTCTGAGACAATCCCTCATAATGTCGCCCGAGACATCAAGAAGAAGATAGTGAACAGGATGGGATAGATGGAAGTGGACAGCCCTGCCTCACTCCTCTTTCGAGAGAGATGGGTTCAGTGAGTCTCTCAACCACTCTTACATGCATTCTGCAGCTTCTGAGAAGTGTGCACAGATCCCACAAGCCAATGTCTAGACTCATTAAGGTGGAACTTTCCCTAGGCAAGATTAGACAAGTACACCCCAACTTCCAGTGGTGGTAGGTGCTGGTCAATGATCATAATCATGCCCCATACCCCTTTGTATCTAGATTCATAGACCCTTCAACTATTTAGTATCCATGGAAACTTAGGCCATCCCACACATTTCCTATACAGTAAGGACATGAGTCCATTCCTGGGTAAGGAAAAGTTTGATCTTTGGCTTCTTACCACTCAAGGAGTTGGTATTCCAAGATGGCAGACCTTTGAAAGGAATGTTTACATTTCAGTGATGGCGTGATCCCTGATACATGTTAAGGATGGTGGCCAATCCAGTACCAGATAGATGTATGCACTGCCTGCACTCATGACTAACGGTCTTAAGAACATTGAGCATAGGTTTCCATCCCTTCTCAATCAAAACCTCAAACTAAACTTTTCTACATGCTAGGCAATGGGTGGTGAAATTTGTGCCGAGGTCCCCAGTGACTCGTCTCTTAGTAATGTCCGCAGATCCCTCACAGTTGCAGCCACATGACCGTTCAAGAGCAGGGGAGCACCACCACCCAATCTAAGAGTTCAGCCCCTCAGAAATATTTTCACAAGTGCAGCTCATCCACCCTGTGAAAGTAGTTCATTTTCCCTAGGTACATCCCACACCCTGGGCTGCTTGCATCCTCTAATCGCATGTTCATCGTCAAATTAAATTGCTTGCTTACTTCAAGTGGAACTCTCATTATTTTCAAGACCGACAAAATGAGTTTGTATTCCTGTACAATATTAACTGTAACAAAGCCTCTCAGCTTCAATGAACAGTTGGGTCTCACAATGAGCTGAACACTGCCTTTTCTTACCTTAACGTACCAAGCTTTCTTTGCTCGTCTCACTGCCGATTGCTGAATGCTCTGATGCTGACGACAAAAAAACAGCGTGTAATAAATTAATATTCAGCCTTAGGGCTGCAACTTAAGTTGCTCCATCTCACGTGACTTACAAATTTGCCTAACTCCTGACTGGTACAGTATGACGTAAGTGCAATAGAAAACGTGGTGTCCTCTAGTGTACAGTATACAGACAACGCAGGGAAGTGGAAGTTGTCATTGGACAACATTCATTCAGCACTCTGCCTAGAATGTGTAATTTGATGCAGTCAGTGGCAGTTAGGCTGGAGGCAGGCAGTGCTGCCTTCAAGCTCACAATGCACAGCTATTTGCCAATGTATAGAGGCACTGCAGGCATAATCCCTCAGCACTCAGACAACACACAGCACTAACACGCCCGAGATCAGACAACACACAGCGCTAACACGCCCGAGTTCAGACAACACACAGCACTAACACACCCGAGTTCAGACAACACACAGCACTAACACGCCCGAGATCAGACAACACACAGCGCTAACACGCCCGAGTTCAGACAACACACAGTGCTAACACGCCCGAGTTCAGACAACACACAGCGCTAACATGCCCGAGTTCAGACAACACACAGCGCTAACATGCCCGAGTTCAGACAACACACAGTGCTAACACGCCCGAGTTCAGACAACACACAGTGCTAACACGCCCGAGTTCAGACAACACACAGCGCTAACACGCCCGAGATCAGACAACACACAGCGCTAACATGCCCGAGTTCAGACAACACACAGCGCTAACACGCCCGAGTTCAGACAACACACAGCGCTAACACGCCCGAGATCAGACAACACACAGCGCTAACATGCCCGAGTTCAGACAACACACAGCGCTAACACGCCTGAGTTCAGACAACACACAGCGCTAACACGCCCGAGATCAGACAACACACAGCGCTAACACGCCCGAGTTCAAACAGGGGTAAGGAGTTCCAAAGATTCACGACCCTCTGGGAGAAGAAATTCCTCCTCATTTCCGTCTTAAACGGGCGACCCCTTATTCTGAGACTATGCCCCCTAGTTTTAGATTCCCCCATGAGGGGTAACATCCTCTCAGCATCTACCCTATCGAGCCCCCTCAGAATCTTGCATGTTTCAATAAGATCTCCTCTCATTCTTCTAAACTCCAATGAGTATAGACCCAACCTGTTCAATCTTTTCTCATAAGACAACCCTTCCATACCCGGAATCAACCGAGTGAACCTTGTCTGAACTGCCTCCAATACAAGTATGTCCTTCCTTAAGTAAGGGCACCAGAACTGTACGCAGTACTCCAGGTGTGGTCTCACCAGCACCCTGTACAGTTGTAGCATGACTTCCCTGCTTTTATACTCCATCCCCCTAGAAATAAAGGCCAATATTCCGCTTGCCTTCCGGATTACCTGCTGCACCTGGATGTGACTTTTTGTGTTTCATGTACGAGGACACCCAGATCCCTCTGTACTGCAGCATTTTGTAGTATTTCTCCATTCAAATAATATTTTGCTTTTTTATTTTTCCTCCCAAAGTGGATTTTTGCCCATTCGCTTAACCTGTCAATATCCCTTTGCTGACACTTTGTGTCCTCATCGCAACTTGCTTTTCCGCCTATCTTTGTATTATCAGCAAATTTGGCCACAAGACACTCTGTTCCTTCATCCACGTCATTGATATATATTGTAAATAGTTGAGGCCCCAGCACTGATTCCTGCGGCTCCCCACTAGTTGCAGATTGCCATTTTGAAAATGACCCTTTTATCCCGACTCTTTGTTTTCTGATAGTTAGACAATCCTCTATCCATGCCAGTATATTACCCCCAACACCATGAGCTCTTATCTTGTGCAGTAATCTTTTATGTGGCACCTCATCAAATGCCTTTTGGAAATCCAAATATACTGCATCCATTGGTTTCCCTTTATCCACCCTGCCCGTTACTTCCTCAAAGAACTCTAATAAATTTGTCAGACATGATTTCCCCTTCATAAAACCATGTTGACTCTCCTTGATTGTATTATGAGTCTCCAAATACCCTGCTACTACTTCCTTAATAATGGATTCTCGCATTTTCCCAATGACAGATGTTAGGCTAACTGGTCTATAGTTACCTGCTTTCTATCTCACTCCCTTCTTGAATAGGGGTGTTACATTTGCGGTTTTCCAATCCGTTGGACCTTTCCAGAATCTAGTGAATTCTGGAAAATTACAACCCAATGCATCCACTATCTCTGTAGCCACTTCCTTTAAGACCCTCGGATGCAAGCCATCAGGTCCAGGGGACTTGTCAGCCTTTAGACCCATTAGTTTACCGAGTACTTTTTCTCTAGTGATAGTGATTGTTTTTAGTTCCTCACTCCCCTTAGCCTCTTGATTTTCTACTCTTATTGGTATGTTATTAGTGTCTTCTACTGTGAAGACAGATACAAAATATCTGTTCAATTCCTCTGCCATTTCCTTGTTTTCCATTATTATTTCCCCAGTCTCATTCTCTAAGGGACCAATGTTTACTTTAGCTACCCCCTTTTTATATACTTGTAGAAGCTTTTACTGTCAGTTTTTATATTTCTTGCTAGTTTACTCTCATAATTTATTTTCTCCCTCTATTATTCTTTTAGTCATCCTTTGCTCGTTTTTAAAGTTTTCCCAATCTTTTGGCTTACCAGTAATCTTTGCCATGTTGTATGCTTTTTCTTTTAACCTGATACCATCCTTTACTTCCTTAGTTAGCCATGGTTGGTTCACCCTTTTTGTGGAGTCTTTTCTCCTCACAGGGATATATTTTTGTTGCAAGTCATAAAATATCTTTTTAGATGTTTGCCACTGCTTATCCACCATCATACCATCTAATCTGTTTACCCAGTCCACTTTAGCCAATTCCACCCTTATTCCTTTATAATTGCCCTTCTTTAAGTTTAATACAGTAGTTTCAGACCCAAGATCCTCGCTCTCAAGCTGGATGTGAAATTCCATCATGTAACAATCATTGCTTTCCAAGGGATCCTTTACTTTGAGATCATTAATTAATCCTGTTTCGTTACCCATTACCAGATCCAAAATGGCCTGTTCCCTGGTTGGTTCCACGACGTATTGGTCTAAGAAACTGTCCCTAATACACTATGAACGCCTCCTCAGGGCTTTTTTTTGCCAATTTGATTTGTCCAAACTATGTGAAAGTTAAAATCACCCATGATTATTGCATTACCTTTTTTCACAAGCCCCCCTTATTTCCTGATTTATATTTTGCCCTACACTGTAGCTACTGTTAAGGAGCCTATATACTACTCCCACCAGTGATTTCTTTCCCTTGCTATTTCTTACCTCCACCCAAATTGATTCGACATCTTGATCTTCTGTGCCAAGATCATTTCTCACTATTATACCAATTTCATCCTTTATTAACAGAGCTACCCCACCACCTTTACCTTTTTTTCTACCCTTCCAAAATGTTAAATAACCCTGAATATTTAGCTCCCAACCTTGGTCACCTTGCAACCACGTCTCTGAAATGACCACGAGATCATACCTATTTGTTTCTACTTGTGCCATCAATTCATCTATCTAATTACGAATGCTGCGTGCATTCAGATAAAGAACCTTTAATTTTATCTTTTTACCATTCTTTCCTACCCCGGCCCCATTTACTAGTGCACTCTTATCTTTGTACACTCTGTCCCTTCATAACACACTCTGTTTATCATTACCCTCATCACTTTCCTGTACTACTTCCTTGTCATTTCATTTTATCAATCTAAACTTCACCCCACCTGAGCCCTCCCCCCCTCTATTTAGTTTAAAGCCTTCTCTACCACCCTAGTTATTCGGTTTGCCAGAACTCTAGCCCCAGCATGGTTCAGGTGAAGCCCGGAACAGCTCCCTCTTTCCCTAGTACTGGTGCCAGTGCCCCATGAATCGAAACCCACTTCTCCCACACCAATCTTTGAGCCATGCATTCATCTCTCTGATCTGATTAACCTGTGCCAATTTGCTCGTGGCTCAGGTAACAATCCGGAGATTATTACTTTTATGGTTCTGCATTTTAATTTAGTCCCCAGCTGCTCAAACGCCCTCAGCAGAACCTCTTTCTTAGTCCTACCTATGTTGTTGGGACCTACGTGGACCACGACAACTGGATCCTCCCCCTCCCACTCCAAGTTTCTTTCCAGCCCTGAAGAGATGTCCTTAACCCTGGCACCAGGTAGGCAAAAGAGCCTTCGGGACTCTCGCTCTTGGCCGCAGAGAACAGTATCGATACCTCTAACTGTACTGTCGCCTACTACAACCACATTCCTTTTTACTCCCCCAACTTGAATGGCCCCTGAACCACTGTACCGTGGTCAGTTTGCTCATAGTCGTCCACAAGGGCTGCAAGAACCTCGTATCTATTGGACAAGTGCAGAGGCTGAGGGTCCTGCAATGCTACCTCCTGGATCCCCGTACCTGCCTCACTTGCAGTCACACCCTCCTGACCCTGACAATGTGCCAATTCTACAGTATTTAGTCTAAGGGGCATGACTGCCTCCTGGATCAAAGTGTCCAGGTAACTTTCTCCCTCCCTGATGTCCAGCAATGTCTGCAGCTTGGACACCGCACTAACACTCCCCGAGTTCAGACAACGCACAGTGCAAACACTCCCCGAGTTCAGACAACACACAGTGCAAACACTCCCCGAGTTCAGACAACACACAGTGCAAACACTCCCCGAGTTCAGACAACGCACAGTGCAAACACTCCCCGAGTTCAGACAACACACAGCGCTAACACTCCCCGAGTTCAGACAACACACAGTGCAAACACTCCCCGAGTTCAGACAACGCACAGTGCAAACACTCCCCGAGTTCAGACAACGCATAGTGCAAACACTCCCCGAGGACAGACAACGCACAGTGCTAACACTCCCCGAGTTCAGACAACGCATAGTGCTAACACTCCCCGAGTTCAGACAACACACAGTGCAAACACTCCCCGAGTTCAGACAACGCACAGTGCTAACACTCCCCGAGTTCAGACAACGCACAGTGCAAACACTCCCCGAGTTCAGACAACGCACAGTGCAAACACTCCCCGAGTTCAGACAACACACAGCGCTAACACTCCCCGAGATCAGACAACACACAATAGTAACAAGCCCAAGATCAGACAACGCATAGTGCTAACACTCCCCGAGTTCAGACAACACACAGTGCAAACACTCCCCGAGTTCAGACAACGCACAGTGCAAACACTCCCCGAGTTCAGACAACGCATAGTGCTAACACTCCCCGGGTTCAGACAACGCATGGTGCTAACACTCCCCGAGTTCAGACAACGCATAGTGCTAACACTCCCCGAGTTCAGACAACGCACAGTGCAAACACTCCCCGAGTTCAGACAACGCACAGTGCAAACACTCCCCGAGTTCAGACAACACACAGCGCTAACACTCCCCGAGTTCAGACAACGCACAGTGCAAACACTCCCCGAGTTCAGACAACACACAGTGCAAACACTCCCCGAGTTCAGACAACGCACAGTGCAAACACTCCCCGAGTTCAGACAACACACAGTGCAAACACTCCCCGAGTTCAGACAACGCACAGTGCAAACACTCCCCGAGTTCAGACAACACACAGTGCAAACACTCCCCGAGTTCAGACAACGCACAGTGCAAACACTCCCCGAGTTCAGACAACGCATAGTGCTAACACTCCCCGGGTTCAGACAACGCATGGTGCTAACACTCCCCGAGTTCAGACAACGCATAGTGCTAACACTCCCCGAGTTCAGACAACGCACAGTGCAAACACTCCCCGAGTTCAGACAACGCACAGTGCAAACACTCCCCGAATTCAGACAACACACAGCGCTAACACTCCCCGAGTTCAGACAACGCACAGTGCAAACACTCCCCGAGTTCAGACAACACACAGTGCAAACACTCCCCGAGTTCAGACAACGCACAGTGCAAACACTCCCCGAGTTCAGACAACACACAGTGCAAACACTCCCCGAGTTCAGACAACACACAGTGCAAACACTCCCCGAGTTCAGACAACGCACAGTGCAAACACTCCCCGAGTTCAGACAACACACAGTGCAAACACTCCCCGAGTTCAGACAACACACAGTGCAAACACTCCCCGAGTTCAGACAACGCACAGTGCAAACACTCCCCGAGTTCAGACAACACACAGTGCAAACACTCCCCGAGTTCAGACAACGCACAGTGCAAACACTCCCCGAGTTCAGACAACACACAGCGCTAACACTCCCCGAGTTCAGACAACGCATAGTGCTAACACTCCCCGAGTTCAGACAACGCACAGTGCTAACACTCCCCGAGTTCAGACAACACACAGTGCAAACACTCCCCGAGTTCAGACAACGCACAGTGCAAACACTCCCCGAGTTCAGACAACGCATAGTGCTAACACTCCCCGAGTTCAGACAACGCATAGTGCTAACACTCCCCGAGTTCAGACAACGCACAGTGCAAACACTCCCCGAGTTCAGACAACGCACAGTGCAAACACTCCCCGAGTTCAGACAACACACAGCGCTAACACTCCCCGAGATCAGACAACGCACAGCGCTAACACTCCCCGAGTTCAGACAACGCACAGCGCTAACACTCCCCGAGTTCAGACAACACGCAGTGCTAACACTCCCCGAGATCAGACAACAGCTGAGAGGAGCCGAGCGGAGCGGAGGGAGGGTCCGATAAAAGGCGGGATTTCAGAGCGCTGAGAACAGCTGAGAGGAGCCGAGCCGAGCGGAGGGAGCGTCCGATAAAAGGCGGGATTTCAGAGCGCTGAGAACAGCTGAGAGGAGCCGAGCGGAGCGGAGGGAGCGTCCGATAAAAGACGGGATTTCAGAGCGCTGAGAACAGCTGAGAGGAGCCGAGCCGAGCGGAGGGAGCGTCCGATAAAAGGCGGGATTTCAGAGCGCTGAGAACAGCTGAGAGGAGCCAAGCCGAGCGGAGCTGCGACCGAGTTCGAAGTGACGTCAGGAATCAGATCGGGACGTGACACAGGGGAGGCACCTGATTGGTGAGTAGGTTCAGGTGAGTATTTCTACTTATCTACAGTAACTAAAGTAAAAGGAAAGGGAAGGTCTGCAGGTCTTATAGGAAGTAGCGTTTATTTTTTAGTGAATCAAGGTCCCTAGTGTAGTTAACATTCTCTAAATTGAGAACAATTTAAAGGAGTAAACTCCTTAAAGGGAGTGGTAAGTAGTTTTTCTTTCCTTTTTTTTTCTCTTGACATTGTAGTTGTTCTTAAGCTAATTTAAGGGTTAAGTCATGGCAGGAGATCCCAGGGCCGTGTCATGTTCCTCTTGTGGGATGTGGGAATTCAGGGATCCTTCCTGTATCCCTGATTCCTTCACCTGCGGGAAGTGTGTCCAGCTGCAGCTATTGTTTGACCGCTTGACGGCTCTGGAGCTGCGGATGGATTCACTTTGGAGCATCCGCGATGCTGAGAAAGTCGTGGATAGCACGTTCAGTGAGTTGGTCACACCGCAGATAAAAATTACTGAGGGAGATAGTGAATGGGTGACCAACAGACAGAGGAAGAGTAGGAAGGCAGTGCAGGGGTCCCCTGCGGTCATCTCCCTCCAAAACAGGTATACCATTTTGGATACTGTTGGGGGAGATGGCTCACCAGGGGAAGGTGGCAGTGGCCAGGTTCATGGCACCGTGGCTGGCTCTGCTGCACAGGAGGGCAGGAAAAAGAGTGGCAGAGCTATAGTGATAGGGGACTCGATTGTAAGGGGAATAGACAGGCGTTTCTGCGGACGCAACCGAGACTCCAGGATGGTATGTTGCCTCCCTGGTGCAAGGGTCAAGGATGTCTCGGAGCGGCTGCAGGACATTCTGGAGGGGGAGGGTGAACAGCCAGTTGTCGTGGTACATATAGGCACCAACGATATAGGTAAAAAACAGGATGAGGTCCTACAAGCTGAATTTAGGGAGTTAGGAGTTAAACTAAAGAGTAGGACCTCAAAGGTAGTAATCTCAGGATTGCTACCAGTGCCACGGGTTAGTCAGAGTAGGAATGACAGGATAGCTAAGATGAATACGTGGCTTGAGAGATGGTGCAAGAGGGAGGGATTCAAATTCCTGGGCCATTGGAACCGGTTCTGGGGGAGGTGGGACCAGTACAAATTGGACGGTCTGCATCTGGGCAGGACTGGAACCAATGTCCTAGGGGGAGTGTTTGCCAGTGCTGTTGGGGAGGGTTTAAACTAATGTGGCAGGGGGATGGGAACCGATGCAGGAAGTCAGTGGGAAATAAAGTGGTGACAGAAACAAAAGGCAGTAAGGGAGAGTGTACAGAACATGACCGGACAGATGGTCTGAGAAAGCAGGGCAAAGACCAAGGGAAGTCTAGATTAAACTGCATTTATTTCAATGCAAGCAGTCTGATGGGCAAGGCAGATGAACTCAGGGCATGGATGGGTACATGGGACTGGGATGTTATAGCTATTACTGAAACATGGATAAGGGAGGGGCAGGACTGGCAGCTCAATGTTCCAGGGTACAGATGCTATAGGAAAGATAGAGCAGGAGGTAAGAGAGGAGGGGGAGTTGCGTTCTTGATTAGGGAGAACATCACGGCAGTAGTGAGAGGGGATATATCCGAGGGTTCGCCCACTGAGTCCATATGGGTAGAACTGAAAAATAAGAAGGGAGAGATCACTTTGATAGGATTGTACTACAGACCCCCAAATAGTCAACGGGAAATTGAGGAGCAAATATGTAAGGAGATTACAGACAGCTGCAAGAAAAATAGGGTGGTAATAGTAGGGGACTTTAACTTTCCCAACATTGACTGGGACAGCCATAGCATTAGGGGCTTGGATGGAGAGAAATTTGTTGAGTGTATTCAGGAGGAATTTCTCATTCAGTATGTGGATGGCCCGACTAGAGAGGGGGCAAAACTTGACCTCCTCTTGGGAAATAAGGAAGGGCAGGTGACAGAAGTGTTAGTGAGGGATCACTTTGGGACCAGTGATCATAATTCCATTAGTTTTAAGATAGCTATGGAGAAGGATAGGTCTGGCCCAAAAGTTAAAATTCTAAATTGGGGAAAGGCCAATTTTGATGGTATTAGACAGGAACTTTCAGAAGTTGATTGGGAGAGTCTGTTGGCAGGCAAAGGGACGTCTGGTAAGTGGGAGGCTTTCAAAAGTGTGTTAACCAGGGTTCAGGGTAAGCACATTCCTTATAAAGTGAAGGGCAAGGCTGGTAGAAGTAGGGAACCTTGGATGACTCGGGAGATTGAGGCACTAGTCAAAAAGAAGAAGGAGGCATATGACATGCATAGGCAGCTGGGATCAAGTGGATCCCTTGAAGAGTATAGAGATTGCCGGAGTAGAGTTAAGAGAGAAATCAGGAGGGCAAAAAGGGGATATGAGATTGCTTTGGCAGATCAGGCAAAGGTGAATCCAAAGAGCTTCTACAAATACATAAAGGGCAAAAGGGTAACCAGGGAGAGAGTAGGGCCTCTGAAGGATCAACAAGGTCATCTATGTGCAGAACCACAAGAAATGGGTGAGATCCTGAATGAATATTTCACATCGGTATTTACGGTTGAGAAAAGCATGGATGTTAGGGAACTTGGGGAAATAAATAGTAATGTCTTGAGGAGTGTACATATTACAGAGAGGGAGGTGCTGGAAGTCTTAACGCGCATCAAGGTAGATAAATCTCCGGGACCTGATGAAATGTATCCCAGGACGTTTTGGGAGGTTAGGGAGGAAATTGCGGGTCCCCTAGCAGAGATATTTGAATCATCCACCGCTACAGGTGAGGTGCCTGAAGATTGGAGGGTAGCAAATGTTGTGCCTTTGTTTAAGAAGGGAGGCAGGGAAAAGCCTGGGAACTACAGACCAGTGAGCCTGACATCTGTAGTGGGTAAGTTGTTAGAGGGTATTCTGAGGGACAGGATCTACAGGCATTTGGAGAGGCAGGGACTAATTAGGAACAGTCAGCATGGTTTTGTGAGAGGAAAATCATGTCTCACGAATTTGATTGAGTTTTTTGAAGGGGTAACCAAGAAGATAGATGAGGGCTGTGCAGTAGACGTGGTCTACATGGACTTCAGCAAAGCATTTGACAAGGTACCGCATGGTAGGTTGTTACATAAGGTTAAATCTCATGGGATCCAAGGTGAGGTAGCCAATTGGATACAAAATTGGCTTGACGACAGAAGACAGAGGGTGGTTGTAGAGGGTTGTTTTTCAAACTGGATGCCTGTGTCCAGCGGTGTGCCTCAGGGATCGGTGCTGGGTCCGCTGTTATTTGTTATTTATATTAATGATTTGGATGAGAATTTAGGAGGCATGGTTAGTAAGTTTGCAGATGACACCAAGATTGGTGGCATTGTGGACAGTGAAGAAGGTTATCTAGGATTGCAACGGGATCTTGATAAATTGGGCCAGTGGGCCGATGAATGGCAGATGGAGTTTAATTTAGATAAATGTGAGGTGATGCATTTTGGTAGATCGAATCGGGCCAGGACCTACTCCGTTAATGGTAGGGCGTTGGGGAGAGTTATAGAACAAAGAGATCTGGGAGTACAGATTCATAGCTCCTTGAAAGTGGAGTCACAGGTGGATAGGGTGGTGAAGAAGGCATTCAGCATGCTTGGTTTCATTGGTCAGAACATTGAATGCAGGAGTTGGGATGTCTTGTTGAAGTTGTACAGGGCATTGGTGAGGCCACACTTGGAGTACTGTGTACAGTTCTGGTCACCCTATTATAGAAAGGATATTATTAAACTAGAAAGAGTGCAGAAAAGATTTACTAGGATGCTACCGGGACTTGATGGTTTGACTTACAGGGAGAGGTTAGACAGACTGGGACTTTTTTCCCTGGAGAGTAGGAGGTTAAGGGGTGATCTTATAGAAGTCTATAAAATAATGAGGGGCATAGATAAGGTCGATAGTCAAAATCTTTTCCCAAAGGTAGGGGAGTCTATAACGAGGGGGCACAGATTTAAGGTGAGAGGGGAGAGATACAAAAGGGTCCAGAGGGGCAATTTTTTCACTCAAAGGGTGGTGAGTGTCTGGAACGAGCTGCCAGAGGCAGTAGTAGAGGCGGGTACAATTTTATCTTTTAAAAAGCATTTGGACAGTTACATGGGTAAGATGGGTATAGAGGGATATGGGCCAAGTGCAGGCAATTGGGACTAGCTTAGTGGTATAAACTGGGCAACATGGACATGTTGGGCCGAAGGGCCTGTTTCCATGTTGTAACTTCTATGATTCTATGATTCTATGAACACACAATAGTAACAAGCCCGAGATCAGACAACGCATCGTGCTAACACTCCCTGAGTTCAGACAACACATAGTGCTAACACTCCATGAGTTCAGACAACAGACAGTGCTAACACTCCATGAGTTCAGACAACAGACAGTGCTAACACTCCCTGAATTCAGACAACACGCAGTGCTAACACTCCCCGAGTTCAGACAACACACAATAGTAACAAGCCCGAGATCAGACAACGCATAGTGCTAACTCTGCCCGAGTTCGGACAACACACAGCGCTAACACTCCCTGAATTCAGACAACACGCAGTGCTAACACGGCCCGAGTTCAGACAATACGCAGCGCTAACACTCCCCGGGTTCAGAGAATGCACAGCGCGAACACTCCCGAGATCAGACAACACACAGCCCGAACACTCCCCGAGTTCAGACAACACACAGCGCGAACACTCCCGAGATCAGACAACACACAGCCCGAACACTCCCCGAGTTCAGACAACACACAGCGCTAACACGCCTGAGATCAGACAACGCACAGCGCTAACACGGCCGAGATCAGACAACACACGGCACTAACACGCCCCAAGTTCAGACAACATACAGCGCGAGCACTCCCGAGATCAGACAACACACAATGCTAACATTCCCCGAGTTCAGACAACACACAGCGCTAACACTCCCCGAGTTCAGACAACGCACAGCGCTAACACGCCTGAGATCAGACAACACACGGCACTAACACACCCCAAGTTCAGACAACATACAACGCGAACACTCCCCGACTACAGACAACACACAGTGCTAACACTCTCCGAGTTCAGACAACAAACAGCGCTAACACTCCCCAAGTTCAGACAACGCACAGTGCTAACCGTCCCCAAATTCAGACAACACATAGTGCTAACACTCCCTGAGTTCAGACAACACACAGTGCAAACAATCCCTGAGTTCAGACAACACACAGCGAAAACACTCCCCGAGTTCAGACAATGCACAGTGCTAACAATCCCTGAGTTCAGATGTCAAGCAGCACGAACATTCCCCGGGTTCAGAAAACGCACAGCGCTAACACTCCCCGAGTTCAGACAACACAGGGCAAACACTCCCCGATGATTCTATAAAGCATTTGGACAGTTACATGGGTAAGATGGGTATAGAGGGATATGGGCCAAGTGCAGGCAATTGGGACTAGCTTAGTGGTATAAACTGGGCGACATGGATATGTTGGGCCGAAGGGCCTGTTTCCATGTTGTAAACGTCTATGATTCTATTCTATGAGTTCAGACAACACACAACGCAAACACTCCCCGAGTTCAGACAACACACAGTGCTAACAATCCCTGAGTTCAGACGTCAAGCAGCACGAACACTCCCCGAGTTCAGAGAACACACAGTGCTAACACTCCCCGAGTTCAGAGAACGCACAGCGCGAACACTACCCGAGTTCAGACAACACACAGCGCGAACATTCCCCGAGTTCAGAAAATGCACAGCGCTAACACTCCCCGAGTTCACACAACACACAGCGCTAACACTCCCCGAGTTCAGAAAATGCACAGCGCTAACACTCCCCGAGTTCAGAAAATGCACAGCGCTAACACTCCCCGAGTTCACACAACACACAGCGCTAACACTCCCCGAGTTCAGAAAATGCACAGCGCTAACACTCCCCGAGTTCACACAACACACAGCGCTAACACGCCCGAGATCAGACAACACACAGTGCAAACACGCCTGAGATCAGACAACACACAGCGCTAACACGCCCGAGATCTGACAACACACAGCGCTGACACATCCGAGATCAGACAGCACACAGTGCTAACACGCCCGAGATCAGACAACACACAGTGCTAACAAACCCTGAGTTCAGACGTCAAGCAGCACGAACACTTCCCGACTTCAGAGAACACACAGTGCTAACACTCCCCGAGTTCACACAACACACAGCGCTAACACGCCCGAGATCTGACAACACACAGTGCAAACACGCCCGAGATCTGACAACACACAGCGCTGACACATCCGAGATCAGACAACACACAGCGCTAACGCCTGAGAACAAACAATACACAGTGCAAACACTCCCCGAGATCAGACAACACACAGCGTTAACACGCCCAAGATCAGACAACACACAGTGCAAACACGCCCGAGATCAGACAACACACAGCGTTAACACGCCCAAGATCAGACAACACACAGTGCAAACACATCCGAGATCAGACAACACACAGCGCTAACACGCCTGAGATCAAACAATACACAGTGCAAACACTCCCTAAGTTCAGACAACACACAGTGCTAACAATCCCTGAGTTCAGACGTCAAGCAGCACGAACACTTCCCGACTTCAGAGAACACACAGTGCTAACACTCCCCGAGTTCAGACAACACACAGCGCTGACACGCCCAAGATCAGACAACACACAGCGCTAACACGCCTGAGAACAAACAATACACAGCGCTAACACGCCCGAGATCTGACAACACACAGTGCTAACACTCCCCGAATTCAGACAACACACAGCGCTGCTAACACTCCCCGAGTGCGGACAACACTCCCCAAGTTCAGACAAAACACAGTGCTAACACTCCCCGAATTCAGACAACATACAGCGCGAACACTCCCTGAGTTCTGAGAACACACCGCGCTAACACTCCCCGAATTCAGACAACACACAGCGCTGCTAACACTCCCCGAGTGCGGACAACACTCCCCAAGTTCAGACAAAACACAGTGCTAACACTCCCCGAATTCAGACAAAACACAGCGCTAACACTCCCCAAGTTCAGACAACACACAATGCTAACACTGCCCGAGTTCAGACAACACACAGTGCTAACACTCCCCGAGTTCAGAGAACGCACAGCGCGAGCACTACCCGAGTTCACACAACACACAGCGCGAACATTCCCCGAGTTCAGAAAACGCACAGTGCTAACACGCCCGAGATCAGACAACACACAGCGCTAACACGCCCGAGATCAGACAACACACAGCGCTAACACGCCCGAGATCAGACAACACACAGCGCTGACACGCCTGAGAACAAACAATACACAGTGCAAACACTCCCTGAGTTCAGACAACACACAGTGCTAACAATCCCTGAGTTCAGACGTCAAGCAGCACGAACACTTCCCGAGTTCAGAGAACACACAGTGCTAACACTCCCCGAGTTCAGACAACACACAGTGCTAACACGCCCGAGATCAGACAACACACAGCGCTAACACGCCCGAGATCAGACAACACACAGCGCTGACACGCCTGAGAACAAACAATACACAGTGCAAACACTCCCTGAGTTCAGACAACACACAGTGCTAACAATCCCTGAGTTCAGACGTCAAGCAGCACGAACACTTCCCGAGTTCAGAGAACACACAGTGCTAACACTCCCCGAGTTCACACAACACACAGCACTAACACGCCCGAGATCAGACAACACACAGCGCGAACACGCCTGAGATCAAACAATACACAGTGCAAACACTCCCCGAGTTCAGACAACGCACAGCGCTAACACGGCCGAGATCAGACAACACACGGCACTAACACGCCCCAAGTTCAGACAACATACAGCGCGAACACTCCCCGAGTGCAGACAACACACAGTGCTAACATTCCCTGAGTTCAGACAACACACAGTGCTAACATTCCCTGAGTTCAGAGAACACACAGTGCTAACACGCCCCGAGTGCAGACAACACACAGCGCTAACACTCCCCGAGTTCAGAAAACACACAGTGTCAACACTCCCCGAATTCAAGCAAAACACAGTGCTAACACTCCCTCAGTTCAGACAACATACAGCGCTGACACGCCCGAGATCAGACAACACACAGCGCTGACACGCCCAAGATCAGACAACACACAGTGCTAACACTCCCTGAGTTCAGACAACACACAGTGCTAACTCGCCCCGAGTTCAGACAACACACAGTGCTAACACTCCCTGAGTTCAGACAACACACAGTGCTAACTCGCCCCGAGTTCAGACAACACACAGTGCTAACACTCCCCGAGTTCAGACAACACACAGTGCTAACTCGCCCCGAGTTCAGACAACACACAGTGCTAACACTCCCCGAGTTCAGACAACACACAGTGCTAACACTCCCCGAGTTCACACAACACACAGCACTAACACGCCCGAGATCAGACAACACACAGCGCGAACACGCCTGAGATCAAACAATACACAGTGCAAACACTCCCCGAGTTCAGACAACGCACAGCGCTAACACGGCCGAGATCAGACAACACACGGCACTAACACGCCCCAAGTTCAGACAACATACAGCGCGAACACTCCCCGAGTGCAGACAACACACAGTGCTAACATTCCCTGAGTTCAGACAACACACAGTGCTAACATTCCCTGAGTTCAGAGAACACACAGTGCTAACACGCCCCGAGTGCAGACAACACACAGCGCTAACACTCCCCGAGTTCAGAAAACACACAGTGTCAACACTCCCCGAATTCAAGCAAAACACAGTGCTAACACTCCCTCAGTTCAGACAACATACAGCGCTGACACGCCCGAGATCAGACAACACACAGCGCTGACACGCCCAAGATCAGACAACACACAGTGCTAACACTCCCTGAGTTCAGACAACACACAGTGCTAACTCGCCCCGAGTTCAGACAACACACAGTGCTAACACTCCCCGAGTTCAGACAACACACAGCGCTAACACTCCCCGAGTTCAGACAACACACAGCGCTAACACTCCCCGAGTTCAGACAACACACAGCACTAACACTCCCCGAGTACAGACAACACACAGCGCTAACACTCCCCGAGTACAGACAACACACAGTGCTAACACTCCCCGAGTACAGACAACACACAGTGCTAACACTCCCCGAGTTCAGACAACACACAGCGCTAACACTCCCCGAGTACAGACAACACACAGCGCTAACACTCCCCGAGTACAGACAACACACAGCGCTAACACTCCCCGAGTTCAGACAATACACAGTGCTAACAATCCCTGAGTTCAGACAACACACAGCGCTAATACTCCCCGAGTTCAGACAACACACAGCGCTAACACTCCCTGAGTTCAGACAACACACAGCGCTAATACTCCCCGAGTTCAGACAACACACAGCGCTAACACGCCCGAGATCAGACAACACACAGCGCTAACACGCCCGAGATCAGACAACACACAGCGCTGACACGCCTGAGAACAAACAATACACAGTGCAAACACTCCCTGAGTTCAGACAACACACAGTGCTAACAATCCCTGAGTTCAGACGTCAAGCAGCACGAACACTTCCCGAGTTCAGAGAACACACAGTGCTAACACTCCCCGAGTTCAGACAACACACAGTGCTAACACGCCCGAGATCAGACAACACGCAGCGCTAACATGGCCGAGATCAGACAACACACAGCGCTGACACGCCTGAGAACAAACAATACACAGTGCAAACACTCCCTGAGTTCAGACAACACACAGTGCTAACAATCCCTGAGTTCAGACGTCAAGCAGCACGAACACTTCCCGAGTTCAGAGAACACACAGTGCTAACACTCCCCGAGTTCACACAACACACAGCACTAACACGCCCGAGATCAGACAACACACAGCGCGAACACGCCTGAGATCAAACAATACACAGTGCAAACACTCCCCGAGTTCAGACAACGCACAGCGCTAACACGGCCGAGATCAGACAACACACGGCACTAACACGCCCCAAGTTCAGACAACATACAGCGCGAACACTCCCCGAGTGCAGACAACACACAGTGCTAACATTCCCTGAGTTCAGACAACACACAGTGCTAACATTCCCTGAGTTCAGAGAACACACAGTGCTAACACGCCCCGAGTGCAGACAACACACAGCGCTAACACTCCCCGAGTTCAGAAAACACACAGTGTCAACACTCCCCGAATTCAAGCAAAACACAGTGCTAACACTCCCTCAGTTCAGACAACATACAGCGCTGACACGCCCGAGATCAGACAACACACAGCGCTGACACGCCCAAGATCAGACAACACACAGTGCTAACACTCCCTGAGTTCAGACAACACACAGTGCTAACTCGCCCCGAGTTCAGACAACACACAGTGCTAACACTCCCCGAGTTCAGACAACACACAGCGCTAACACTCCCCGAGTTCAGACAACACACAGCGCTAACACTCCCCGAGTTCAGACAACACACAGCACTAACACTCCCCGAGTACAGACAACACACAGCGCTAACACTCCCCGAGTACAGACAACACACAGTGCTAACACTCCCCGAGTACAGACAACACACAGTGCTAACACTCCCCGAGTTCAGACAACACACAGCGCTAACACTCCCCGAGTACAGACAACACACAGCGCTAACACTCCCCGAGTACAGACAACACACAGTGCTAACACTCCCCGAGTTCAGACAATACACAGTGCTAACAATCCCTGAGTTCAGACAACACACAGCGCTAATACTCCCCGAGTTCAGACAACACACAGCGCTAACACTCCCTGAGTTCAGACAACACACAGCGCTAATACTCCCCGAGTTCAGACAACACACAGCGCTAATACTCCCCGAGTTCAGACAACACACAGCGCTAACACTCCCCGAGTTCAGACAACACACAGCGCTAATACTCCCCGAGTTCAGACAACACACAGTGCTAACAATCCCTGAGTTCAGACGTCAAGCAGCACGAACACTCCCTGAGTTCAGAAAACGCACAGCGCTAACACTCCCCGAGATCAGACAACACACAGCGCTAACACGCCCGAGATCAGACAACACACAGCGCTAACACGCCCGAGATCAGACAACACACAGCGCTAACACGCCCGAGATCAGACAACACACAGCGCTAACACGCCCGAGATCAGACAACACACAGCGCTAACACGCCCGAGATCAGACAACACACAGTGCTAACACGCCCGAGATCAGACAACACACAGCGCTAACACGCCCGAGATCAGACAACACGCAGCGCTAACACGCCCGAGATCAGACAACATACAGTGCTGACACGCCCGAGATCAGACAACACACAGCGCTAACACGCCCGAGATCAGACAACACACATTGCTGACATGCCCGAGATCAGACAACACACAGCGCTAACACGTCCGAGATCAGACAACACACAGTGCTAACAATCCCCGAGTTCAGACAACACACATTGCCAGCACTCCCCGAGTTCAGACAACACAGGGCAAACTCTCCCCGAGTTCAGACAACATACATTGCTAACACGCCCGAGATCAGACAACACACAGCGTTAACACTCCCCGAGTTCAGACAACACAAAGCGCTAACACTCTCCGAGTTCAGACAGCGCACAGCGCTAACACTCCCCGAGTTCAGACAACACTCTGAAGAATGGCCTCTTGCTACAAGATAGCAACCATAGTCTATGGCACATTACCCCAGCAATGAGACAGTACATTCACGAGAGAAGGGGGTGGGGAGAATATCAGCAGAGAAAAAAATTTGATTGGTAAAGTTTCTTAAATTGAAAGAGTCTTCATGGAAATTGTTTGATGAAACTTCATTTGTGGCATAAATCATGGTGCAACATATCATTTATGCAGGGCTACGGGGAAAGAGCAGGGGAATAGAACTAACTGGATTGCTCTTACAAAGAGCCGGCACGGGCTCAACGGGCCGAATGGCCTCCTTCTGTGCTGTAATCATTCTATGATTCTATAGCATCAATTATATCTGACATCATGACAAAACTGATCTACAACCCTTTCCATGAACAAAAAAATTACCAATCAATTTTCTGAAGCCAGTACCCCTTTAAAGAACTGGATCCTGCTGTAAAGTTTAAGGGCAAACTTTCCAACCATTCTTTGAGTTTAAAAGGCTGTCTGTGCATGGATTATGTTTACAGTCTGTGGCGTGGCTTCTTCAACAAAGTACGTGCAATTTGAAGGGTTTTTGGAAACTACGTCCATAAGGCGATTTCAGAAAGTAGGTAAAACACATCTTTAATTTATATATCCACTGGGTGGCATTTTCTGCAGATCTGGGAGCAGCAGCAAGGCGGTGAGTGGGAGTGTTGCCGAGAGAGCAGCAGCCAGTAAAGGGACGAGTGGGAGTGTTGCCGAGAGAGCAGCAGCCAGTAAAGGGGCGAGTAGGAGCGGTGCCGAGAGAGAAACAGCCTGTAAAGGGGCGAGTAGGAGCAGTGCCAAGAGAGAAACAGCCTGTAAAGGGGCATGTATGTGCGGTGTCGAGAGAGCAGCAGCCAGTAAAGGAGTGAGTGGGCGTGGTGCCAAGAGAGTAGCAGCCAGTAAAGGGACTAGTAGGAGCGGTGCCAAGAGAGTAGCAGCCAGTAAAGGGACGAGTAGGAGCGGTGCCAAGAGAGCAGCAGCCTGTAAAGGGGCGAGTAGGAGCGGTGCCAAGAGAGCAGCAGCCTGTAAAGGGGCGAGTAGGAGCGGTACCAAGAGAGCAGCAGCCTGTAAAGGGACTAGTAGGAGCGGTGCCGAGAGAGAAACAGCCTGTAAAGGGGCGAGTAGGAGCGGTGCCAAGAGAGTAGCAGCCTGTAAAGGGACTAGTAGGAGCGGTGCCAAGAGAGTAGCAGCCTGTAAAGGGACTAGTAGGAGCAGTGTCGAGAGAGAAACAGCCTGTAAAGGGGCGAGTAGGAGCGGTGCCAAGAGAGCAGCAGCCAGTAAAGGGGCGAGTAGGAGCGGTGCCAAGAGAGCAGCAGCCTGTAAAGGGACTAGTAGGAGCGGTGCCGAGAGAGAAACAGCCTGTAAAGGGGTGAGTAGGAGCGGTGCCAAGAGAGCAGCAGCCAGTAAAGGGGCGAGTAGGAGCGGTGCCAAGAGAGCAGCAGCCTGTAAAGGGGCGAGTAGGAGCGGTGCCAAGAGAGCAGCAGCCAGTAAAGGGGCGAGTAGGAGCGGTGCCAAGAGAGTAGCAGCCTGTAAAGGGACTAGTAGGAGCGGTGCCGAGAGAGAAACAGCCTGTAAAGGGGTGAGTAGGAGCGGTGCCAAGAGAGCAGCAGCCAGTAAAGGGGCGAGTAGGAGCGGTGCCAAGAGAGCAGCAGCCAGTAAAGGGGCGAGTAGGAGCGGTGCCAAGAGAGCAGCAGCCAGTAAAGGGGCGAGTAGGAGCGGTGCCAAGAGAGCAGCAGCCAGTAAAGGGGCGAGTAGGAGCGGTGCCAAGAGAGCAGCAGCCTGTAAAAGGGCGAGTAGGAGCGGTGCCAAGAGAGCAGCAGCCAGTAAATGGGCGAGTAGGAGCGGTGTCGAGAGAGCAGCAGCCAGTAAAGGGGCATGTATGTGCGGTGTCGAGAGAGCAGCAGCCAGTAAAGGGGCGAGTAGGAGCGGTGCCAAGAGAGCAGCAGCCAGTAAAGGGGCGAGTAGGAGCGGTGTCGAGAGAGCAGCAGCCAGTAAAGGGGCATGTATGTGCGGTGTCGAGAGAGCAGCAGCCAGTAAAGGGGCGAGTAGGAGCGGTGCCAAGAGAGCAGCAGCCTGTAAAGGGGTGAGTCGGAGCGGTGCCAAGAGAGCAGCAGCCAGTAAAGGGGCGAGTAGGAGCGGTGCCAAGAGAGCAGCAGCCTGTAAAGGGGCGAGTAGGAGCGGTGCCAAGAGAGCAGCAGCCAGTAAAGGGGCGAGTAGGAGCAGTGCCAAGAGAGCAGCAGCCAGTAAAGGGGCGAGTAGGAGCGGTGCCAAGAGAGCAGCAGCCTGTAAAGGGGCGAGTAGGAGCGGTGTCGAGAGAGCAGCAGCCAGTAACGGGGCAATTGAAGCCTGGGGACCTTTCTGTGGGTAAACAGTGAATGATTGATCGATTGGTGGGTGAATGGGGAACGAGGGGATGGAGACCAGGGATTCTCACTGGAAGAACTAAAGGGGAAGGAAAAGAAAGATTTTTGCACCATGGGATGCTTCATCATAAATGGCTATTGTGGTAGAGACTAAAACATAATTTAAAAGAAAAGGGATAAATATCTGAAAAGGATGATTATAAAAGGATATGAGGGGAATGGAGTTACAGGAGAGAGCGCAGCACCGGCAATGGGGGCCGAATGGCCTTCTCCTGTGCTGTAATTTCTATCATTCTATGAAGACTCTCCTTTATTGAGCCCAAGGAGTGGTTTAGAAATGTTGGTGCTGAGCTGAGTTTAGGACCATGTACCCTGTGAAAGGTGCCCCAAACACTGAGCTCTGCCCTTTGTGCGATCTCTCAATTTGGTTCAGGTTGATCTGTGCTGCCTGTGAAATCCAAGTTCAGATCGGCTCTGCCTCAGGCCCCCAGTTCAGAGTCGACACCTTCACATGGAACCTGAGTCCAAACCAGAGTCCAAGGAGATAGGGAGAGAGATGGGGCCTGTTAAAAGTGGCATTGATTGGGGAGCCTGAACGCACCCTGTGCAGCACAGGGGGATTCTAGCTGTAGTTACAGGGTGAATATCAGCAGGTTATAGGATTATGACCAGTTTTAGGTAGGATATCAGGGTGTGATACCTATTACTAGCAGTTACATATAGACTATCAGTGCATTATTGTTTTACTGTTGGTAATGAGTGGAATCTGTTTACTATTAGTTATTGATGTAATTTCAGTGAGTTACTATTAGTTACTGGTGGAATCAAAGTTCCTCCCACCTCTGGTTGCCCCCCGCCCACAGTGAATCCCTTCTCCAGCCCTCAGTTTCCCCTCTCCCCTCCTTCGGTTTCCCCTCCCCCCTCGCCAAGGGAGTCCTCCTGATTCTTGGAACTTCTTGCACAACAGTTGCTGGTGTGAAACCAGGAGCAAAAATACTAAGCTACAGGGGACCCGAACTTTACAAGGTAAATGCAACAACATTTGCAGATGTCATGTGATCAGATGTCACATGATCAGACCTCCAGGAATACCTCCACCCAGAGTTGGCAACCCTACTCAGAACAGATTTTGGGTCGACTAGGCCTATATTCACTCGAGTTTAGAAGAATGAGAGGTGATCTCATCAAAACATATAAAATTCTAACAGGACTAGAGAGACTAGATGCAGGGAGGATGTTCCCGATTGCTGGGGAGTCCAGAACCAAGGTCACAGTCTCAGGATGCGGGGTATGCCATTTAGAGGAGAAATTCCTTCACTCAGAGGGTGGTGAACCTGTGGAATTCTCTACCACAGAAGGCAGTGGAGGCCAAGTCATTTGATGTATTCAAGAAGGAGATAGATATATTTCTTAATGCTAAAGGGATCAAGGGATATGGGGAAGAAGCGGGAACAGGGAACTGAGTTAGACGATTAGCTATGATAATTTTGAATGACGGAGCGGGCCCGATGGGCCGAACGGCCTACTCTTGCTCCTATTTTCTATATAACATACAGTGCTAACACTCCTGAGTTCAGACAACACACAGCGCTAACACTCCCTGAGTTCAGACAGTACACAGCGCTAACACTCCCCGAGTTGCGACAACACACAGTGCTAACACGCCCGAGATCAGACAACACACAGCGCTGATACGCCCGAGTTCAGACAACACACAGTGCTAACACTCTCCGAGTTCAGACAACGCACTGTGCTGACACTCCTGAGTTCAGACAACGCAGAGCGCTAACACTCCCCAAGTTCAGGCAATGCACAGCGCTAACACTCCCCATGTTTAGGCAACGCACAGCACTAACACTCCCCAAGTTCAGGCAATGCACAGCGCTAACACTCCCCAAGTTCAGGAAACACATAGTGCCAACACGCCCGAGTTCAGACAACGCACAGTGCTAACACTCCCAAACTCCAGTTCAACAATGACAACAACAACTTGCATTTATATAGCACCTTTAACATAGTAAAGCATCCCAAGGTGCTTCACAGGAGTGAGAAAGGATATTGGCTCTGAAAATCAAGATGTAGAATCAGTCCGGGTGGATTTAAGAAGCACCATGTGGCAGAAAACATTGGTGGGAGTTGTCTATAGGCCTCCAAACAGTAGTAGTAATGTAGGGGACGGCATCAAACAGGAAATCAGAGATGCATGTAACAAGGGTACTACAGTAATCATGGGTGGCTTCAATCTACATATAAACTGGCCAAACCAAATTAGCAATAATACTATGGGGGAAGAATTCCTAGAGTGTGTACGAGATGGTTTTTTAGACCAGTATGTTGAGGAGCCAACTAGGGAACAGGCTATCCTAGATTGGGTATTGTGCAATGAGAAGGGGTTAATTAATAATCTTGTTGTGCCGGGTCCTATAGGGAAGAGTGACCATAACATGACAGAATTCTTCATTAAGATGGAAAGTGAACCCGTTTAGGGTCCTAAATCTAAACAAAGGAAACTACGAAGGTATGAGGAGTGAGTTGGCTATGATAGATTGGGAAGCTTCATTTAAAGGCATGACAGTAGATAGGCAATGGCTAACTTTTAAGGAACGAATGCATGAATTGCAACAATTATACATTCCTTTCTGGTACCAAAACACAAAAGGAAAAACAGCCCAACCACGGCTAACAAAAGAAATTAAGGATAGTATTGGATCCAAAGAGGAGTCATATAAAGTTGCCAGAAAAAGTAGCAAGCCTGAGGATTGGGAGCAGTTTAGAATTCAGCAAAAAAGGGCCAAGAGATTGATAAAGAGGGGAAAAACAGATTATGAGAGTAAACTTGCAAGGAACATAAAAGTGGACTGTAAAAGCTTCTACAACTATGTAAAAAGAAAAAGATTAGTGAAGACAAATGTAAGTCCCTTACAGTCAGAAACGGGAGAATTTATAATGGGAAACAAGGAAATGGCAGAACAATTAAACAAATACTTTGGTTCTGTCTTCACGGAAGAGGACACAAATAACTTCCCAGAAATGCTAGGGAACCAAGGGTCTAGTGAGAAGGAGGAATTAAAGGGAATTAGTATTAGTGAAAAAATAGTGCTGGAGAAATTGATGGGACTGAAAGCCAATAAATCCCCAGGACCTGATAATCTGCATCCCAGAATACTAAAAGAAGTAGCCATGGAAATAATGGATGCATTAATTGTCATCTTCCAAAATTCTATAAATTATGGAACAATTCCTGCAGATTGGAGGGTGGCAAATGTAACCCCACTATTTAAAAAAGGAGGGAGAGAGAAAACAGGGAACTACAGACTAACATCAGTAGTAGGGAAAATGCTAGAATCTGTTATAAAGGATGTGATAACAGGACACTTAGAAAATATCAATGGGATTAGACAAAGTCAACATGGATTTATGAAAGGGAAATCATGTTTGACAAACCTACTGGAGTTTTTTGAGGATGTAACTGGTAGAATAGATAAGGGAGAACCAGTGGATGTGGTTTATTTGGATTTTCAGGAGGCCTTTGATAAAGTCCCACATAAGAGGTTAGTGTGCAAAATTAAAGCACATGGGATTGGTGGTAATATAATGGCATGGATTGAAAATTGGTTAACAGACAGGAAACAGAGAGTAGGAATAAATGGGTCTTTTTCAGGGTGGCAGGCAGTGACTAGTGGGGTACCGCAGGGATCAGTGCTTGGACCCCAGCTATTCACAATATATATCAATGATTTGGATGATGGAACCAAATGTAATATTTCCAAGTTTGCTGACGACATAAAACTAGGTGGGATTGTGAGTTGTGAGGAGGATGCAAAGAGGCTTCAAGGTGATTTAGATAAGTTGAGTGAGTGGGCAAATACATGGCAGATGCAGTATAATGGTGATAAATGTGAAGTTATCCACTTCGGAAGGAAAAACAGAAAGGCAAAGTATTATTTAAATGGTGAAAGATTGGGGAATGTTGATGTACAAAGGGACCTGGGTGTCCTTGTACACCAGTCACTGAAAGCAAACATGCAGGTGCAGCAAGCAGTTAGGAAGGCAAATGGTATGTTGGCCTTCATTGCAAGAGGATTTGAGTACAGGAGCAAGGATGTCTTACTGCAGTTATACAGGGTCTTGGTGAGACCACACCCGGAGTATTGTGTGCAGTTTTGGTCTCCTTACCTAAGAAAGGATATACTTGCCATTGAGGGAGTGCAGCAGAGGTTCACCAGACTGATTCCTGGGATGGCAGGACTGTCGTATGAAGAGAGATTGGGAGGACTCGGCCTGTATTCACTCGAGTTTAGAAGAATGAGAGGGGATCTTATTGAAACATATAAAATTCTGACAGGGCTAGACAGACAGGATGCAGGGAGGATGTTTCCCCTGGCTGGGGGGTCCAGAACGAGGGGTCACAGTCTCAGGATACGGGGTAGTACATTTAGGACTGAAATGAGGAGAAATTTCTTCACTCAGAGGGTGGTGAACCTCTGGAATTCTCTGCCATTGAAAGCTGTGGAGGCCAAGTGACTGAATATATTTAAGAACGAGCTGGATAGATTTGTAGACACAGAAGGCATCAAGGGGTATGGGGAGAGAGCGGGAATATGGTATTGAGATAGAGGATCAGCCATGATCATATTGAATGGTGGAGTGGGCTCATAGGGCCGAATGGCCTACTCCTGATCCTATTTTCTATGTTTCTATGTGATATCAAACAAAATTTGGCACCGAGCCACATAAGGAGGAATTAGGACAGGTAGGTCTTAAGGAGCATCTTAAAGGAAGAGAAAGAGGTAGAAAGGTGGCGAGATTTAAGGAGGGAATCCCAGAGCTTAAGGCCTAGGCAGCTGAAGGCACGGCGGCCAATGGTGGAGCGATTAGAATCAGGGATGTGAAAGAGGCAAGAATTGGAGGAATGCAGAGATCTCGAAGGGTTGTACAGCGGGAGGAGGTTACAGAGATGAGGAGGGGCGAGGCCATGGAGGGATTTGAAAACAAGGATGAGAATTTTAAAATCGAGGCGTTCGTGGACTGGGAGCCAATGTAGGTCAGCGAGCATAGGGAGATGGGAGAATGGGACTTGGCGTGAGTTAGGATATGGGCAGCAGATTTTTGGATGAGCTCAAGTTTATGGAGGGTGGAAGATGGGGGGCCAGCCAGGAGAGCATTGGAATAGTCCAGTCTAGAGGTAACAAAGGCATGGATGAGGGTTTCAGCAGCAGATGAGCTGAGGCGCGGCGAAGACGGGCAATGTTACGGAGGTGGAAGTAGGCGGTCTTGATGATGGAGTGGATATGTGGTCGGAAGCTCATCTCAGGATAAAATAAGACACCGTGGTTGTGAGTGCTCTGATTCAGACTCAGACAGTGGCCAGGGAGAGGGATGGAGTCGGTGGTTAGGAGTTTGTGGCGGGGACCGAAGACAATGGCTTCAGTCTCCCCAATATTTAGTTGGAAGAAAGTTTTGCTCATCCAGTCGGTCAAGCAATGTGACAAATGAGAGACAGTGGAGGGGTCGAGGGAGGTGGAGGTGAGGTAAAGCTGGGTGTCGTCAGTGTACATGTGGAATCTGACGTCATGTTTTCGGATGATGTCGTCAAGGGGCAACATGTAGATGAGAAATAGGAGGGGCCAAGGATAGATCCTTGGGGGACTCCAGAGGTAACAGTGAGGGAGCGGGAAGAGAAGACATTGTAGGTGATTCTCTGGCTATGACTGGATATATAAAAATAGAACTAGACGAGCGCAGTCCCACCCAGCTGGACGATGGAGGAGAGGAATTGGAGGAGGGTGGTGTGGCCAACCGTGTCAAAGGCTGCAGACAGGTCGAGAAGGATGAGGAGGAATAGTTACCATGGTCACAGTGACATAGGATGTTGTTTGTGACTTTGATAAGGGCAGTTTCAGTACTATGGCATGGGCGGAAACCTGATGAGAGGGATTCAAACATGGAGTTGCAGGAAACATGGGCACGGATTTTGGGAGGTTACAACGCGTTCAAGGACTTTGGAGAGGAAAGGGAGGTTGAAGATGGGACAGTAGTTTGCAAGGACAGAGGGGTCAAGGATGGTTTTTTGAGGAGGGGGTGATGACTGCAGATTTGAAGGGGAGGGGGACAGTACCTGAGGAGAGGGAATATTAACAATATCAGCTAACATGGGGGCCAGGATGGGAAGTTGAGTGGTCAGCAGTTTAGTGGGAATAGGATCAAGGGAGCAGGAGGCGGGTCTCATGGTCAAGATGAGCTCGGAGAGGGCATGAGGGGAGATAGGAGAGAAACTAGAGAAAGATGCAAGTTCAGGGCTAGGACAGGGGGGAACCTTAGGGAAAATTAGGCTTGGTGGGCTAGGGGAAGGGAGAGAAGTGGCAGAGGCAGTTGAATGGATTGTCTCAATCTTAGTGACAAAGAAGTCCATGAGCTCCTCGCACTTTTCAGACAATGCACAGCACTAACACCCCCAGGTTCAGGTAACACACAGTGCTAATACTCCACACAGTTCAGATAACACACAATGCTAATACTCCTGAGTTCAGACAGCTCTTACACCCTCTTTCTGAAGTCTGGCTGCTGCATTGATCTCCTTGACTGCCACATTCAGCAGGGTCTTTCTCACATCATGTCCTACCTCCCACATTGCATTGCAGATGGTTCCTCCAATAGTTCCATCATCAGCACTATTTGAGAAGAGACAGTCTCCCTCCATGTGAAACCCAATGTTCCTGAATCGTTGATCTTTTACAGCCTTGGTCTTGGAATCCTTATCTGAGGCCCCTTGCTTATGCCACCAACGGGAGAGACTGATGCCTCCTCAAAGTTGCTCCCCAGCACCCACTGCTTACTGCTACTCTGTGATCCATCCAGTAGTATTCACTCTGTGTCAGTAATACGCCCCCCCACCCTACCCCCGAGTGGGTGTATCTGGGATATTGCTTGAGTAAACAAAATACCATGACAGAATGAGTGAATCAGGTGCAGGAAGGGTCTTTCTGGAAGGATCAGGCTGTTCCAATGCTTCTTTCTTTAAACATTCAGCACTTGTAAGGGATGCAAAAGGACAACCAACTGACTTGTGCATCATGAGATGTGACTGAGCAATAGCAGCAGGCTTTTCCCATCATCCAAATATCAGCTCACATCAAAAACTCATTGCTTCTTAAATACTCAATTTCATTGCCAACCTGAATCTGGCAGCTCTCGTCCATCTTCTCCATCCCCCTCAGGCTCCCTGGTGTATCTGTTCCAAGAATTGCAGTTCTTGCTTCCTTCTTTGCCTGCTGAGGGACTTGATGCTGGCCAATCTTCCACCCTTGGCTGTCCTTTGCCTCTGGTTCTTCATATGTTTCTCCTTTGGCTTCACACATGGAACAGACTAATTTGCAACCCAGCTGCCTGCAGACATTCCCTTATGAACATGCCAGTGGGACATTGCAGAATCATGTTTTCAGCAGCATGTGCATGGATACTCGTGCCTTCATTCACCTTGGCCAACCTGCTGATGGCTTTAGAATCTTTCCAGCACTAAGTGGCTAATCACAAGGTGGTGGAGTTGCCATTGCCCCACCCCGGGTACCACCTCCATCCAGACTACCCACTCATCCTTTACTTAGAGCTTAACTCCCTAGGTGCTAAGGAGTCTTTACCTTCTGAGCCTAATCTATATCAGAAATATCTCTTACCAATGTTCAAGTGTGGCTACAACATTCTCTCATTCCTCCTTCTTGCTGACCCCCTGTTCTTGTGGACACTTCAGCCTTTCATGAGCCACAGCCTGCCCTGATTTCCTTCCATTCCAGTGGCAGCGACGCAGTCAAGGATGGGTTTCTCACTGGAATTCTCAATGAGCCCTCCCGGAATGTGTCCTTTATACCGTATCTGCAGACTGTAATTGCAAATACTGTTCAACAGGCATGTAGCTCTGAATAATGGTTACAGCAGGTTGGATGTGGCCTAAAGCAATCAGAATTGGCTGGGGTGGCGGTGAATGTCACAATGGGCCAGGATGTGGTATGCCCGGAATGATTTGGGGCATTTCGGGGAGAGCGGCAGCAGACAGGGCTCCTGAGTAGGCAGGGATGAATCAAAAGGCCAGAATACAACAGCACAGGAAGCAGTGACGGAGCGAACCTTGAGCCTCAACAGAAATGAGAGCATTGATTTTAACCCCTCCATACCCAGCGGAAATGGGACGTAAGCAGGTTTAAGATTGTGGCACGATGCCACACACCATCTTCTCGCTGACCATGCACCACGTGCCATTTTAAAAAGGCACGTTTTTGTTAGCGTAAGAGGCCCTCACCGTAGGAAGGCGGGGGCCTTGTTGAGATTCAAAAGTTGGGGTCCGATGACGCCACTTTAACGTCGTATCACAAGATCAGCGCCTGGTGCTGGCCTCACCAGGGAAAACTGTCGCCAAATAGCAGCAGGCCCAGAAGAGGGCCAAGAAGGTAAGTGACCTTTTCTATATATAAATGGTTTACTTGTTGGCTACAAGGAGCAGGAGTGCTCCTCCAGGCCCCATGAGGAAATCTGGGGCCTCTCCTGCCCCAGGTTTCCCTGTCCCTCCTACGATGGTAATCACCTACCTCCCAACCCTGCCTCCGCTTCACTAATCTGATTGCTGGGAACCATTCCTGAAAGTCCCTAGCTGCGGCTGCCTCGTGTCATTGACGTGGCCTCAGGCGGAAGTCAGACCTGCTGTATTTAACTGAGACCCAGGAGTTCAAATGGCCTCACGTTGGCTAGATGCTCGCCCCACCATCCCCGAGTTAAAATTAGGGCTAAGATATCGTTTGTTCAGAAGGGTAAAAAGGAACCTGGAAGAAACATAACTGCAGGGATAAAATATAAAAGTTTTTAATACTTCAACAGCATGATGGTAGTCAGAAAAGAGGCAAGAAAAGATGCAAACTATAGTGAAATGAAGGATGAATACAAAATAGATAAAATACTATTTGATTAGTAAAGTACAGCACAGAGGAAAAGAAGGACAATGCAAGTACTCACAAATGGTGTTGCAATAGCCAAGGATTAAGCGATCTGGAGGTCTCAGTAAACTCAGTGCTCAACATGTCCAACCAAACAGACCAACAATCGAGTTACATCAAAACTACAGCACATTCGGCCCAACTGGTCTATGCCGACGTTTGTGCTCCACACGAGCCTCCTCCGTCCCTACTTCATCTAACCCTTTCAGAGTACCCTTCTATTCCTTTATCCCTTATGTGCTCATCTAGCTTCCCCTTAAATGCATCTATGCTAGTTGCCTCAACTATTCCTTGCGGTAGCACGTTCCACATTCTTACTACTCTTAACATTCTTACCACATTGGATTTATTAGCAACTCTTATATTTATGACCTCTAGTTCTGGACTCCCCCGCAAGTGGAAACATTTTCTCTACGTCTACCCTATCAAACCCTTTCATTATCTTAAGACCTCTATCAGGTCACCCCTCAGTGTTTTCTAGAGAAAAGAGTTCCAGCCTGTTCAAGCTTTCCTGATAAGGATATCCTCTCAGTTCTGGTATCATCTTTGTGAGTCTTTTTTGCACCCTCTCCAATGCCTCCATGTCCTTTCTACAATATGGAGACAAGAACTGTGCACAATACTCCAAGTGTGGTCTAACCACAATTCTACACAAGTTTAACATAACTTGTTTGCTTTTCAATTCTATCCCTCTAGAAATGAACCCTAGTGCTTAATTTGCCTTTTTTATGGCCTTATTAATCTGCGTCACTACTTGTATTGATTTGTGTATCTGTACCCCTAGATCCCTTTGCTCCTCTATCCTGTTTAGACTCTTATAATCCAAGCAGTCTGAGGCCTCCTTATTCTTCCTTCCAAAATATACCACCTCACATTTTTCTATATTGAAATTCATATCCAATTACATGCCCATTCTGCAAGTTTATTAATGTCCTCTTGCATTTTGACGCATTCTTCTTTTGTATTAACTACACCCCCTAATTTGGTGTCGTCCGCAAATTTTGAAATTCCGATTGTACTTCGAATGTACTTCTGATTCCTGAATCCAAATTGTTAATGTAGATTGTGAACAACAGTGGTCCCAGCACTGATCCGTGTGGAACACCACTTCCCACCTTTTGCCAGTCTGAGTAGCTACCCTTAACCCCTACTCTCTGTTTTCTGTTTTATAGCCAACTTGCTATCCATTCTGCTACCTCTATCCAGAGTTCACATGCTCTGACCTTAGCGATGAGTCTACAATGCGGTACCTTATTGAAGGCTTTTTGAAAATCAAAAAATATTACATCTACTGTACTACTTTTGTCTACTCTTTCTGTTACTTCTTCAAAGAATTCAATAAGGCTGGTCAAGCATGACTTTCCCTTCTGAAATCCGTGCTGACTAGTCTTTATTATATGTTCATTCTCTAGATGTCTTTCTATTACATCTTTGAGTAAAGATGTAATAGAAAGACATCTAGAGAATATTTCCTACCACCAACATTAAGCTAACTGGTCCATAGTTCCCTGGACTTGTCCTATCTCCCTTTATAGATATAGGAAAAACATTATCCGTCCGCTATTCAAAAAACAAAATACTAGATACCAAATACTAGAACAGTAAAGGACAAGTTAGATGAGATCATGCTAAAATTGTATTGTGCCTAATAAGACCATGCCTAAAGTAACGTGTTCAGTTCTGGTCACTAAAACACGAAGGAGACATTCAGACATTCAGGGTGCAATTAGGAGAAGAGCCATGGAGTTGGTCTCTAGGTTCAGAGGACCAAGGTAAGAGGAAAGATTGTAGAAATTTGGGCTTGTGAGCCTTGAACGGAAATGTCAGAGAGCTACACAATACAATAAACAGTATGGGAGAGGAAGATCCAGAAAATGACTTCAAGCTAAACCATGAGATCAGGGCCACGGGATGCAAATTCAAACTAGCAAAAGGCAAATTTAGAGATAACGTCAGGCAATTCTTTGTACAAACGGTGATCAACACATCGAATGGACTTCAAGGTATAGTGCGAGCAAAAACCCTGGAATCATTTCAAAAACATTTGCATGCTTTGACAGGCGGGGGTGGGGAGAAGAGAAAGAATCTGTTGGATCTTCCTTTATGGGTGAGCTGAGATGGGCCAAAAGCCTTCCTCATCCATATTGATCTAATGCAATAAAATGAAAAGTTATGCTTTCCCTCAGCTTTTGCTTCATTGTTTACTTTACTTTCCTTTTTGTATGTGCACGTATACATTTGGTCTTGGCGGGATACTAAGGACATCCACAAATGGTCACTGAGATAATTTGTAAAATAACAATAATGGATACCTAGGCCACTACAAGGCAATAATCTTAAATTATTACAAGCAGAAAGAAACAGAGTCTGCAGGATATAGTGGGTTCACTGAAATGAGGTCAATAGGAGTATGAATTGAGCACGAAGATGAGAAGAAATGGTAAACATGAAACATGTCTCTAAATGCATCGTGAAAGGGGTTAAATTTGGGATAAAAACTTATTTTCTAAACACAAACAGCTAAGTTTAAAAAAAATAACAAAGCATGCTAACTTTAGTGATATGCTGGATAACCTGGAAGAAACCTGCAGGCATAAAGGATAAATGTTTTTAGTACTTCAACAGCAAGAGGGTAGTCAGATAAGAGGCCAGAACCCTCAAAGATGAAAACTATACTGAAACAAAGGATAAATAAAAAATAGTTAAAATACTAATTGATTAATTCCTCCAGGTATTCACTAGGGAAAACATAAGCAACATAAGGTACTCCTCATGTACCGGTAACCTAAGTAGAATCAACGACTTTGATGTAAATTAGATGCAAGTCATGGTGAGGACAAAAT
Source organism: Heptranchias perlo (assembly GCF_035084215.1). Taxonomy (NCBI): domain Eukaryota; kingdom Metazoa; phylum Chordata; class Chondrichthyes; order Hexanchiformes; family Hexanchidae; genus Heptranchias; species Heptranchias perlo. Next base: position 92,002,472 of record NC_090326.1, read on the forward strand.
GGCTGATAATAGTGGTTATCCCACAGCACCAAGAGGGACAAGAGAGAGATTTAGGTGGCATTCACACTGAGAGGGCTGCAGCTGCGCCCAGAGAGGAAAATCATTCAGAATAATACACGGTTAGCATCTGGGAGAGAAGAGATGCTGTGTACTGCATGTAGATTGACAATAACAACACAAAATAGGTGAGAGCAGGGTTGGAAAATTTTACTCATCAACTAGCTTGGGGAGAATTGCTTTCCATCTTTAGTGAGTCTCAAATACAGGGCCACTCATTAGCTTGCAAGTAACATCAATTTGTTTATCCCTCTATCACTTCCAATGCTAATTTTTATTCTCCTGCTGGATCTGGTCCTTTGTTGTCCATTGCATCTCTGCTTATCGACTGTACAGAAGCTATTTTCTTTTTCATTCCATCCCTGGAAAAAACTTTCAGTTTTCCAATAGCCTCTCTAAGGCTTAAATCTCTTTCCCTTGGCCCTCCAGCCACTGCAATACTACTGCTACTGTCAGCAATTCCGTTAGCTCTACCTTTGATGGCTTTATCCTCTTCAAGTCTCTGAGGGTCTCCTATCCCCTCTAGATTTACCTCGAATACAGCTCCCATTTCCGAAACCTCAAATCCAAAGATCATAGTCTTGAGCACATTTCGTACACAAGTCGTTGATTCTACTTAGGTTATTGGTACTTGAGGAGTACCTTATGTTGGTTATCCACTACCAGATCTGGCTTTACTACCTAAAGGAATACCTCTCCATGTCACCCTCTTCAAAGCAACGATCCCAGAATTTTCTTCTCAATGACAAATAGCATCCTCTAACTCCCTACACCTGCCCCTTCCATCCACAACTCTAATGTCAAATGCAAGAAGCTTTTGGACATTTTTGACTCTAAAATCGAGACTAGCTGCATTGCCATCTTAGATGCCGTCTTCCCCTTTTCCCAGCCTCTTCGTCATCCCAGTGCTGACTCTCATATTACACTACAAATTCTCAGCCATCTTTTCCCTCAGCAGGCTTATCCATGAGATCTATCTGCTACTTCCTTAACCACCCCCCCAACCAAACTTCTGAATACTCAACTACCTTTACTTGCCTCAATCCCTGTTGACATCATAAATGGTTTCCTTTCCTTAAAACCTTCTCAAAATACCCGATTCCATGCCTCTTTTTTTCCCCAACTACCAGCCCATTTCTAACCTGTTTTTTCTCTCCAAATTCCTTGAACACATTGTTGCCACCCAGCTTCATGCTCACCTAAACCAAAAATTCCCCCTTTTGAATTCCTACAATCTGGTTTGCACCTGACACACACCAACAAAACAGCATTGGTCAAAGACACTAAAACCTTCCATTACATGGTCTGGGAGAGCTCAGTGGAAACATGATGAAAGAAATACAGGAAAAGTGTTCCACTTCCCAGTACTAACCTGCCTTAATTGCAACTTTAGCATAACACTCCCTACTGCATCAGTGTGATTCTTTTAAAACTCCTTACACCAGCCACCCTTTTGGTCTCTGAGTTACAGTGTCAATATAATGCCAAATTGTACTAAAATACATTCAATTTTGAGATTGAAACTCCTTTTATATTGCACTCTTGCTGCCATCATAGAGCTGATGTTCTCGGGGCTAGATTCAAATTAGTTTCAGAGCTGACATCCCTCATTTTTATGGGCACAAAAACTCAGCAACAAAAGGTATCAAAAGTTTGCTGAAAACAGCAATTCTACAAAAGTCGAGTCGCACATTTGCACATGTACAGTAAAGTGAGCTCTCAAAAATGAGCCTAAGGCTTTTTAAACTCTTTCTCTCCAAAATCTTCATACATTATGTGCCAACAACCTGTTTTACTATTGTCCAATGCTCACACAGTGATATATATGACATCCAATGTGACTGTGACGTGGTAAACTATCCCTCCTCAGCTTTCACGACCTTTCTGCAGCCTTTGACATGTTTGACCATACCATTCTCCTCCAACACCTCTCCTCCATCGTCCAGTTGGGTGGGACTGCGCTCGCTTGGTTCCACTCTTATCTATCCAGTCATAGCCAGAGAATCACCTGCAATGGCTTCCTTCCCGCTCCCGTTATGTCTGGAGTCCCCCAAGGATCTATCCTTGGCCCCTCCTATTTCTCAACTACATGCTGCCCCTCGGCGATATCATCTGAAAACACAACGTCAGTTTCCACATGTACACTGATGACACCCAGCTCTACCTCACCACCACCTCTCTCCACCCCACCACTGTCTCTCATTTGTCACATTGCTTGACTGAGCAAAAATTTCCTCCAACTAAATATTGGGAAGACTGAAGCCATTGTCTTTGGTCCCCACCACAAACTCCATTCCCTAGCTACCGATTCCATCGCTCTTCTTGGCCATTGTCCAAGGCGGAACCAGACTGTTCACAACCTTGCCATCCTATTTGACCCTGAGATGAGCTTCCGACCACATGTCCGCTCCATCAGCAAGACCGCCTACTTCCATCTCTGTAACATTGCCCATCTCCATCCCTACCTTAGCTCATCTGCTGCTGAAACCCATCATCCATGTCTTTGTTACCTCTAGACTCGACTATTCCAATGCTGTCCTGGCTGGCCTTCCATCTTCCACCCTCCATAAACTTGAGTTCATCCAAAACTCTGCTGCCCATATCCTAACTCACAACAAGTCCCATTCACCCATCACCCCTGTGCTCGCTGACCTATATTGGCTTCCGGTCCAGGAACGCCTTGATTTTAAAATTCTCATCCTTGTTTTCAAATCTCTCCATGGCCTCGCCCCTCCCTATCTCTGTAACCTCCTCCAGCCCTACAGCCCTCCGAGATCTCTGTGCTCCACCAATTCTTGCCTCATGCACATCCCTGACTTTAATCGCTCCACCATTGGTGGCCGTGCCTTCAGCTGCCTAGGTCCTAAGCTTTGGAATTCCCTCCCTAAACCTTTCTGCCTCTCTACTCCTCTCTCCTCCTTTAAGACACTCCTTAAAACCTACCTCTTTGACCAAGCTTTTGGTCACCTGTCTTAATATCTCCTTATGTGGCTCGGTGTCAAATTTTCTTTGATAATGCTCCTGTGAAGCGCCTTGGGATGTTTTACTACGTTAAAGGTGCTATATAAATGCAAATTGTTGTTGTTTTTGTTGTTGATTTAAAACTTAGTGTATGGAAATAAATAGAGAAAATTTGCTCTAAACTGGTACTTGAATTTTACAACAATGCTTTTCATGGTAAAGAATAGAAATAGTTTTTCCCATGAATTATGTTTAATAAGTATGTTTTGATCTCAAGTGTTCCACTGGATTTGATTTGGAATCCATAAGAACGCCATTATTTTCCTCATACCACATCATTATCTACACAGTGTTAAATGGTCCATGAATTATCTGGATGATGATGATAAATTTTATTTAATAAAGAAATTACAATGAATTAGATCTGCCATTGTGATCCAAATGCCCACAAAATAGTTCTGAAGAGTTACTTAACATTACATGTAATTGATTTATTTAAGTCTTTACTATCATTAAAATATTTAAGATCTTTATGTATAATAATCCTAATGAGTTTGAAAGTTTAAACAAATCACCAACTGTACTTCATTTACTTCACTTGATAGATATAAACTATTTTGCATTACAGGAAGCAAGCATTGTGTTGTTTGCACTGTACTGACAGTCACAAAGCTGTTGACTTAATTAATTATATTTTACTTACTAAATTGAAAATCTAGCAAAGCCATCTTACCCTGGTAAAGTGAGTCACTGCTTTCTTTACAGTCAAATCAGTGCCTCATCCGCAGAACCACTGAAGCATGGGAGGGGAGGGGAGGGAGAATTCCCACAGGGTTCTCCCAATCTTCCATAACTTCTGTGGAAACCTTGGAGAAACAGCCTAAACAATATTTTTTTTTAGCCATTTACGCTGTTTCTCAGGCAGGGTTCAATGATCTTCTGACAAAGTTACAACAGTAGATTGGAAATTCTAGCCATAGATGTTTAAAGTACAGAAGGAGGCCATTCAGCCCATTGTGTCTGTGCCAGCTTTTTGCTATAGCAGTCCAAAATTAATCTACTGCCCTACTCTCTCCCCATTGCCCTGCCTCTTTCTCTTCTTCAAATGTTGATGTAGTCTTCCCTTAAAAGATGCAATGGTCTCTGAGTCTGCCAATCCCTATGGCGAAACATTCTATGCTCAACCAACTCTCTGCATAAAGAAATTTCTCATAACCACTTTCCACATTCTCTTAGTGACAGTTTTAAATTGAATACCCACTGACTCTCCACTGCAAGAAATAGATTTTTACTATTCACCAAATCAAAAGCCTTCATAATTTAAAAAAATCTTATTAAATCTCTTCTTAGCCTTCTCTACTCCAGTGGAAATAGTTCCAGTATCTCAAGTGTTTCTTTTTACTCGTTCATGGGATGTGGGCGTTGCTGGCGAGGCCGGCATTTATTGTCTATCCCTAATTGCCCTTGAGAAGGTGGTGGTGAGCCGCCTTGTTGAACCGCTGCAGTCCGTGAGGTGAAGGTTCTCCCACAGTGCTGTTAGGAAGGGAGTTCCAGGATTTTGACCCAGCGATGATGAAGGAACGGCGATATATTTCCAAGTCGGGTTGGTGTGTGACTTGGAGGGGAACGTGCAGGTGGTGTTGTTCCCATGTACCTGCTGCTCTTGTCCTTCTAGGTGGTAGAGGTTGCGGGTTTGGGAGGTGCTGTCGAAGAAGCCTTGGCGAGTTGCTGCATTGCATCCTGTAGATAGTACACACTGCAGCCACTGTGCGCCGGTAGTGAAGGGAGTGAATGTTTAGGGTGGTGGATGAGGTGCCAATCAAGCGGGCTGCTTTGTCCTGGATGGTGTCGAGCTTCTTGAGTGTTGTTGGAGCTGCACTCATCCAGGCAAGTGGAGAGTATTCCATCACACTCCTGACTTGTGCCTTGTAGATGGTGGAAAGGCTTTGGGGAGTCAGGAGGTGAGTCACTCACAGCAGAATACCCAGCCTCTGACCTGCTCGTAGCCACAGTGTTTATATGGCTGATCCAGTTAAGTTTCTGGTCAATGGTGACCCCCAGGATGTTGATGGTGGGGGATTCGGTGATGGTAATGCCGTTGAATGTCAAGGGGAGGTGGTTAGACTCTCTCTTCTTGGAGATGGTCATTGCCTGGCACTTGTCTGGCACAAATGTTACTTGCCACTTATCAGCCCAAGCCTGGATGTTCTCCAGGTCTTGCTGCATGCGGGCTCGGACTGCTTCATTATTTGAGGGGTTGCGAATGGAACTGCACACTGTGCAATCATCAGCGAACATCCCCATTTCTGACCTTATGATGGAGGGGAGGTCATTGATGAAGCAGCTGAAGATAGTTGGGCCTAGGACACTTCCCTGAGGAACTCCTGCAGCAATGCCCTGGGGCTGAGATGATTGGCCTCCAACAACCACTACCATCTTCCTTTGTGCCAGGTATGACTGCAGCCACTGGAGAGTTTTCCCCCTGATTCCCATTGACTTCAATTTTACTAGGGCTCCTTGGTGCCACACTCAGTCAAATGCTGCCTTGATGTCAAGGGCAGTCACTCTCACCTCACCTCTGGAATTCAGCTCTTTTGTCCATGTTTGGACCAAGGCTGTAATGAGGTCTGAAGCCGAGTGGTCCTGGCGGAACCCAAACTGAGCATCGCTGAGCAGGTTATTGGTGAGTAGGTGCCGCTTGATAGCACTGTCAACGACACCTTCCATCACTTTGCTGATGATTGAGAGTAGACTGATGGGGCGGTAATTGGCCAGATTGGATTTGTCCTGCTTTTTGTGGACAGGACATGTCTCAAGTGCCTCCTCATAACTATAATATCTCACCCCTGTCATCATCAAGGTGAATCAATGCCAAATACCCTTTATGGCTTTAATGTCCTTTCTATAATGAAGTGATCAAAACTACACACAGTTCTCTAACTGGAGCCAAGCCATTGCCTTGTACAGATACATCATTACCTTTTTGCTTTTGTACTCTATGCCCCTACTTATAAAACCCATAGCATTGATCTTTTTAATGGCTCATTCTACCTGCACTTAAACCTTTAGGGAATTATTTTCATTTCTAACTATAAGCCCATATCTAATCTCTTTTCCTCCACACTCATCAGTGTCTCTCCATTGACTATATTTTCCCGTTCCTTGTTTTAAATTGCATTCTGTCCATTCACTGGCCTGTTTGAGTACTCTTAAAGTTTTCCTTATTGTTTGCCAAATGTCCTAGTTTTGTGCCCTCGGCAAAATTCAATATTATGCTCCCTATACCCAAATTCAAATCATCTATATACATTGAGAACAAAAGTGGACCCAGCACTGACAGTGGCATACACCACTGCTAAACCTCCAATCCAAGCAATATCCGTTAACTCTAATGCTTTATTTCCTGAAATTTCCTGCATACTACCAGTCTACAATATATGTCACCAAGACGAGTGCCACCATAATCCTAGAGAGCTTTGTCAGTACAGTTCCATATATAAATCTCACAATCTCATGGCACTGAGGTAGCAACAAGTAGGAGTAAAAGGTTAGGGTCACATGTGAAAAGAGTTTTAAGCACAAGGGATAGCCACGGTATTGAGAAGTAGCAGTACTATTGGGGCATAATAGTAAACACATGGTAGTAAATATACAGATATCTGGCTAATTGGCATGTTTGTGTATTTTTTCAATATATGCTTCCTGTTATCTGTCTCATATGGCAGAGTAAAAGAAGCTTTACTCTTATCTATCCTATGCTATACCTAACCGGAGAGTGTTTGATGGCAATTTTAAATCTCTCCATGTCCTTGCCCCGCTTTATCTCTACAACCTCCTCCAATCCTATATGCCCTCCTGAATGCTCCATTCCTCTGACTGATGCCTTCTATGCGTCACCCTCCCTTCAACCCACCATTGGTGGGAGAGCCTTTAAACCTTTTTGAGTCTGCACCTCCCTCGCCACCATCTAAGACCACCTCAAAACCTATCTCTTCAACCCAGCCTACAGTCACCCCTCCTAATATCTTCCTTCCTAGCTCAGCATCTATTTTTATTATGACTTATTATGAAGTACCTTGGGATTTTTTTAAGGTGCTATCATAGGTGTAAGTTGTTGTAATTAGCTGTATTAAATATGCAAAGTATGCAATAAATATGATGGTTACTAGTACAGTATTGCTTCACCACGTGTTTTGGTTTTATTGATCTTTAAGCCTGGGCCCTTTTTGATTTAGAAAAAATGAAAATAATCAGAAGAAATAGTGGAAGATGAGTCCAATGATTGAACGACTGTGTTCACTAATTGTTTGAACAATGAATACCATCTCCTTACTCATAACATGGGTCTGGTTCTTCATAGTCTGAAGATTTTCTCACTGTATTAGTCAGTGGAATGTAAATGAATGCCCTTTTTGATCCATTAGTTCTACAATGCTGGCAAACATTCTCAAAGATGTGCTGTAATAATACCAATATATTTTGCTGCATTAATTACAATACATTTATTATTTATGAAACAATGAGGCACATTAAAATACAAATTGTAATGATATGTATTGAATCATGAAACGGTTTTTGTTTTTGTACCACTTCATAGTAACTGTGATTTCCACTACTAAGTTATCATCTTACTGTTGAACATCATATTATGAATAATAACTAATTCATTACAGAGTACAAAATTATAGTACATCAATTATGGGACCATTTATTTCCCCAATTACCACTGACACAGTTGAGTGTTATCAAAATCTGTTTATTACACTTGTGAGTAATATGTGGCACTGCCTCAATGTTCACTGCACTTTGAACATTTGTAAATATGGCAAGGAAATAAAATAACTTTGTTGGGGAAAGACATAACTATTTGTTTTAACAATCAACTCACATCAGTGAGGGATACAATATTATAGACACTTCTGCTAGCAAATTAAAATAAGTGACAATCATTAAATATCATTCTTTAATGTGTTATCAACGTCTTTGGATAAAGTCTTGTACTGTCTTCCACTCAGAAGGGGAATCTGTAGAAGGAAAAATATCTTGTTAGTCAAACTCATGTGATCAGATGAAAAAATAGTAAGCGTGTATTCTATAGGGAATTATTTAATACATTAAATAGATCTATATCTTTTTGTCACCTTTTACTTACCAGCAGTTGAAGACCGTTTTCCCATGAGTCCAACAAAACTCTCTAACTTATGCCCTACAAAACAAAAATATAGTACAGAAAAGTCGATCATCTAATTATATTATTGATCTTACCATGTATTTATCATAAAACTTACAGTCTTTTTTTCTCTAGAGACAATACATTGTATTTTCATTGCCTAGACAAGTAATAATTGAGTGAGAAAAGCAAACAATAATTCACTTGAGTGAATATCAATTACTGAATTACATGGAGTAGAATTGGGTGTTCTGGTTTTACCTTGAATGCAATTTCTGCATTGTATCATTAGAGGCAATAACTTTTCTGACACCTAGTATTTGCTTTTCCTGTCATTTTAAATGATCTCTAAATGATTTCCAATGTCCATTTTAGCTTTTATATATATATATATACACAAAAAATACTTCATTTATTTAATTTTTTTAAATCCTGATCTTTGAGTAGAAGACCACACGATCCTATTGTAATAATGAATTTGAACCATATGTGTATTGAGGTTCTACCATGTCAGTGCTCATTTATCTTAGCTTTATGCCCTGGTATAGTAGCTTCCGCCCTCCCCCTGCCCACACACACAATATGTAAAACTCACATTCATTGTTGCTTAAAGTCAGAAACCATGCATAGCACTTCAGAACCAATGTAAATAAATAGAGCCCAAAGTTTTATTGTTACATTAAAGTGGTGGGTGATATAGAGGCCCTGAAAAATGTTCAAAGGAAGGCCACTAGAATGATCCCTAATTTAAAAGCCCCTAGTTATCATGATAGGCTTAGAAAACTGGGTCTTTTTACTCTAGAAAAACGTAGGCTTTGGAGAGATTTAATTGAAGTTTTTAAAATGACGAAGGGACTAGACAGTGTCTGCGTGGACAGGCTATTTCAACTAGGTCGATAAGGGAAAACAAGGGGTCATGCATGTAAGCTACGCAAGCATAGAACAAGATTAGATGTCGGGAAGCTGTTCTTTATGCAGAGGGTTATCGACACGTAGAACAAGTTACCAGCTTGTGTGGTGAACTGTGGATTTGCTGCAATAGTTTAAACAGGAGCTGAACAAGTTCCTTGCTGTGGCTAATATCACTGCATACAAAAGACAAGTGGGACATTGGGTAGGCACCTCATGGTCACTGTGATCTCCTGGAACTTGTTCTGATTGCCTTCGGGGGTTAAAGGGGAATTTTCCAGATTTTTTCCCCTGAATTGGCCAAGTGTTTTTGTTAATCTGATTCTTTGCCTTTTCTGGAAGATTACATGATTATAGATGGAAGGGTACACTGGGAGTCAGGATGTTTAGTTGTGTCATGACTACTTGGGACAGGCTTGATGAACCATCGGTCTTTTCTTGTCTGTCTTTTCACATGTTCATAAAATCCATACAAGTAGCATGCTACCGCACCAGGGAAAGTATGCTCCTGGCATTTCTGCATTTACAAAAAAGACTTATTCATTGCTATAGTAGGTGTGAGCTTTAGATGTTCCATATTCATCAAAACATACAGGTAAGCACCTCCAGCGAGAAACTTGTTTTTGAATAAAAAATATGGTCCTGACATTTAAAGCTGTTAAGGGCCCTAAATTAAATTTGAGTGGTGTCAATGCAATTTAGAGTAGAGCACAGAAAATATGCTTACAGTTAGCAAAGATTGGACAGCTTAGTAAATTAAGTCATCCCAATAATTCTAAACAAACTGATGATCAGAATGGAAAAAAAACAGAAAATTGTTGACTAATACAATAATATAGGGTATCAGGTCCTCAGGTACTGTCCCCTTCCCCATCAAATCTGCCGTCATCACCCCCCTCCTCAAAAAGCCATCCTTGACCCCTCTGTCCTTGCAAACTACCGCCACATCTCCAAAATCCCTTTCCTCTCCAAAGTCCTTGAACATGTTTCGCCTCCTAAATCCGTGCCCATCTTTCCTGCAACTCCATGTTTGAATTCCTCCAATCAGGTTTCGGCCCCTGCCACAGTACTGAAATGCCCCTTATCAAAGTCACAAATGACATCCTATGTGTCCGTGACCGTGGTAAACTATCCCCCTTCATCCTTCTCTGCAGCCTTTGACACAGTTGACCACACCATCCTCTTCCAACGCCTCTCCTCCGTCGTCCAGATGGGTGGGACTGCCCTTGTCTGGTTCCGTTCTTATCTGTCCAGTCATAGCCAGAGAATCACCTTCTCTTCCACCTCCCGCACCATTACCTCTGGAGTCCCCCAAGGATCTATCCTTGGCCTCCTCCTATTTCTCATCTACATGCTGCCCCTCGACAACATCATCCGAAAACACGTCAGATTCGCTGATGACGCCCAGCTCTACCTCACCACCACCTCCCTCGGTCGCTCTCTGATTTGTCACACTGCTTGTCCAAGGAGGAGCAGAAATTTCCTCCAACTACGTATTGGGAAGACCAAAGCCATTGTCTTCAGTCCCCGCTACAAACTCCATTCCTTAGCCACTGACTCCATCCCTCTCCCTGGCCACTGTTTGAGGCTGAACCAGACCGTTCGCAACTTTGGCGTCCTATTTGATTGTGAGATGAGCTTCCGACCACATATCCGTTCCATCACCAAGACCGGCTACTTCCACCTCCGTAACATCGCCCATCTCCACCCCTGCATTAGCTCATCTGCTGCTGAAACCCTCATCATGCCTTTGTTATCTCTTGACTTGACTATTTCAATGCTCTCCTAGCCAGCCTCCCATCTTCCACCCTCCATAAACTTGAGCTTATCCAAAATTCTGCTGCCCGTATCCTAACTCGCACCAAGTCCCGTTCACCCATCACCCCTGTGCTCACCGGCATACATTGGTTCCCGGTCCAGCAATACCTCAAATTTAAAATTGGCGGCCGTGCCTTCAGCTGCCTATGTCCTAAGCTCTGGTATTTCTCCCCTAAACCTCTCCACCTCTCTACCGCTCTCTCTTCCTTTAAGACGTTCCTTAAAACCTATCTCTTTGGCCAAGCTTTTGGTCACCTGTCCTAATATCTCTTAATGTAATCAGTGTAAAATTTTGTTTGATAACGCTTCTGTGAAGCACCTTGGGACATTTTACTACGTTAAAAGCACTTTATAAATACAAGTTGTTATTGTTTTTGTTGTTAGAATGATTTGTTAAAGTGTCAGACTCTGTAACACTAAGGTAAATTTGAATGGAAAGCAATCTTTAATATACACAAATGTGCCTGATGCCCATATAGATTTTAACTAAAAGACCAAACTGAGTATAGTAGTTTATTCCACTGTTGTAAGGCATAAGGTCTGTTTTGTAACTGGTAGAAATAGTGGAATCCGGTTATTACAAATCTCTGATTATAACAAAACTTTCTATTAGTCTCAGTGGGAGGATGTATTGTGCCAAGAAAAGCCCAGACCTTCATAAAAGGAATCACAGAAATAAAGAACTGTTTTGCCAATTGAGAGCTTGTGTCAATATTATTGGACTTCGTTATGATCATTATGATAAGGAGAGAAGAGAACAGGACCTCCATCTAGGAACATTAGTGAGTGAGTTTGAAAAGTCATGTTGGAAAAGGATTGCTGAAAGCTCCATTATATTTGTTAATATATATGAGATGTGTTTACAAGTATCACAGGACAACCTCTGATATAATGACTCAAGTGCTGGGCAAGTGTCCTCTTTCATGAGATTTTTAACATGATTTGTTTTCAGGAGTACTGCAGTTGCAAGCATCTGGCTACTTAATCAATTGGAAGTCAATAGGTTTGCAGATTTTCTCAATCTTGAGTGTATTATAGTTGCTGGGACAATCTACAGAAAGGTTGACTATCCTTCTAAATCGAATAAACACTAACAACAAACATTTGTTGTTGCTTTATTAATGAATCCGTGCCTCAGCCAAAATTCAGACCTGTCTTTACACGCTCAGCATAAACATTAATCTGCAGCATTCTGTTCCTTGGGCTATTTTAATTCTGCACAGTCTTCTTTGAATTGGTTCATTCAGCATCTGCTTTGTAGATCAACTATATGACATCACAGATTAAAGTCTTTATGAAGCATATTGTTCAAATTATTTATGCAATAAATATAAGACATGTGAGACTTTAATATTGAATCCAATCCATTAAATTACAATTAAATCAATATAGGTTTTTTACAGATTTATGATTTGGTTTTTCTCAGTTATTAGCTTTTCAAAACTTACGTTTGCGAGTCAGTGGCTTGTTTCCTGGAAAAGAAGGAAAAACAATAAAAACTGATTTTTCCAGCAAACTTTCCTGAAATGAGAAACACTGTCCTAGATTGAGTTAATGACTCTGCAGAACAGCTATTGATGCCTTTATATCTCCAACATAAAGGTAGCCAGATCTGTTTTCATAATGCATCTCTGATTAATGCATTTAAATAATGAAAAAATAATTTCAAGTGTACCTTACTCATTATTCTCTTTCAATACTGCTGAGCATGTCATCAATTACATTCATTATCCTAGAATTAATCTACTTATGCTTCCTCTTAACTGAAAGTGACTTAACAAGGATCTCCATATATTATTATTGAGAGCTTGGAGAGCAAATTTTAATATAACATAAACTAATGCTTTTTTTATTATTTCACACTCTGGACAGAAATCATTTCTCCCAAGGCTAAATTTAATCATTTTAATGATTTTCATTCATGCTGGCCACATTTCTTTGATGGAGAAATTAAACAAATGTGGTTGTGGTTAATCCAGCAATTAGAAACATAATCTAAATGCAACAAGAAATTACACAGGGACAGTATTCAAATCAATACAATATCAGTGATCATTGCTTTAATAACTGCAGTTCCTCATTTCGTACTACAACAATAGCAGATGTATCTTTCATGCCTTTTTCACATTTTATTGAGTTTCAAGTAATATCTACACATATGAAAAGTACTCATATATAAATTATTTTATTAATTCAAATATTTAGCACCATTTTTGCTTTTAATATTTGACTTAAATGGAGCTATGTACCCAACAGACTGAGCCATTGCTAGAAATGCATTAAGGTCCTGATAAGTAAATAGTACTTATTTCTGGAGAGAATGCCTGTATATAATTGAAAGTACTTTACAAATGATGGCCATCCAGGGAGGTCCAAGGTTCAATCCTGGTCTATGTTGAGCTAGTTGATCTTGACTTGGGGCAGAAAAGGGAGAATTACAAATGACCTCAATGTCCAGCGGCTAGGAAATGGAAAAATCAATTGGAATTTATGGTTCTAATTGGTATCCAGTGCTATCTGCTGGAATGGTGTGCACGTGTATTGACATTAGGTGAGGATTGGACTCAGCTGTGATGCCCCCACGCTGAAAAATAGCCTATCAAAGCCCAGCATCCAGACTCACATATGAGACATGGGAGTATAGGAGGATCTGTCTCCCAATATGAATCAGCACCTTCAGGAGGATGGAAAAAATTGTGTTTAATTATTCCTAATGGATACATAACCCATCTTTAACTATAAATCCCTAAATGTATTTTTATCAAGTTGAGGAGATGCTGGATCGTTCAATGATAAGAACATAGGTTAATGAATAGATATTTTATACAAACCTCAAAGTACCTATACAGGATGCATGAAATGTTGATATTCACAGATGCCGAAATGACATAAGTATTTCAATTTCTTATGTTTTAATATATTTTACTAAACACTGAGCTCTTCATATCAAACGAAGCCTCTTGTGCATGTGAATAACTTTATTTACTCAACTGAAAATTGATAATAGCCTTCAATCTGTCAATTTTTGGTTAGTAATCAAGTATAGCTGAATCACTGTTGTTAAAATAGCTTTTATAATGGGCCAGATTTTGCTATCAAAATAACGATAAGGCTAATGGCGCTCGCTGTTATTTATGCATAAATGGTACAGCAACTTTAGGCGAGGAGCAGATGCACAATTAAATGCCAAGATCCAAAAGTTGCTGTCCGAGTTGAGCAGCTCTGCTGCTAGCTTCGCAAAAATGGCATTTCACTGTCTGCCTCACCATTCAAAGTCATGAAGTTGCTGTATTTGTGCGGTAAATACGAACTAAACTCGCAACAGAAAGTTAAGTCTTGTCAAGAGATACACAGTTGGTTGCTCTATTCACTCAGGTCCCAGATGCCCTGTCTCCCTCTCTGCACCATTATCAGCTCACACTTTCAGCAACTTAGTGGGTAAAAACGTTTTGAACTGAATGATGCAGGGGCAAGTCTCACTAATGGCAGACGCTGTTAGATGTCTGGCTACAGCAAAACCTGGCTCAATATTTTTATGCTGAAATTGGGAGGGGGTAGAGAGCTGCATTTTGTATTTCAATCAGCTTGAAGTAGCCTCTTCAGTGTAAAATATAGTGAAATATTTATCATAACAATTTGTAAATCATTTTGAAATTTTCCCAAGAATGCGTCCATCAAGATCTCTGGTGTGATACTGTTGTGCTCAACTGGAGAAGGTGGTCTTTTATGGGGCACCTTTGCATCCACGCAAGGTGGTTTTAGCCATGGATCAGTGGGTAGCACTCTTGCCCCTGAGTCAGAAGGTTGTGGGTTCATAGTCCCGCTCTAGAGACTTGAGCGCAAAATCTAGGCTGACACTCCTAGTGCAGTCGTGAGGGAGTGCTGCAGTGTTGGAGGTGCTGTCTTTCAGATGAGATGTTAAACTGAGGCCCCATCTGCCCTCTCAGGTGGATGTAAAAGATCCCGTGGCACTATTTCAAAGAAGAGCAGGGGAGTTCTCCCTGTTATCCTGGTTAATATTTATCCCTCAACCAACATCACTAAAAGATAATCTGGTCATTATCACATCGCTGTTTGTGGAACCTTGCTGTGCACAAATTGGCTGCCGCGTTCCCTACATTACAACAGTGACTACACTTCAAAGTAATTCATTGGCTGTAAAGTGCTTTGGGAGATTCTGAGCTTTTGAAAGGCGCAATATAAATGCAAGTTTTTTCTATATGCATTGGCTCAAAAGTGTTAGTATAGCTCAGGAATCGAGTTGAAGACCTGACCCCTAACTGCATTAAACCCAAGTGACATGAGACCAATTCCAGGAAGTAAGTTCACATCCTTGGGCTTTGCACCAGCTGCAGTATAACTATGATTCAAAGCCAAGTCTAAAATAAAAACTGATCATCCAACAAATTGTCTGAGAACTTTCTGAATTTAAATTTGAACGCTTCTAATGCTAAATTTTAACCGGGCATTGAAAAAGTGGCCCTTTACCAATGGGAAGAGTGGCACACACAGCCAGCAGTATAACTTAGGTCTTCGACATAACGCTCTACAAATATTTTTCTGAGTTTAATTGGCCTCTCATTGTGCACTAATGCTCATTTTTTCAGCCAATCAAATCTCTAATTTTCTACTAAACTTAAAACCATAAGGACAGTCAGTATGGATTTGTAAAGGGCAAGTCATGCTTGGTTAATTTATTCGAATTTTTTGAGGAAATTATTGAGTGTATAAATAAAGAGAATGCAGCAGATGGTGTTTATCTAGATTTTCAGAAGCAATTTCATAAGAGACTTGTTGCAAAAATTAAGGGGAATGTATCCACATAGATAGGGAGATGACTAAAGGACAGAAAGCAGGTCAGAGGGTAATGGATGCTTTTTTGGATTGGTGGGATGTCATCAGATGTGTCCCCCAGGGCTCTATGTCAGGACCTCCTTTGTTTTCCAGTTATAGAAATGATTTGAACACAGACACAAGGGGAATAATATTGACCTTTGCTGATGATACCAAATCAGCAAATTACACTAATTTGTGAGATTTATAACCGAGTGAAGGGATAGGGAGATCTAGGTCACAGATACACATATTTTAAGGTGAGAGTGAAGATAGAAAGGCCTTAAAAAGGCAGGTGGGTTTTCGATTATGGGGGCATTGAATACAAAAGCAAAGAGACAATGTTGAATTTGTGCAAGTCACAGCTTGAGTGCTACATGCATTTCTGGAAACCCCATTGTAGAAAGGATATTAGGATCGTAGAAAGGATATTAGGATCATAGAAAGGATACAGTAATGATGCACTAGAATAATACCAAGAATCAGAGGTTAAGCCTATGAGGAAAGGCTTGAAAAATTGGGGCTTTTGTCAATAGAGCAAAAGAGATTGGGGGGGGGGTCTAATACAGGGTTTAAAAGTTACAAAAAGTTTTGAGAGGGCAAATAGTGAAAAATTGTTTACAGTAATTGACAAATCAGAAAGAAGGGGGCATAAACTCAGGATCATTGCTAGAGAACAAAGTAGGAAGTTACAAGATTTTTTTTCACACATAGGTTATTAGAACATGGAATGCTTTAACATGTGTGGCTATTGAGGCAGAGATTATAATATCACTTGAAAGGAGACTGGATGAATATTTCAAAAGGGAGAATATAAAGGAAAGGGCAGGGAAATTGGATTAAAGTATATAATGCCAGCTGAAGAGTTAGCACCTGCACAGGGAGGGTGGGCCAATAGGCCTCCTTCTGTCTATAATTTCTATGATTCAATTTCTATTCTAGAATGATAAATAATGTCCCCAAACGCTATTTATAAAGACGCATTATGACACAGGGGTAATTTACACTTTTTTCACTGCTTTACTCACAGGTTCTAATTAAGCAATTAGGTGGGAAATGATTACATACTACTGATGTTTTTTCATTCTTTAAGCTATTTTGTTTTCTGCCTTCGTCCTTATGCAGCACGCCATCCCAGCTGACAAGGTGATAAAGCAGCCTTCTGTCTGGTTTCTGACCATGTTGTTTTAGAACTAGTTATTGTGCGAGAATGGAACAAAATAACTAACTCGGCAATCCTTTGGGGACGTGTCTGACTTTCTTCTGTGACATACCCATTGTAATTAGCAAGAGCTTTCATAGAATGATGCAGCACAGAAGGAGGCCATGCGACCCATCGTGTCTGTACCTTTGTTAAGCTATGCGATATTATTTTCAAAGGTGTTGATCATATGACAATAAATAAAAAAATAATTGTTTTTAATGATTGATCCATTATGATTTATTATGTAAAGCTCATAAGAAATTCTATTCCCATTACAGTACAAAAACACGCCACTGCTGGTCCCTTGATAGCGTTCACAGGCAGAACAAACAGCAGTTATATTGGTTTGGGGGTTGTACAAGAGACGCTCCTTTTGATAGTTTACATTAACTACTGTATCTGCATCCAAGAAGAAACATAACAGGAAGGAAAGAGATTCTGCTCTCTTTATAAAAGCATTGGTTTTACATCCATGTCTGCACATCACAGCTTGTGAGGATTCCACTGATTAGCGAACTATTGGGCTGTAACAGCAACCAGAGCCCTGAAAGGTGTGCTCTATTCACGAATATGTGTGCTTGTGTATTCGCATCTAATGTAAACTATCTGGTTCAGTATTACTAACAGTATACAACCATGCTGGATAACAGGTGAGATAACCTGTAACAATAAACCGGATTAAATATAGAATGTTTAAATAGAAATTAAACAGCCGTTTAAACACCAGGTGCAGCATGTGGAACTGAAGGAAATTTATCAAATAATAATCACAGACATTTGAGACATTGAGTTTGTAAAAAAAATGCTCAAATATTAAATAAAATGCAGCTCGAGGTCAATCGTAAAAAGCAGAAATGCTGGAAATCTGAAATATAATCTGACCACGCCCGGTCTTCGCCATAAAACATGAACCTTTCTGTTTTGATGTGATCGATCTGCTGTGAATTTCCAGTCTGTTCTGTTTTTATAGAATAGATCTGGCTTCTTTACATTACGTGTCAGTTGACACGGTTTGATTTTTTGTAAGTATATTCCAAGAAGTTTTGTAGCTTGGCATTAGCAAGAATGCGATAGTGCGAATGAGCACTGTTGCCAGTGGTGTCATCAGATGAAATAACTTGGCAATACCCTACAACCAACCTCGTTTAGTTATCAACACTGCAAAAAAAAAACACATTTTACCAATTGATCGCCTTCCCATTAAGCCAAAGAACTGCTCGGGTCGTGGTTTCCTGGCCATTCGCCTCAAGAGCTCCCGAACGGAATCCGGTTTCAGCTGCTCCTGAAATCAAATCACATTGGACAACCACTAATACAAATCCGGTGTAATCTCGCATTACATTTTTAGTATCGGTCCAGGATTGCTGGAACAGACTTACCAACGGTTCATGGGCAGCAGGTCAGGACAGGAAAGGGAAATAAGCACAATGTTAAACCTATCTCCCGTAATATCGCTCTATTTATGTATGCCCTAGTCTGTTACTTTTAATGTAGTGTCTCGGGAGGCCACTTCCTCAAACAGGAATTTCATTTTAATTACGATCGATTTTCTAAAAATCGCAAAAGGCGAACTCGAGCAAGAACCCTAGCCTAGTCTCTGTAATTTGTGCTCCTGCGGGTTACTGATGTATTAAAACTGGACAAGATTTTGCAGTTCTCATGTGATGAGATGCTGCTGGGTTGCCGAATTGTCGCCTCTGTACCGGCTCGGCTCTGCTCACTTTTCTGGTACTTCTACTTTGGGCAACAGGTTCACCAAACTCGGACCCATTCTACATTTCATGCATTTACTTCCATGGCAACATGTCCGTGTCATTGTATAAATAGGGAGTTATAATTATAGTACGAACTCGATCGTCATTAAGAGTTCAGTCCAATATATTTGTTTTCACACGGTGCGGCTACCTCTTGGATGTCCCACTTATCGAAGTTCCAACTAATCGCATCTCATATTGCACTGACATAATTTGTTTGCATGCTCTATAATTTTACATATAACATTTAAAATTAATAAATTAGCAATGCTCACAAATATTTTTGTCGCTAGATAACGATCTGCAATGGAATATTCTGAGTCCATAATTACCGATTTATTTTATAGTTCGAAACATTTACACGATATAGAATCAGGAAGGTAGCCTGCAACCCATCATCTACACAATAACGGGACCGGTTTTGTCTCTGCGAGAGAAACAGACAGGGACTTGGCAATTATCCTTTGACGCACTCAGGAATTTGATTCGACCAGGTTTACATATAAGTGCATTTAACAGTGTACATTTAATTGCATACACACCTGACTATCCACACCCAAGTATCCATCTAGAAACTCACATTCATAGAGAAATCTTATTAAATTCACCATCCGCTTACTGATCCATTACTGATAGATCCCCATTTGGATAATTACATGGGTAAGATGGGTATAGAGGGATATGGGCCAAGTGCAGGCAATTGGGACTAGCTTAGTGGTATAAACTGGGCGACATGGACATATTGGGCCGAAGGGCCTGTTTCCATGTTGTAAACTTCTATGATTCTATGATTTACCACAGCAATGAATAAGCGCCATCATTGTGTCACTATAACTGACACAGTCTTGTCTATGGGAGGGTACCACAGTGAGCTTTTTTTAAAAGTCTCTGCGTTTTTTCTAATTATGTAAGTCATATTTTCACTTACTATTCTAAAACTTTGGATTCTAGACACCCGCGCCACTTGATGCAGTCGAAAAATTATGAACATAGACGATGCTGTCCTGAAGTCACAAGACACTCGTTTAAAAAGGAACAAGACTCACTTATCCAACTACTCTACCGTGCTTTACGAACATTGCTTCTTTCGTGCCGTTTCCATCTCAATTCCAGCATTCCTTTTGTCTATCAGTGCTGGAATCCTATCGAATTATACGCCAGGAAGCTCCAGCCTCTTCCACAAGTAAAAAGTTCCCGGTACCTAGCTCAGCGTTTAAAGAGACAGGTCTTGTTTCACTGCGTGAGGAACAGACTGGGATATGGCAATTATTTCTTTTCACGCACTAAGGAATTTGATTCCACCAGATTTACATATAAGTGAATTTGACTGTGTACATTTAGTTGCATCCATACCTGACCATCCAGGTATCCAGTTAGAAACTCACCATCCGCTGACTGATAGATCTCAATTGATTTACTGTAACAATGAATAAGTACCGTCGCCATATTACTGTAACTGACATATGGGAGGAGATCTTGATACCACGGTGAGTTGGTCAATGCATCTTAAACCAAAAAGTACTTTGGGAGCTAGTACTACAGGTAACTACCCAAGTCCTATAACCCTTAACGACTTTAGATTCGTGAGGCACGGGGAAAACGCAAACTAGCTATTGTAAACCCAAGCACAGATTTAAATACTTATTTTCTTTATAAATTGCGACTTCGAACATTACCAGGCTTTGGTCGCCATCAACCCACAGAGACGCGTCTTCATCAGGAGAAATCTCTTCGCAAAAGTCTTCTGCCAAAACCAGGAGGATGACAGTTAGTGCGAGCAACCGGAGGCTTCTCATCTTGGGAGCCGGGAGGGGTTGTGGCCGCGCTGACTCCGGCTGTGTGGAGCTGGAGCTGTGGAGCGAGTGGTGAGAGTTGAAGTGGCGACGCGCTCTCCTCGCCTGTACCAGAGGAGGGTGCCCGCCACCTGGCCCCAGCCCAATTCGTGCTTTTCCGTCCGATCCCGGAAATTCCCGAGCTCTCTCTCTCTCTCTCTCGCTGGCTCAGATTACCTGCCAACTACACGGGCAGAAACAGCAGCTCCCGTTCTGACTGACAGGGAGGCTGAACTGGACGGTCTTCGCGAAAGGTACAGTTCGGAATGTCTCAGATCCCTGATCTCAGAGCCGGAGTCTGAATGTCAGTCCAGTTTGGAACTCCGTGCAATTTATACTCTGCACAAGAGGTCGATACAGCGCAGGTACTTCACTGATCCAAAAATAACCCTCCAGGATTTCGAAGGTGAACGAGTCTTTCGTCAGTCTGACAAATGGAATTAAAGAGTCAACATTTAAGTGCAGAAATGTCAAGATCTCTATTTTTTTTTCCTACCGACTGATTGTTGAAATCATTTCCCCGATGAGAGTAACAAAGTACATGCGTGCCCAAACCGACGTCAGTATTTTTGCGTAATACTTCATTTCCATTCAATAGGTGCCCCGGAGTCAATCATTTCATTAAGTTTTTAATAACTGTAATTGGATTGCTCAGAAAGGAGCTCTTTTGGATACATAGGTGACGCATTAAAACGGCTTTAGAGACAAATCAAAATATATAATACAAAATACCTTAATCTTTTGGGAAATGCAGTCAAGGTTAGAATTTGATTTGTAATGATCCATCCAAAACGTCTGAGTATTATTTACTTGAAAGTTATGGAATGAAGACTAGGAACGGCAATTTAAGCTGTAATGTACACAGGATATTTTTCTTATCAATTAAATGGCTAGATGTTACAATTACTTCACCACATGCAAATCGTATTATTATCACTAAATATTCATAGATTAATGTTATATTAATTTCCATTTGGGGTTAATTTCATAATTGAGCGTTTTACTGCAACTGTGTTCAATTTATCGCAATAATTTGCTGTGCAAGATTTTCTCGTTGCAGCTATTTCGTGATTAAACAAAATGAAAACATCACCTAAGATCTGAAATTAGGCTGTTCTTACTTTAACTCAATTAACGGTATCATCGTTATGATTCTTGTATTTTGCACAACAACAATCTTGACATAATTTTTTTAGCGTATAAAACGCCGAAGTTGAATTTCTGAAGATGTTTGACTATAAAAGGTAACACATCAAATTAGCTTCAGCTAACAAGGCTAAATGTTCGCAGTCATGGTCGATTTTAGAATGGTAGGGAATTACGGTGTCGACAACAACAGTCAGGTAACGTGTAAATACTCAGGACCCCTGCATAATTGCTATTGGGGCAAATTTTTATCTTTTGACATATCTATGGCGAAATTTTAACCCCGTTCTTTATAAATACATTTTTGATTTAATTACACAGAGGAAATCTCCCGTTGTTAATTATCCAATTGTGGTGTTTATGAAAGGTAGACAATAACTAAAGATGTCTCGCAGTTCATGTGTTTTCAAGGCTACCGTTGCAATTTAGTGAACTTATGGCAAAATACAATCTACAAATCCAAAGCAAAATAGAAATAAATAAACGCCATAAAGACATCAACAAGATATTTAAGGAAACAAAAACATCTTTGGTTTACTTTTTTTCGTTTTGTAAAACCGGCAGGACGTCTAATCTTATTTCGGGAATACGTCAGGTTTATCTTAAGTTATATTTACAATGACCGGCTCCACTTTACCTAATCAGTGCTACAACTAGCTACTGATAGCTACCTCTGTGTACATGTATTTTGTTACGTTTGAGCTTTGTCACTGTTCCCAATTCACCCCTTCATTTTACCACAGATACAAGTACTGGTAAGGCGACTTTTTTCAAAGAGAACTCAACTCTTGCTTCAGTGAGAGTTGGAATCGTTCACATTTATACAGCGCCTTTAACATAGTAAAACCTCCCAAGGCGCTTCACAGGAGCATTATCAAACAAAATTTGACACAGAGCCACTAAAAGAAATATCAGGACAGATGACCAAAAGCTTGGTCAAAGAGGTAGGTTTTAAGGGGAGTCTTAAAGGAGGAGAGAGAGGTGGAGAGTTTTAGGAAGGGAATTCCAGAGCTTGGGGCCTAGACAGCTGAAGTCACCACTGTCATTGTCCTATAGGGAGCCAATGTAGGTCAGGGAGCACTGGGGTGATGGGTCAAAGGGACTTGCTAACAGCATGTACTTTAAGGGATGTAAATGCAAGCTGTTTCACGTTTGACAACGAAACGGTGGATATTTGGCAGAGTTGGAGTGGGGTATAATCAGGAAGACTTTCATTTTCCGCAGACAGATGGGTTTACATTGTGAACACAGTACTAAATTATAAATGGTTAAATATCACTTAAGAATTTTCACAAAGAAAACTGTTAACCACATTTAGCTTCACTCCAGATGCACAGAGTATTTCTCTGATGTGAATGAGTTTAAGAGTCCATTTATACTGCCGCTACTAGTCTGAGTACTTGTTTCATCCATGCAGTACACTGGGATTCTCCTACCCAGGGGAGGGCTCTGCACAGGCGTGGTTACAGAACTCCCCCGACAGCCCTTACATTTTAAATGTTCGCAGAGCAGGAGTGCTTGCACTCTTAAAACATTTAAATCAACTCAGAGTGAGTTTAAGAAGTGCCCAGGGATCCAAAGGACTCTAAAGGTGCTTTTTAAATGAAGTCGACATTGCATTGGATTAATTCCACTGCCACGGGCTCCCAGTGGGAAATTGTACTCGTAAGGAGGCTGGATGGAGAACTGGCTACCATGATAGAGCTCCCTAAGAATGTGACTCCTCGTGGGAGTGAGGGATTGTGGAATTACCCTATAGCCATGGAGAGCTATAACATCACACCCTTAAACTCATTCACATCAGAGGAGACAGCTCTCCCAAGGGCCATATACCACTCTCCTCCAGAATCTGGGACGAAACTCTGGAGTTATCCTTAAACTTAAGTAATGCAAAAATGACTGAATAATTCTGGAG
This sequence comes from Heptranchias perlo, assembly GCF_035084215.1. Taxonomy (NCBI): domain Eukaryota; kingdom Metazoa; phylum Chordata; class Chondrichthyes; order Hexanchiformes; family Hexanchidae; genus Heptranchias; species Heptranchias perlo. The sequence goes on from NC_090326.1 coordinate 92,026,071, forward strand.
TTTGGGGGGCCGATCTGACTCCAGAGGAGAGTGTTGTGAATTAAACAGAATTACATAGAATGTATAGCACAGAAAAGGCCATTCGGCCCAACAGGTCCATGCGGTGTTTATGCTCCATACGAGCCTCCTCCCTCCCTACTTCATCTAACCCTATCAGCAAATCCTTCTGTTCCTTGCTCCCTCATGTGTTTATCTACTTCTCCTTAAATGCATCTATGCTAGTCACCTCAAGTATTCCTTGTGCTGGCGAGGTCCACATTCTAACCTCTCTCTGGTCAAAGAAGTTTCTCCTGAATTCCCTATTCCGGAAAGATTGAGCAAGCTGAGGCTGTTTTCTCTAGAAAAGAGAAGACTGAAGGGTGACCTGATAGAGGTCTTTAAGATCATGAAAGGGTTTGAAAGGGTAAATGTAGAGAAGATGTTTCCACTTGCGGGGGAGACCAGAACTAGGGGCCATAAATATAAGATAATATAGACAGCTACTCCACCCACACCCCCCATCTTCCTTCCCTATACTTTCTGATTATGTTTTAGCCTGCAGTATTTAATTGCCAGTCCTGTTCTTTATATAGCCACGTTTTAGTTATTCCGACTACATCTGGTTCGTCACTATGGATTATTGCCTCCAATTCCCCCATTTTATTTTGGATGCTGTGCACATTGCTATACAGGCAGTTTATTTCATCTTTAATAGTTATTCCTTTTACTTTATTTTTAACAGTCCTTTCATACTTCTGTTTTATAACTGTATTTGTTCTTTGACCATTTATGTTATCTTTATTCCTTACTCTGATCTGACCTTTACACTACTCATCTCCCATTTCTTTTATCTTTAAGCTTTTGTTATTGCTACCAGATCCCTCCCTCCATCTTGCTAGTTTAAAGCCTTATGCCCAGCCCTATTTATCCATTCCGCTAGGACACTGGTCCCATTCCAGTTCAGGTGGAGCCTGTCCCAGCAGTACACCTCCTTCCTGTCCCAGTACTGGTGCCTGTGTCCCATGAAATGGAACCCCTTCTTCCCACATCACTCTTTCAGCCACACATTCACCTTCCTGATCCGTTTATCCCTATGCCAATTAGCACGTGGCTTGGTTAGTAAACTTAAGAGTACCACCCATGAGGTCCTGCTTTTCAGTTTAGCTCCTAGCTTCTGATATTCCCTTAGCAGGACCTCCTCCTTGTTCTTCATTATGTCATTGATGCCGAAGTGGACCATGAGATAAGAACATAAGAACATAAGAAATAGAAGCAGGAGTAGGCCATACGGCCCCTCGAGTCTGCTTTGCCATTCAACAAGATCTTTTTTTTTTATTCGTTCATGGGATGTGGGTGTCGTTGGCGAGGCCAGCATTTATTGCCCATCCCTAATTGCCCTTGAGAAGGTGGTGGTGAGCCGACTTCTTGAACCGCTGCAGTCCGTGTGGTGAAGGTTCTCCCACAGTGCTGTTAGGAAGGGAGTTCCAGGATTTTGACCCAGCGACGATGAAGGAACAGCGATATATTTCCAAGTCGGGTTGGTGTGTGACTTGGAGGGGAACTTGGAGGTGGTGTTGTTCCCATGTGCCTGCTGCCCTTGTCCTTCTAAGTGGTAGAGGTCGTGGGTTTGGAAGGTGCTGGCAAGTTGCTGCAGTGCATCCTGTGGATGGTACACACTGCAGCCACAGTGCGCCGGTGGTGAAGGGAGTGAATGTTTAGGGTGGTGGGCGGGGTGCCAATCAAGCGGGCTGCTTTGTCCAGGATGGTGTCGAGCTTCTTGAGTGTTGTTGGAGCTGCACTCATCCAGGCAAGTGGAGAGTATTCCATCACACTCCTGACTTGTGCCTTGTAGATGTGGAAAGACTTTGGGGACTCAGGAGGTGAGTCACTCGCCGCAGAATACCCAGCCTCTGAGCTGCTCTTGTCGCCACAGTATTTATGTGGCTGGTCCATTTAAGTTTCTGGTCAATGGTGACCCCCAGGATGTTGATTGTGGGGGGTTCGGCGATGGTAATGCCATTGAATGGCAAGGGGAGGTGGTTAGACTCTCTCTTGTTGGAGATGGTCATTGCCTGGCACTTGTCTGGCATGAATGTTACTTGTCACTTATCAGCCCAAGCCTGGATGTTGTCCAGGTCTTGCTGCATGCGGGCTCGGACGGCTTCATTATCTGAGGGGCTGCAAATGGAACTGAACACTGTGCAATCATCAGCGAACCTCCCCATTTCTGACCTTATGGTGGAGGGAAGGTCATTGATGAAGCAGCTGAAGATGGTTGGGCCTAGGACACTGCCCTGAGGAACTCCTGCATCAATGACATGGCTGATCTTCGACCTCAAATCCACTTTCCCGCCTGATCCACATATCCCTTAATTCCCCTAGAGTCCAAAAATCTATCTATCTCAGCCTTGAATATATTCAATGACTCAGCATCCACAGCCTTCTGGGGTAGAGAAGTCCAAAGATTCACAACCTTCTGAGTGAAGAAATCCCTCCTCATCTCAGTCTTAAATGGCCAACCCCTTATCCTGAGACTATGCATCCTAGTTCTAGACTCTCTAGCCAGGGGAAATAACCTCTCAGCATCTACCCTGTCAAGCCCCCTCAGAATCTTGTATGTTTCAATGAGATCACCTCTCATTCTTCCAAACTCCAGAGAGTATAGGTCCATTCTACTCAATCTCTCATCATAGGACAACCCTCTGATCCCAGGAATCAATCTAGTGAACCTTTGTTGCACCCCTTCTAAGGCAAGTATATCCTTCCTTAGATAAGGAGACCAAAACTGTACACAGTACTCCAGGTGAGGCCTCACCAAAGCCCTGTACAATTGTGGTAAGACTTCCTTACTCTTGTACTTGTAAAAAAGGCCAACATGCCATTTCCCTTCCTAATTGATTGCTGTACCCGCATGCTAACTTTTTGTGTTTCTTGTATGAGGAACCTAAATCCCTCTGAACACCAACATTTAACAGTTTCTTACCATTTAAAAAATATTCTGTTTTTCTATTCTTCCTACCAAAGCAAATAACCTCACATTTCCCCACATTATACTCCATCTGCCACCTTCTTGCCCAATCACCTAACCTGTCTATATCCCTTTGCAGACTCTTTGTGTCCTCCTCACAGCTTACTTTCCCACCTAGCTTTGTATCGTCAGCAAACTTGGATACATTACACTCAGTCCCTTCTTCTAAGTCATTAATATAGATTGTGAATAGCTGAGGCCCAAGCACTGATCCTTGAGGCACTCCACTTGTTACAGCCTGCCACCTTGAGAATGACCCGTTTATCCCTACTCTGTTTTTTCCGTCCATTAACCAATCCTCCGTCCATGCTAAAATGTTACCCCCAATACCTTCAGCCCTCACCTTGCGTAACAACCTTTTATGTGGCACCTTATCGAATGCCTTTTGAAAATCCAAATATTCTACATCCACTAGTTCTCCTTTATCTACCTTGCTAGTTACATCCTCAAAAAACTCTAATAGATTTGTCAAACATGATTTCCCTTTCATAAAACCGTGTTGACTCCGCCTAATCATATTATGATTTTCTAAATGTCCTGTTACCAATTCCTTAATAATGGATTCCAGCATTTTCCCGACGACCGATGTCAGGCTAACTGGCCTGTAGTTCCTTGTTTTCTCTCTCCCTCCTTTCTTGAATAGTGATGTTACATTTGTTGCCTTCCAATCCGCTGGGTCTGTTTTAGAATCTAGCGAGTTTTGGAAGATACTAACCAATGCACCAACCAATGACAACTGGATCTTCCCCCTCCCTTTCCAAGTTCCTCTCCAGTTGCTCCGAGATGTCCTTTACCCATGTACCAGGTTGGCAACACACCCTCCTGGACTCTCGGTCGCGACCGCGGAGGATGCTATCTATGCCTGATCATAGAATCCCCTATGACTACAACCTTTCTATTCTGATCCTCCACCCCTTGGATTGCCTCTTGCTCCACAGTGCCTTGGTTAGCTTTTTGGCTGTCCTCCCTGCAGCCTTCATCCTTATCCTCACGGGTATTAAGTACCTTGTACCTGTTGGGTGGGACCAGTGTCTGCGTGAAATCTTTCTCTACCTCCCTCTCCCTTATGTATCAGAGTGGCTCTAACTCGCACTCCAGCTCAAAGACTCCGAGCTGGAGTGCCTCAAGCCAGAGACATTTGCTACAGATGTGGCAATCTGGGACAGTTTCACTGTTCACAAACTCCCACATATTATAGCCCCTCCAGGAGGTCGTCTCACACTGCTTCAGCTTCATGGAACATATCTCCAGTCTTAAACAAGTTGCTTAGGAGGATGTTCTGCACACTTCTAAACTTATATAAAGTTGCTTTAAATGTACTGACAATATACTGGCTAGGCACATTCACATAAGCTCTCTCTTTGATCGTAGAGTCAGATTCAAAGCCAGGCAATATAAACTTGGTGCTGAAGGCTGTGAACTGCAGCTACTGTTCGAAGTCAATGGCTATAGATTAAACAGAGCTTCAGCTTGCAATTACTGTATATTGCCAAATTTGAGTCAGGCTCCATTTCACAGTGATGCAGAAGTGACATCTGAGTCAGATTGCAACTGGAGTGTAGAATATAACAGCGTGAGACCCACTTAGGGAAGCTGTCTAATGTCCCTTGATTCAAAAAGTACTCAGGTCATCCACTGGATTATCCTTGACACTTTAAAAACAGAAGCAGAGCTTTTAAAAAATATTTTGAGAGTGTGGACACTTTTACCCATGTTCACATTTAAAAGTTACTGAGCAGGAGTAGAGGAGTTCTGTGCACATGTGTAAGAATACACTTCGCAGCCCACAGTATAACATGGGTGCTGCTGGCTGTGGATTGTATTTGGATCTCTGACTGGTAAGCACAGTACACAGTAGCTTTAGCAGTATCTTGTTCTGTCAAACTTCTCTACAAAGCATTATTTTTTTCTGAAACAGAGTGGGGATTTCTTTTCTATTTTTAGCAGTTGCTGTGATCTCTTCTCCAGAACATTACAAATAACATTGGTGAATTATTCAGCTGGAAATAATTGCTTATTCAAATCAACTGACTTTTTAAAGTTATTGACCATGCCTTTGGGTATGGGTTAGATGGAGTTAGGGAAGCAACTGGAGGAGTCATTAAAGGGCTCTTTTCCCCTGGTCAAATAGTCTCAAGGCAATAAGCAGCACCCTCTTCAGTGATGTAGGAAGTGCTTAGATGGAATGCAAAACTCTCCTACGCATATACCCACTCAATGTACCTCAGTCAAGGTCAAAAGACCAAGGGGTAGAAAATGGTTTAAGCCTGTTTTCGGGCACAGAATGAGCGTGTGCCCGATCACATGGATACAACTAAAAACACAAATTGTTCCTCCTGCCTAATTTAAATAGAAAAGGTGGGTTACCACCGCTATGCACCATGTTCATTGGCAACCCACCTAATGGGGGACGTCAATATCTCACGTTGCTGACATCATTTAGAGGCAGCCTGCACCTCTTAAAGGGGAGGTACATTTTGGCTGCAGGCAACTGTGACTGAAGATTGTTGATAATGGCAGGCAGAGGAAGCAGCTGGTCCAGATGCTCCACACAACCCTGAGGGAGCAGAGAAAAAAGAGGGCAGCACTGCTGAACAGGAAGTGTCACTCGACCTTACACTTGCAGATACCAGCTCAGTGACAGGTATCGCACATAGTTCAGAGAGTAGGGTAGAGGGGTCTGCATGTGGAGAGGCACCCAGTACTAATGCGCAGGAGCAATGGCAGGGGTATAGGAAGTAGCTCGCCAGAGGGAGAGCTCACATCTGAGCCCACCATACATAAGAAGACTGATTCTGATCCACAGGGACGTTCTAAGTGCACTGGACTGTCTACCAGTGATCATGCGCACAATGTCAGAGAGAATGGTGCAGTCCAGCTCCAATATGTGTATTGTCTTCATGCATGGTATCAAGACCATGTAGTGAACCATGGAGCAAGTGGTCAGCTCTATGAGCACTCCAGGGGACGCCAGAGCAATGGAGCCTCTGGTGACAGCTTTAGTGGGAGCCCAGACTGCTGCCATCTTGGTTCTGTGGTTAAGCATCTCCTCTGGCTTACAAAATCTAAAGGAGAGCATGGATAGGAGCTTCAACAGTCTTGCTGCACACCTGCATGCCGTTCTCATGCAGAGCAGTGGGAATTCTGAGGCTCAGCCCCCTGGGAGTGGCATTGGCTCCATAGGAGAGGCACATGCTGCTCTCTCTCAGGATGACGGCACGCCTGCTCCCCCACCAGCCTCTCAACCAGTGCCTTTGTTGGTGCCAGACAGCCAGCTGGGCGAGACTGCCCCAGTCGAAGCTGAGTTCCAGCAGTCTGGAGCCCAGTTCTCAGCGGCCAGATCACCTCGAGGTCACCTACCACAGCCATCTCAAGTGCCCTCGGTGGAAGATCGGCAGCCATCAACCTCTCAAGCTGTAGCCACTGGGGAATCACCTCACAGGAGCACTAAAATTGGTAAATAAGCACGCAAGGCAGGCACTAGGGGTTTGCTCAAGGGTGATTTGTAGATATGCGTGTGTCATGTAACCATTTGTCAAATCAAGACTGGAGTATTTCGGAGTAGTGAAGTAAAATGTTTTGTTTTGGTATTGATGTTGGTCTTCACAATCTTAGTCATGTAACAGGAACAACCATAAAGTGATACTGTTTGAGGGCCTTGATATCATAGTATCATAGTATGGTATAACACAGAAGGAGGCCATTCGGCCCATTGTGCTTGTGCTGGCTCTTTGAAAGAGCTATCCAATTAGTCCCACTCCCCTGCCCTTTCCCCACAGCCCTGCAAATTTTTCCCCTTCGAGTATTTATCCAAATCCCTTTTGAAAGTTACTATTGGATCTGTTCCCACCACCCTTTCAGGCAGTGCATTCCAGATCATAAAAACTTTCTGCGTAAAAAAATGTTTCCTTATGTCGCCTCTGGCTCTTTTGCCAATTACCTTAAATCTGCATCCTTTGATCACCGACCCTCCTGCCAGTGGAAACAGTTTCTCCCTATCTACTCTACTAAAACCATTCATGATTTTGAACACCTCTATCAAATCTCCTCTTAACTTCTCTGCTCTAAGGAGAACAACCTCAGATTCTCCAGTCTCTGCACATAACTGAAGTCCCTCATCCCTGGTACCATTCTAGTAAATCTCTTCTGCACCCTCTCCAAGGCCTTCACATCCTTCCTAAAGTGCAGTGCCCAGAATCGAACACAATACTCCAGCTGAGGCTTAACCAGTGTTTTGTAAAGGTTTAGCATAACTTCCTTGCTTTTGTACTCTAGGCCTCTATTAATAAAGCCAAGGATCCAATATGCTTTTTCAACAGCCTTCTCAACCTGTCCTGCCACCTTCAAAGATTTGTATACAAACACCCCGAGGTCCCTCTGTTTCTGCACTCCCTTTAAAATTGTGCCATTTAGTTTATATTGTCTTTCCTCATTCTTCTTACCAAAATGTATCACTTCACATTTCTCTGCGTTAAATTTCATCTGCCCATTTCACCAGTCTGTCTATGTCCTCCTGAAGTCTGCTACTATCCTCCACATTGTTTACTACATTTCTGAGTTTCGTTGGGTGGGTGTTAGGACTGGGTCAGAAAGAAGGAGATTGTTGGTGCTCTGGGGAGGGGAGGGGTGGTTCAAGAGAATCTCTCTCCTATAATTTGCTGCCTTACAAATCTGGCAGCTTGCAGTACTATTGGGTCGTGCTCTTCCTCTGCATTCTTGGGTTTCTTGACCCTTCTTCACCTTCCTCCTCCATTTCTTCTCAGGAAGGTCCAAGGTGATTTCCCTTTGTATTGCAAGACTGTGGAACTTGCAGCAAACAATTATGAACCTTGATGCTCACTCTGGGCTGTATTGAAGAACGCCACCCAAGCTGTGCAAAGAGTGAAATCATTGATTCAGGATGCCAATGGTTTTCTCAATCAGAACCCTCGTTGTTGTATGGCTCTGATTATATCGGCGCTGGGTGACTGACACAGTATGATAGCATTATGACTACTGCCAGGAAACTGGGTACAGACCTGCATCACTCGTTGCCAGTAGTCACAAAAAAGTTGATCATTGACTAAATGGAAGCCCTTCTTGTTGAGAAACATTGCTGGTTCATCATAGCCTGCACGCGGGGTTATGTGCGTGCAGGCTATGATGCCCTGAGCCTGCAGAAATCCAGCAGCTAAAAACTTGGCTTAGAGCACCTTAGAAGCCTAAAATAACTAACTAGCGATGTACCTTAATGGAGATGATGATCTCTTTAAATAGCGCTTGCGAAGGCTGCTTCCCGACTGTTCCTGCCATGATTTGCTGGGCAGGTTTAGGAAGTGATGTTTCAGGAGGCACGGACAACAATTTCACAAAAGGGTCCAGATTCAGGCACGGGACCTTTATTAATATATTTTAATGAGTTTGTTTCATGTGGCCGCCAGGGATGCCAAACGAGTGCCTGAACAATATGGCGTTGGGCGCACATCCAGTGATGTTCAGCATGGGCGTTGCGCTGCAAAATTCCACTTTGTGGTACCCATTTTTGATTCCGAAAATGGGCGCAATACATACCAATATCTACCCCTGACTCTCACAACATCAGGAAAATGCTTTATTACTCAAACTTTCACTTTAACCTTTCTGAGACTGAGGGGGGTTAGTCCAATTGTTGGCAAACTGTGCTATTGATTCATGTCAGATTTAGTTTGGTTGCCCAAACTCATTTCAGCAAGAAGCTTCTATTCCCTTTACAATGGACTGGAGCGGCACAGCCACAACTTAGAACTTTCAACCTACAATCATTTGGAGTGAATCTCACTCATTTTGTTTGAGAATGTAATTATTTTCATGTATTTCACTCTGAAAAATAAACACACCTCTTTGTGTCTAAATGTTTTATTTTATGATCTCTCACTCTCTGACCAGATATCTTACTCTTTACAAAGCCAATATTGACTACTCTGTTTAAATCTATTGTCCCACCAATTTCCTACATTTTAGATTTCTGCGAAGCAAACATGTTTCCAGAATATGTGTGGCAAATATGATGCTTATTGAACATTACATAAAGCAAAGTACAAAAGAAAGAAGACATCAGTTTACAGATTCTGGTGACTTGTCAGCATTTGACTACATTACAATAGTCAATAAAAGTAATTTCATTGAGTGAAGTGCTTTGGGATGCTTTGATGTGATAGGGCACTACACAAATGCAAGCATTATGATATAGGAATAACCAAATGTTTGATAATGTTCAGGATGGCTACACCATTACTACAGTTTTCAGAGAGCCTACAATCTGGAAAAAGTGCAAATATTGGGGTTCTGTTGACTGATAGATACTTTCTTGTTTCTGTAATTAATGTAATGAATAGGAATTAAAATAGTATCATTAGGCATCACTTGCCCTTGTTAAATAGGCAAATAAAATGTCCAAGCAACTCATAGCAGCTGAATATTTGCAAAGTTTTATTCCAGTTGATGTACTCATGTTTTGGACGTTATCTCATTTTCTCTCTGATACCCCATAATATATCTCTAATGTGACTCAGTTAAGTAGCCTCTCTGGAGATCACCATTTTTGCGTATAAGACTATAGGGATTTCCTCTGTACTTTTCCTAGTTAATGTGATCACTAAAAGACCCAGTGATAACCCATAACATTTCTCAATCATTGATTTTTTCAAGCACAAATGGTTTTCAGATTGGCATTGTGTTGACATGTGGAAAATATCAATGGGTGATTCAAAGTGTAGTGGGAGTTTAGCCTTTCAAAGAATTACTCTACTATAAACAACAAAGTTTCATGTGGTGGTAAAGGAGCAGCCAATGTTGCAAATGTATGTGTGGTCTATTGAACAACTGTTGGAATTCAAGGTGTATTCTTTCAATTTGGCATTGGCCACATGCACCAGCAGTACTATAGAACTTCATCCAGTGGCCACTGTGATCACAGGCTATTTAATCATGAGGCCACCATAGCCAAACCCCAAACTGTCTTCACCTGGTGTCCACACATAGATTATCCAACAGCAGAGGTCACTGAATAGACTTTAGGTGTAGGAATGGTTACTCATTTTCCCCTCTCTAGCCAGGGAAGCCAACTATAGCACCTTTCCTACCTAGGTGAGATTGACTAACTCAGTATAGATGAGACATCAAACTTTTGCCTGTTTGGCTCAAATATGAAATGATTTGGCATTCCATATTATATTATAGATTGTTACATAGCTGCCTTGCCACCATGATGAAAATGATTCTGTTATATGCCAGCAATTCCATTTCCTATATAAGAAGTTCTATAGTACTGCTGGTGCCTGTGGCCAATGTCAAATTGAAAGAATACACCTTGAAGTCCAACAGTTGTTCAACAGTAATGCAATGATCTTTTTGTTGTCATTGTTTAATCTCTCATGCATTACTACATGCTATTTTAGCTGTTAAAATTTTTTTTGTGATTTCTGTGAAAAATGAAGGGCCATCGAAGAACATTATTGAATAAATTCTTTTTAGGATGACACTTAGGAATCAAACTGCAAACAGCTATATTTTAGAAACACAGTTTCATGTTAATAGATCAATGATAACAAATATTTAGTTAAGATTGTGATTTTCTCCTTTATACGAACATACGAATTTAGAGCAGGAGTAGGCCATTCGGCCCCTCGAGACTGCTCTGCCATTTGATAAGATCATGGCTGATCTGATTGTGACCTCAACCCTACTTTCCTGACTATCTACTATAACCTTTGACTCCCTTGATAGTCAGGAATCTATCAAACTCAGCCTTAAAAATATTCAATGACCCTGCCTCCACCGCTCTCTGGGGAAAGCAGCTCCACAGACTCATGACTCTCTGAGAGAAAAAATTTCTCCACATCTCCGTCTTAAATGGGAGATCCCTTATTTTTAAACTGTGTCGCCTGGTTCTAGTCTCTCCCACAAGGGGAAACATCCTCTCAGCATCCACCCCTTCAAGTCCCCTCAGGTTCTTATATGTTTCAATAAGATCACCTCTCATTCTTCTAAACTCCAATGTATACAGGCCCAACTTGTCTAACCTTTCCTCAAAAGGTAACCTCCTCATCCCAGGAATCAGTCGAGTGAACCTTCTCTGAACTGCCTCTAAAGCAATTATGTCTTTTCTTAAATAAGGAGACCAAAACTGCACACAGTATTCTAGATGTGGTCTCACCAATGCCCTGAACAACTGTAGCAAACATCTCTACTTTTATATTCCATTCCCCTTGCAATAAATGTCAACATTCCATTTGCTGTACCTGCATACTAACTTTTTGTGATTCATGTACTGGGACACCCAGATCCCTCTGTACCTCAAGAGTTCTGCAATCTCTCTCCATTTAAATAATATACTGTTTTTCTATTCCTTCTGCCAAGTGGACAAGTTCACATTTTCCCACATTTTACTCCATCTGCCAAATTTTTGCCCACTCACTTAACCTATCTATATCACTTTGCAGACTCCTTATATCTTCTTCAAACTTACTTTCCTACCTACTTTTGTGTCATCAGCAAATTTAGCAACCATACATTTGATCCCTGCATCCAAGTCATTGATATAGATTGTAAATAGTTGAGGCCGAGCACTGATCCCTGTGGCACTCCGCTCGTTACATCTTGCCAACCTGAAAATGACCCATTTATGCCTACTCTCTGTTTCCTGTTAGCTAAACAATCCTTTATCCATGCTAATATGTTACCCCCTACACCATGAGCTCTTATTTTTGTGGCTTTGATGTGGGACCTTGTCAAATGCTTTCTGGAAATCCACGTTGCTTGTTACTTCCTCAAAGAACTCTAATAAATTAGTCAAATACGATTTCCCTTTCACAAAGCCGTGTTGACTCTGCCTGATTGCATTGAGATTATGAACTCCAAGGGCTAGTTTGTTTTTAAGAAAAGAACATGTCTACATCTCACATGCTCTACCGGGATCCTTGTGGTTTAGCTGTTAACTTGAACCTGTAGATTCAGATTTTGTGAACAGTTGAAATTTCAGCTAATTATACATTTTGAGACTGTATTGTCTAGCTTTAATTTAACACATCTTAATATACTAGTGGGTCCATGGCATTGCTCACAGAAAGTCAAAGAATGCACTGTTTTATATAAAAACAGAAGCTTTGTACCATGTTTTGCACAATTTATTAATAATTAGAATGTTTGCATTTTCTATCTAATAACAAAACCCAGGTGACAGTCAGGTGATAATTAGAGTCTTTCTATCTGTCTTCAAATTGAACAGATTTGTTAAGAAAATAACAAATTAGGATGAGAAACAACATTGTATCTATGTCTTCCCCTCCTTCTGAGTCTCACAAGTGTCACTAATTAGAATGATAACATTGTCTAACTATCAGCATAACACTTGCTTAGTCGCCCATTGCCAGATCTGACTCGACTATATCAATCTCTACTGGGCCTCAGTCTCCTCTGCCAAATCACTATTCTATAATCATCCTGCAGGACAAGGATAACACCGGGCTCCTTTCCTCTACTGTCATTGCATTCTTAACCATCCCCAACTCCCCTTTCCTCCCCACATTCTTTAAAGGCATCGTTGACTCCCGGGTCCATGCCCACCTCCCTCACAACTCCCTATTTGAATCCCTCCAACCAGCACTGAAACAGCCCTACCAAAGTCATAAATGACATTCTCTGCAATTGTGGTGCATTATCCCTTCTCGTCCACCTTGACCTTTCAGCAGCCTTCAACATGGTTAACTACATCATCCCCATTCAATGTCTTTCTTCTGTTGTCCAGCTTAGAAGGAATGCATTCACTTGGTTTTATCTGATCATAGACAGAGTAATTCTAGCAAGGGCTTGACTTCCCTCCCCCACGCAGTCACCTTCAAAGTTCTCCAAGGATGCATCCTTGGCTCCCTACTCTTCCTCATCTACATGCTGCCTCTGAGTAACATCATCCACATACATGGGGTCAGCTTCCGCACGTATGCTAATTACATCCAGCTCTACCTCTCCACCACCCCACTAAATATCTCCACTGCCTCTGTGGTTGTCAAATTGCTTGTCCGACATTCAGTCTTGAATGAGTTGTAATGAGCTAAACAATGGGAAGACTGACACCAATTACTTTGGTTCCCATCACAAACTCTGCACCGTCATCACCAACCTAATTCCTCTCCTTGGTCATTGTCTCAGGCTAAACCAGACTCTTCGCAACCATGGTATCCTGTTTGATCTCAACCTGAGCTTCTCACACCATATCCTCGCCATCACAACGACCATCTACTTCCACCTCTGTAACACTGCTCGTCTTTGCCCTTGCCATAACCTATTTGCTGCTGAAACCCTTATTCAGGCCCTTATCACCTCCAGACTCAATTACTTCAACACTCTACAGATAAATCTCCCATCCACCACCCTCCATAAACTTCAGGTCATATATATGCTGCCTTTTTTATATCCTGCACCATCTCACTAGCCAATCAATCCTGTCCTTTCTGACCTGTGTTAGCTTCTCAAGCCCCACAGCCCTTCCCATACTCCCCGTTCCTCTGACTCCGGCTTCATGGATATAAAGAGAGCGGTGAGAGCAGAGCAGAGAGAAAGCACGGGAATCCCCCACAGCGACAGAATATAAAGGAGAGCGGAGAGAGCAGAGCAGAGAGAAAGCACGGGAATCCCCCACAGCGACAGGGTATAAAGAGAGCAGAGAGAGCGGAGTGGAGAGAAAGCACGGGAATCCCCCACAGCGACAGGGTATAAAGAGAGCAGAGAGAGCGGAGTGGAGAGAAAGCACGGGAGTCCCCCACAGCGACAGAGTATAAAGGAGAGCGGAGAAAGTGGAGCGGAGAGAAAGCACGGGAGTCCCCCACAGCGACAGAATATAAAGGAGAGCGGAGAGAGTGGAGCAGAGAGAAAGCACGGGAGTCCCCCACAGCGACAGTTTATATGAAGATTAAAGTCCCCCATGATTATTGCATTACCCTTGCTACATGCTCCTTTAATTTCCTGATTTATACACTGCCCGACACTATGACTACTGTTAGGGGGCCTATAAACTACTCCCACAAGTGTTTTTTGCCTCTTGTTATTCCTTAGCTCCACCCATACAGATTCTACATCTTGATTTTCTAAGCTAAGATCCTTTCTCACTACTGCCTTTACCTCATCCTTTATTATCAGGGCTACCCCACCCCCCACTTTTCCATTTTGCCTATCTTTTCTAAAAGTCAAGAACTCTGGAATATTTAGTTCCCAACCTTGGTCACCCTGTAACTTAGTCTCAGTAATGACTACAAGATCAAACCCATTTATCTCTATTTGTGCCATTAATTCATCTATCTTGTTACAAATGCTTCGTGCATTCAGATACAGCACCTTCAATTTTCACTTTTTACTTTTTTCCCCTGATGTGACCTTAGTCACTAATGCCCTATTACCTTTGTTAAACTCTCTGTCCCCTCCTGACACACTCTGCTTGTTTTTACCAAAATCATTACTCTGCTCTACAGCCTTGACTTTTCTTTTTAGACTGATGAAATTACCCTTACCTGAACTTCTCCCCCGCCTTATTAGTTTAAAGCCCTATCTACTGCCCTAGTTATTCGATTCACCAGGACACTGGTCCCAGCCCGGTTTAAGTGGAGCCCGTCCCAACGGACAGCTCCCTCTTTCCCCAGTACTGGTGCCAGTGCCCCATGAATTGAAACCCCTGCTTCCCACACCACTCTTTCAGCCACGCATTTAACCATCTAATCTGTTTGTCCCTATGCCAATTTGTGCATGGCTCAGGTAGTAATCCAGAATTTTTTAGGTTCTAGAACGGTCCCCGTGGATTGGATGGTAGCAAATGTAACCCCACTATTCAAGAAAGGAGGGAGAGAGAAAACGGAACTATGGGCCAGTTAGCCTGACAACAGTAGTAGGGAAAATTCTAGAATCTATTATTAAGGATGTAGTGACAAAGCACTTAGAAAATCATAATATAATTATTATTAGACATAGTTAGCACCGTTTTATGAAAGGGAAATCATGTTTGACAAATCTCTTAGAGTTTTTTGAGGGTGTAACTAGCAGGGTAGATAAGGGGGAACCAGTGGATGTAGTATATTTGGATTTTCAAAAGGCATTCAATGAGGTGCCGCACAAGAGATTGTTACACAAAATTAGGGTTCATGGGATCAGGGGTAATATTTTAGCATGGATAGAGGATTGGTTAACGGACAGAAAACAGAGAGTAGGAATAAACGGGTCATTTTCAGGTTGGCGGGTTGTAACTAGTGGGGTGCCACAGGGATCAGTGCTTGGCCTCAGCTATTTACAATCTATATTAATTACTTGGATGAGGGGACTGAGTGTAGTGTATCCAAGTTTGCTGACGATACAAAGCTAGGTGGGAAAGTAAGCTGTGAGGAGGACACAAAGAAGCTGCAAAGGGATATAGACAGGTTAAGTGAGTGGGCAAGAAGATGGCAGATGACGTATAATGTGGGAAATTGTGAGGTTATTCACTTTGGTAGGAAGAATAGAATAACAGAACAACAAGAATAATAAGCCCAACAAGACGGAGGGGGGGAGTTCTGGATTTAGTTTTAGGGAATGAAGCTGGGCAGGTGGAAGGAGTATCAGTGGGAGAGCATTTTGGCAGTAGTGATCATAATTCAGTTAGATTTAGCATAGTTATGGAAAAGGACAAAGATAGAACAGGAGTAAAAGTTCTAAATTGGGGAAAGGCCAATTTTACTAAGCTGAGAAGTGATTTAGTAAAGTGGACTGGAAACAGCTCCTTCAAGGTAAATCAGTGTCTGAGCAGTGTGAGGCATTCAAGGGGGAGATTCAAGGGGTTCAGAGTAAACATGTTCCCACAAAGAAAAAGGGTGGGACTGCCAAATCTAGAGCCACCTGCATGACAGGGAGCATATAGGGTAAGATAAAGCAAAAAAGGGAAGCTTATGTCAGACACCAAGAGCTCAATACTGCAGAAAGTCTAGAGGAGTTTAGAAAGTGCAGGGGTGAAATTAAAAAGGAAATTAGGAAAGCAATGAGAGGGCATGAAAAAATACTGGTAAGTAAAATTAAGGAAAACCGAAAAATGTTTTATAAATACATAAAGAACAAGAAGAAAACTTAGGAAAGAGTAGGGCTTATTAGAGACCAAAAAGGTAACCTATGTGTGGAGGCGGAAGATGTTGGTATGGTTCTTAATGAATACTTTGGGCTCGATTTTACCAGGCCTGCGGGTTTCCGGCGGGTTGGGTTTCGGGAGCGTGGTCAACACGCTCGGTGAAATTAGTGGGTTGCCCGCGCGATCGTAGCAGGCAACACACTAATAGGAATCAATTACCTGCTCCTCCGGGGTCTGCGCTGCTGGTCTGCGCGTCGGGCGGGCTGCGCATGCGCAGTACGATCTGTCAGCTGGAGGCGCTCTATTTAAAGGGGCAGTCCTCCACTGACAGATACTGCAACCAATGGAACAAATTACAGCATGGAGCAGCCCAGGGGGAAGGCTGCTCCCAGTTTAATGATGCCTCACCCCAGGTATCATCAGATGGGGTGAGGAGGAGGGCGAAGACACAGATCTTCCCCCCGGCGGGCGGGAGGAAGCGGCCAGCCTCTGCCACCAAGAAGGCCTGGCTCGAGGTGGCAGAGGGGGTCACCTGCGCAACCAACATATCGCCCACCTGCATACAGTGCAGGAGGCACTGCAATGACCTCAGTAGGTCAGCCACAGTGAGAACACGAAGTCTTTCCCCTACACTCCATCTGCCACAACACTGCCCCAACCCCACATCTCCTTCGGCACCGCCAACACTACTCTGTCACATCACCCCTCATACCCCATCCTCATCTTACCTCCACCTACTCACCTCGCCAGTACTCATCCTGCCACTAACACGCGACCCAATCCTCATACAATCTCATGGCTCTATCCCATACTCACCCTCTCGTGCATCTCCCTCACGGCCAGCCTCACTCAACCTGCCACCACCTGTGCTGCAGCCACAGGGCATGCATCACATATGTGCAGTAGGCAGCGTAAGGCAAATGTTTCGTGAGCATGAAGGGGGTGCACAAGGGTGTCGGAGGGTTTGCCATGGGTGTTACCTATATTGAATTTCAGAGCAACAAACAGCACACATTATATTGGCACCACCACTGCCATGTCTCCGCGAATCCTGTCTGTTGTGTCCAATAATGCCCGCTCCTGGGTATCACTATGAGGACCCACCACTGATGCCACCCATCGTGTTACTGCAGAGTAGGTGCAGGTGTATTTGCAGGGCTCTTCCGCGCAGACGACTGAGAGACATCCGAGGTGTAGCCGGCTGCACCCTGGAAGGATGCGGAGGAGAAGTTGTGGAGGGCAGTGGTGACTTTGACAGCGACAGGTAAGCAGTTGGTGCTGGGGCCAGCCAGGAGCCGCTCGGCATGAAAGAGCCTGCAGATCTCCACGACTACATGTCGAGCGAATCTGCGCCTCCGTGTGCACTGCTGCTCGGAGAGGTCCGGGGAGCTGCGCCTCGGTCTGTGGACCCTGTGGCGAGGGTAGTGCCCTCTGCGATGCGTCTCTCTCTGCGGTAGCCCTCCCTCCTGCTGTGCAGGTGGGCGTGCAACAACACCGTGTTGGGGGGCTCCACGTCTCTGCGGCGGACGGCGTGGACTGCGAGGCTGCTGGGGCTGGTCATGCTGTTCGTCCTCCGAGGGTGACCACGCACCACCCATCTGGCAGGTGTTGGTCTGAGGGGTTGTGCAGGGTAGGTGGGTGGTTCCTCGGACTGGGGCTGCAGTTTCGTGTCGGTCTGTCCTCTGGCTTGGCGGAGGGTGGTGGGGGGCAGGGGTTGCCCTATGTGATGCAGTGGCCTCCTGCGTGGGTGAGGGCTCTCCCCCGTGGGGTGCACCTTGGCACCTGCCACAGGCTGCTGGCTGCAACACGCCTGGTTGGAGAGAGACTGTTTCCCCCAGTGTGGGAAACACTTTGCGATGCAGGTGAAATCCCACACTTCCTCTTTTGACAGCTGATTCAGCTCATTAACTGACCTCAACAAGCAAGGTAAGTACTCTCAAGTGGAACCCCGCTGGCTTTAATTGCCTGCGGGATTCCCACCAGCGGGGGCCACGCACGCAGCCCCGCACGTCATCGGGGAACCCGGAAGTGGTCGGGATCGCGGCGCGATCCGGTCACGTGACCGCATATCGGGATTTTCGGGGCCCCCCCGCTGGAAACCCGCAGGAAACCCGACCCTAAAATCGAGCCCTTTGTGTCTGTCTTCACAAAAGAGAGGGACAATGCAGAGATTGTAGTTAAGGAGGAGCAGTGTGAAATACTGGATGGGATAAACATAGTGAGAGAGGAAGTATTAAGGGGTTTAGCATCTTTGAAAGTAGATAACTCGCCAGGCCCGGAGGAAATGTATCCCAGGCTGTTAAGAGAAGCAAGGGAGGAAATAGCGGAGGCTCTGACCATCATTTTCCAATTGTCCCTGGCTACAGGCATGGTGCCAGAGGATTGGAGGGCTGCTAACGTTGTACCGTTGTTTAAAAAGGGAGAAAGAGATGGATCGAGTAATTATAGGCCAGTCAGTCTAACCTCGGCGGTGGGCAAATTATTGGAAAGAATTCCGAGGGACAGCATAAATCGTCATTTAGAAAGGCACGGGTTAATCAAGGACAGTTGGCATGGATTTGTTAAGGGAAGGTCGTGTCTGACTAACTTGATTGAATTTTTTGAGCAGGTAACAAGGAGGTCGATGAGGGTAACGCGTTTGATGTAGTGTACATGGATTTTAGCAAGGCTTGTGACAAGTTCCCACTTGGCAGACTGGTCAAAAAAGTAAAAGCCCATGGGATCCAACGGAAAGTGGCTAGTTGGATCCAAAATTGGCTCAGTGGCAGGAAGCAAAGGGTAATGGTTGACGGGTGTTCTTGCGACTGGAAGCCAGTTTCCAGTGGGGTCCTGCAAGGCTCAGTACTAGGTCCCTTGCTTTTTGTGGCATATATTAATGATTTGGACTTGAATGTGGTGGGGCTTGATCAAGAAGTTTGCAGATGATACAAAGATTGGCCATGTGGTTGATAGTGAAGAGCAAAGCTGTAGATTGCAGGAAGATATCAATGAACTGGTCAGGTGGGCAGAAAAGTGGCAAATGGAATTTAATCCAGAGAAGTGTGAGGTAATGCATTTGGGGAGGGCAAACAAGGTGAGGCAATACACAATAAATGGGAGGATACTGAGAGGTGTAGAGGAACAAAGGGACCTTGGAGTGCATGTCCACAGATCCCTGAAGGTAGTAGAACAGGTAGATAAGGTGGTTAAAAAGGCATACAGAATATTTTCCTTTATTAGCCGGGGCATAGAAAATAAGAGCAGGGAGGTTATGCTAGAACTATATAAAACTTTGGTTAGGCCACAGCTTGAATACTGCATACTGTTCTGGACACCACATCACAGGAAAGATGTGATTGCATTATTGAGGGTACAGAGGAGGTTTACGAGGATGTTACCAGGACAGGAGAATTTTAGCTATGAGAAAAGATTGGATCGGCTGGGGTTGTTTTCTTTGGAACAAAGGAGGCGGGGGGGGGGGGGGGGAGATTTAATTGAGGTATATAAAATTATGACGGGACTTGCAAGGGATATCAAAACCAATACGAAGAACTTTTATAGTTATATTAGGAAAAAGAGGGTGGTCAGGAGCAGTGTTGGCCCCTTAAAAACTGAAAGTGGGGATATTGTCATTGACAATGGGGAAATGGCAGACATGTTGAACAATTACTTTTCGTCAGTATTTACAGTAAAAAAAGATAGTATGCCGGAAATCCCAAGAAAACTAATATTGAATCGGGGATAGGGACTCGATAAAATTAACAAAGTTTAAACCAACAGTAATGAAGAAAATAATAGCACTAAAGAGTGACAAATCCCCAGGACCAGATGGTTTCCATCCCAGGGTTTTAAAGGAAGTAGGTGAGCACATTGCAGATGCCCTAACTATAATCTTTCAAAGTTCTCTAGATTGGAAAATTGCACATGTCACTCCGCTTTTTAAGAAAGGAGAGAGAGGGAAACCAGGGAATTATAGACTAGTTAGCCTAACATCTGTTGTGGGGAAATTGCTGGAGTCTATAATTAAGGATAGGGTGACTGAACACCTCGAGAATTTTCAGTTAATCAGAGAGAGCCAGCATGGATTTGTGAAAGGTAGGTCGTGCCTGACAAACCTGATTGAATTTTTTGAAGAGGTGACTAAAGTAGTGGACGGGGAATGTCAATGGATGTTATTTATATGGACTTCCAGAAGGCATTTGATAAGGTCCCACATAAGAGACTGTTAGCTAAGTTAGAAGCCCATGGAATCGAGGGAAAAGTACTGATTTGGTTAGGAAATTGGCTGAGCGAAAGGCGACAGAGAGTAGGGATAATGGTTAAGTATTCACATTTGCAGGATGTGACTAGTGGAGTCCCGCAGGGATCTGTCTTGGGGCCTCAATTATTCACAATATTTATTAACGACTTAGATGAAGGCATAGAAAGTCTCATATCTAAGTTTGCCGATGACACAAAGATTGGTGGCATTGTAAGCAGTGTAGATGAAAACATAAAATTACAAAGGGATATTGATAGATTAGGTGAATGGGCAAAACTGTGGCAAATGGAATTCAATGTAGACAAATGTGAGGTCATCCACTTTGGATCAAAAAAGGATATAGAACAGGGTACTTTCTAAATGGTAAAAAGTTAAAAACAGTAGATGTCCAAAGGGACTTAGGGGTTCAGGTACATAGATCATTGAAGTGTCATGAACAGGTGCAGAAAATAATCAATAAGGTGAATGGAATGTTGGCCTTTACATCTAGAGGACTAGAGTACAAGGGGGCAGAAGTTATGCTGCAGCTATACAAAACCCTGGTTAGACTGCACCTGGAGAACTGTGAGCAGTTCTGGGCACCGCACCTTCGAAAGGACATATTGGCCTTGGAGGGAGTGCAGCGTAGATTTACTAGAATGATACCCGGACTTCAAGGATTAAGTTACGAGGAGAGATTACACAAATTGGGGTTGTATTCTCTAGAGTTTAGAAGGTTAAGGGGTGATCTGATCGAAGTTTATAAGATATTAAGGGGAACGGATAGGGTGGATAGAGAGAAACTATTTCCGCTGGTTGGGGATTCTAGGAGTAGAGGGCACAGTCTAAAAATTAGAGCCAGACCTTTCAGGAGCGAGATTAGAAAACATTTCTACACACAAAGGGTTGTAGAAGTTTGGAACTCTCTTCTGCATACGGCAATTGATACTAGCTCAATTGCTAAATTTAAATCTGAGATAGATAGCTTTTTGGCAACCAAAGGTATTAAGGGATATGGGCCAAAGGCAGATATATGGAGCTAGATCACAGATCAGCCATGATCTTATCAAATGGAGGAGCAGGCACAAGGGGCTGAATGGCCTTCTCCTGTTCCTATGACTAGATAGAGTGGATAGGGAGGATCTATTTCCCTTAGCAGAGTGGTCAGTGACCAGGGGGTATAGATTTAAAGTAATTGGTAGAAGGATTAGAGGGGAGCTGAGGAGAATTTTTTTCACCCAGAGGGTGGTGGGGGTCTGGAACTCACTGCCTGAAACGATGGTAGAGGCAGAAACCCTGAACTCATTCAAAAAGTACTTGGATGTGCACTTGAAGTGTGGTTACCTACAGGGCTATGGACCAAGTGCTGGAAAGTGGAATTAAGCTGGATTTGCTCTTATTCGGCTGGCACAGACACAATAGGATGAAGGGCCTCCCTCTGTGGGATAAGTTCTGTGATTCTATGATTTTTTAAATGAGAAACTATTAAATGTTAGTGTTCAGAGGTATGTGGGTGTCCTTGTACACTAAATACAGAAAATTAGCCTGCAGGTACAGCAAGAAATTAGGAAAGCAAATGGTATGTTGGCCTTTATTGCAAGGGGATTGGAGTACAAGAGTAAGGAAGATTGCTGCAATTGTACAGGGCTTTGGTGAGACCACACCTGGAATACAGTGTACAGTTTTGGTCTTATCTAAGGAAGAATATACTTGCCTTAGAGGCAGTGCATCAAAGGTTCACTAGCTTGATTCCTGGGATGAGAGGGTTGTCCTATGTGGAGAGATTGAGTAGAATGGGCCTATACTCTCTGGAGCTTAGAAGAATGAGAGGTGATCTCATTGAAACATATAAAATTCTGAGAGGGCTTGACAGGGAAGATGCTGAGAGGCTGTTTCCCCTGGCTGGAGAGTCTAGAACTAGGAGGCATAGTCTCAGAATAAGGGTTCGGCAATTTAGGATTGAGATGAGGAGAAATTTCTTCACTCAGAGATTGTGAATCTTTGGAATTCTCTACCCCAGAGAGTTGTGGATGGTTAGTTGCTGAGATTGATAGATTTTTGGACTCTAAGGGAATCAAGGGATATGGGGATCACGGGAAAGTGGAGTTGAGGTCGAAGGTCAGCCATGATCCAATTGAATGGCGGAGCAGGTTCAAGGGTCCGTATGGCCTACTCCTGTTCCTATTTCTTATCCTCACCTTCTTTCACCTCATCATTGTGGCTGTACTTTGAATTGCCTAGACCCCTCACTCTTGAATACCCTTCCTAAGGTGTTAGGCTTGGCTCAGTGGTAGCACTCTCCCCTTTGAATTAGCAGGTTATGTGTTCATTGCAGAGGTTTGAGCACATAATCGAGGTTGATACTTCAGTGCATTACTGAGCCACTGCTGCACTGTCAAAGGTGTCGTCTTTTGGATGAGATATTAAAATGGAGTGGACGGAATAGATTGCATGACACTAACTGAAGAGGAACAGGGGAGTTCTCCTATTGTCCTGGTTAATATTTATCCCTCAATCAACATCACCAGGAACACATATTATCTGGTTATTTATTGCATTTTAGTTTGTGGGACCTTGCTATGCACAAATTGGCTGTCATGTTTCCTACATTACAATAACTACACTTCAAACGTACTTCATTGGCAGTAAAGCACTTTGAGACACCCTGAGGTCATGAAAGGTGCTTTCTCTTTCTAAACTCTTCTGCTTCTCCACCTCCCGCTACTCCTTAAAAATCCTCCTTAAAATGCAGCTCTTTGAACAAAAATTTGGTTCCCTTATCTCTCCTCCTTTGGCTTTGATTCTATTTCTTCTTATGCCTCTATGAAGCACCTTGGGACATTTGTCCATGTTAAAGCTGCTATATAAATACAACTTGATGATAATCAGCTAATAATTTAAGGTTCTCTCTCTAACTTTCCCTCTCTTTCATTGGTATCAATAATTAGAATGTTAACATTGTCTAATTGTTAACATATAACAACAGGTGAGAATCAGGTGATAGAGGCTATTTCCTTCAAAATTCAATGTTTTCTTGAAAAATAAATTCAAATCATGTTAAGGAAAGTCACTCTATCTTTCCTTCTCAGCTTAACGCATTTTGTGATGTTTATAGAATGTAGAACAAAGGCTACAAGTGCATAATCAATGATCTGTCTTTGTTCCTTAGTCTCTCATATGCATACACAGCCTCATTAACATTAAAGTAAACTTTACCTGAATAAAGCTTTTTCAGTTTGTCTTCTAGCTTTTCAATTGTGCAGGCACTGTTAAAGGCTAAAGAAAAACATTCCAGTAATTCAGTTACTGAATGAAATACTGATACATCCTGGGAAATTGGGTACACTGCGCATGCTCCAACTGCATGATCCATTTCAGCTAATAGAATGTGGGCAAAAATATCAAGTCCAGTCCAGGTTTTTGAGAGATCTGAGGCCTTCAAATAAAAACTTTACTCAACACACAAAAGACAATTAAATGGGCAAATATGATTATGTTATTGTGAAGTGTTATTGTAATTTTTTGACTTTTTTTACTTGTTGAACCTTTATTTTGGCCATAGAAATTTAAATTATTGCAAAAAAATGCAGATGAAAAATTTTCAGAAAGCATTTGGAGTGATTTATGAGCAAAAGATAATAACCCACCACCTACTAGTTACACAGTGATAAAATCCACATTACATAGGGGCTTCTCCGTTACAAATGTGGATGTAGCAATTTATAATGAAAAAAGTTGATACAAAAGTTCGACAAAATGTGTTACAACGAGAAGTAAGGTTTTGTAAATAGGAAGTGCACAGACATAAGGGGGTTGATTTTCTAGGCGACTTTCCCTATTTTCCGCTATAACTTCAGCGGAAGATCTGTGGAAGCCCTGGTGAAATGGAGCAAACTTCATTTTGCGCCATTTCTCTGGGGTTCCCATGGATCTTCTGTTAAAATTACAGCAGACGATTGGGAGAACTCTTGGAGAAATCCAACCTCAAGGTTTTTAAAGATAGTAGTGGATATCTTGTGACTTTGCACATGATAAGCCAGAGAATATGTGTTACCTGTCTCCTTTGCCTTTGTGTTGCTGTTTCTCGCTATCTCTCATTTTCTGCATCTGTTTCTCTTTTTTCAAGTTTCCAGCAAAATATTGAAAGGCATCATTTAGGTACAAGCAGCATATTTAACTTAGACAATGCTTGTGAGTTAGATAAGATAAAGGCAGGTGGCAGATGCAGTTTAATGTGGATACGTGTGAGGTAATACATCTTGGGAGAGAGAATAAAAACAAGGAATGGGAGTGCTCACTTAATGGGAAAATATTGAAGGGTGTCGATGAACAGAGAGACCTATGGTTCAAATACATAATTCCCTGAAAGTGCGAGTGCAGAAAGATAAAACCATAAAGAGGCTAATTCAATTTTGTTTTTTCTAAATAAAGGCAAAGAGTGCAACAATAAAGAAGTACTGGTGAATTTAATTAGAACAGTTAGAATACTCGGTGCAGTTTTGAACAGCCCATTATAGAAAGCACATTCAAGCCATAGAGAGTGCACATCATAGATTCAGCAGGATGAAGCCAGGGATGGGAAACTTTAGTTTTGTGGAGATATTCGAAATACTGGGAATATTTCCACTGGAGCAAAGATCTAATTTAGATGTTCAAAATCATGAAGGATTTTGATAGGATGAATAGGGAAAGATTACTTGATTTAATAGGTGAGTCAGTGATGAGGGACCATCAATTTAAAATTATTACCAAGAGTAAGGAGAGTGGTCAGGAGAAATTTCTGTTACTGGAGCATTGAATACTTTGCCACAGAGAATAGTACAGGGAAAGACCACTGAATATTTTAAGGGAAACTGGATAAATATTTCAAGCAAAGGGCTATGGGGAGAGAGTGGGTCAGTGGGATTCGCTTTGGACTGCTCTAGCAAAGAACTGGCTCAGATACGATGGGCTGAATGGCCTCCTTTTATGCTGTGAACTTCTATAGGCTCCAGGTAAGAACCACCCAGTTTTTGTGGCTGTCTTTCTTTTCCTTTTTAAGAGTGTTTGTATCCATAACAAAATATAATATCTGGAGTGTGACAGACAAAATGTAAGCAAGATGCAACTTTGTGATCATCAGGATGATGGACTTTAGTGCTGGGGAATCAAGCACTGCCAGATCAGGTATAACACAACCGGATGCCAGGTAAAGCTCTACCTCTACTCTGCTCCAACCTTGAAAAAGCACTCCCTGCTGCATCAAGTGTTGCAATTTTTCTATTTCTC
Source organism: Heptranchias perlo (assembly GCF_035084215.1). Lineage (NCBI taxonomy): Eukaryota > Metazoa > Chordata > Chondrichthyes > Hexanchiformes > Hexanchidae > Heptranchias > Heptranchias perlo. Next base: position 92,051,658 of record NC_090326.1, read on the forward strand.
ACACTCCATGAGTGAGATTGTCAATTGTGGCAAATTTGAAAAAACTTTGTGCTGTAAACCCATACACACTAGGAACAGGATTGAGACTGCCCAAGCTCATTTTATACAGGATCCTTACAGCCAGCAGACAGATGAGACTTTGATCCTATTAATCTGGGCTGAATTTGAACCCAGGTCTCAGTGGAGAAAGGCCAGTGTCTAACCCACTGCTTATATATGCGTGTATTTATTATATATTATATTTGGTATGTGGCACATACATTTCACTCAAAATTCATTATATGGTCCTGCATACCCATTACTCCTGTAGGTATGATAGGCCTTTTCAATGTTGTGTTACACACAATAGCTGCTTTTTTGTAATGAGAGTATATCACCCTGCGATTACATAATCTGACCCCTAGGTTACCACAAATTGCTTTAAATAATCTGAATTTTTTTTCATATCTGCCATTTTTCTCTCAATAACTGAAACTTCTACATCCAAAATAAAAGTTTAAACCAAATAAAACATTAAAGAAAAAATTTCATATCATTAAATGTATCTACTAAATTGTCTTTTACTTCCTTTGATGCCTTCATTAAAGTTTTTACTTGCAGATAGTAGCCTCTCCTAACAGCCTGAGCTTGAACTTGATATTTTTGTCCAGAGCTATGACTCTGTGACCTTAATTTGGACTGTGCACTTGGTACCTAATTTTCCAGGCTGCATCCATACCAGTCAGTTGTATTGAGGAATATTTTTCTTTAGCTTTTAGCACTTTCTATTCAAACCATTTTTTGCAATTTTTTAAATTAAAAACAAGAGGGTATATTTCAAAGCTTTATGAGGTAAAATTTATATTGAGTATTTTAACAAAAGTCAGGGAGGCTGTGAGAGTGAGAAAAAATGACTTCTGATTATACACTTGTAGCTTATGTTTTATGTTCTATAAACTTCAGAAAGGACATTAGGCTGAGAGAGAGAGCCTGAGACCAAAGAGAGGTGGTGGGTGAGAGAAAGGGAAAGCTAGAGAGAGAAGTCATGTTAATGTTAGTTCAATTTTCAAAAGAAAAACACCAGTTGAATTTTAAAATCAACAAATTCTTAACCTGTTTTCTTTAATGTTAGAAGGAATTTGCAATTGCCTTTCTATGAGATAGAGATCCAAATGCTTAACATTATGAGACAGAAGGATAGACAGTGCCTTTCTTCATCATAATTTGATTTCTTTAAAAAAGGGAGCAAACAAAATCTCTGAGGGAAAGAACGTTAAAGGAAGGAAACATATTGAGGATGAGGGGGCTTCTGGCCTCACCATCTATCATTGGGGAAGCAAGTGGGAGTGAGGTGGAGGTGACTGACAGCAGAGCAAGGGGCAGGGCAGGGGTTGAGTGGGTAGTTCAAAAGGAAAGAGATAGTAGTGATGGGATTGAGGGGTGGTAGGAAGGGGAGGAGGTAGTGGGAAGGTGAAAAGGTATGGGAAGTGATCACAGCAAGAAGATGGGGGAGGGAATGGGGAGGGAGTTGTAGGCATCCACATTTTCCCTGCAACCCCACCCCGAATGCAGCCTGCAGCCGTTCGTGGCTCCTTTCCATACCACACCATGCCGTACCACCCACCAGCCCCCATTTTAGACAAAAGAAAAAGACAGAGAGAGAAGCAAAAAGGATAAGATGAGAAAGGCAGAAAGAAGAGAGACACACACATGCAGAAGGAGAAAGAGAGAGAAACAGCAAACAGAAAGACATTAGAAGAGTGACCATATTGTCCGACGTACCATGTGCAATGCCATGAGAGATTGACTTACTATAATGTATAATAAAAATACACACACACACACACAATTATTTATTAAATTTGGCATAAAGGGTGCATGTTCCATTGAAAACTCCTATGTCAGGTTGGTAGTAAGCAAAAATCCATCATAAGTACCTGCAGTATTGTTATACCTGTAGGTGATGCTGTGATAGGTATTCTCAATGTTAAAGGTGTGACAAGATGTCTGTCACAGAATGAATCATACAATAGCTGTTATTTTATACAGGGAGTATTTGGTAAAATACCTTGTTTGCATTCAGTTTCGGGCTCTGTCCACAGAGTGGCACTGTGCACATGCTTTGAACAATTTCATGGGCTCAATTTTGAAATGGTGGAGGGTTGGCAACAGAGGGGAGAAGGTGCTCATGGCAGACCCGAATTAAAAAAATCTTACTTTTTCCGACCTGATCGCGATGTAATTGATGGTGATTAAAGTTGTTTCTGGGTTCAGTGTCTGGCAGCCATCCTGATTGCAGCTCCTGTCGGCAGCCAGCCTGTCAACGCCGGGGGGGGGGGGGGGGGGGTGGGGGGGGTGGTGGTAGAGACAGGGGAGAAAGACGTCATCCAGCGCTGGAACAGAGAGTGGAGGGCGCAGAAGATCGGGGGGAGCGAGGTCATAGAGGGAGATTGGCGAGGGAGATATCGGGGGCTGAGGGGGTCATCAGAGAGGGGAACATCAGACATCGGAGCAGGGGGGTGCAGGTGACATCGGTGGAAAGGTAGGTTCATTTTAAGAACATAAGAAATAGGAGCAGGAGGAGGCCAATCGGCCCTTCGAGCCTGCTCCGCCATTTAATAAGATCATGGCTGATCTGATCCTAACCTCAAATCTAAATTTTGTTTTTTTAAAAACTTTGTGCAATTGTTTTTTTTAATTTAATTTATTTTGTTTATTTTTGCATCATCAGGCCGTGAATCAGAAGCGGTGAGAAAGCCGCCCAGGTAAGTTTAAAATCATTTTAGCTATTTACTATGTCAGAAATGAAGTACCTTAAGATATATTTAGTTCTTTAACTATCATCCCGCCGGCTTTAATTGCATCCTCACCCCCTCGGAATTGTCTCGATTTTCGCAGCCCCCCCCACCCCTAAACGCACCTGCAATTTGATTTGAAAATCGGGGCAATGGACTCTACCAAAATATTCAGAGACTCTCTGCTGTCTTGTTTTCTGTTCAGCTTAAGTTTTACTTTTAAGCTTAATCCTTTTTCTTACATCTTATTTTTAAATTTATTTGATTCCTTTTAATCTCTTGCTGCCTTCTAACCTCCAGTTTCATCTCTAAAAATTGAGCCCTGGAATATTCTTGAAACTGCGTAATGTTGGTTTTCAGCACAAAAGATTGAGGAAATTTGCATGTAAGTGACTTACGCTTGTATACTATGCCTGAGGTTCCTCAACCTTTTGTGCCGATTCAGTGACACCTCTTCTGAAAACCTCTGCCACTCATTTCCATAGTGCCCAACCCCTCACCCCACCATGCAAAAGACAAGAATCATGAGTTTCCTGCATTTAAGACCATTCTTAATCAGTTACCTGATCACAGTGATTTTTTTTCGCTGCTTTCATTCAGAAACCTGCGCTAAAGTTCACCATAGTGCTGTAAACCTCTGACGGCAAGATTTTTTAAAAGATTTCCAGAAGGAGCAATCACCTGCAATGGCCTTTCCATTGAAGATACCTCATTTCAGCTTAATCATGGAAGTGGAGCAGCAGAGGCAGGAGGCCCTGAGAGTGAGGCGCCATGCATGGAGAAACCAGGTCATTCAATATTTTTCAGCAGAGTATACAGCGGGTGCATATCCTCAAACAACGTCAGAGGAGCGGTGCGTGCAGCGACTGTAGTTCACCAAGGAAGCTATCGACTGCCTTGACCTCATGCTATGGTCTATATCATACGTAAGAAATAGGAGCAGGTGTAGTCCATACGGCCCCTCGAGCCTGCTCTGCCATTCAATAGATCATGACTAATCTTTGACCTCAACTCCACTTTCCCACCCGATCCAAAAATCTTTCAATCTCAGCGACTAACCATCCACAGCCCTCTGGGGTAGAGAATTCCAAAGATTCACAATCCTCTGAGTGAAGAAATTCCTTCTCATCTCAGTCCTAAGTGGCCGAACCCTTATCCTGAGACTATGCCCCCTAATTCTAGACTCTCCAGCCAGGGGAAACAGCCTCTCAGCATCTACCCTGTCAAGCCCCCTCAGAATCTTATATGTTTCACTGAGGTCACCTCTCATTCTTCTAAACTCCAGACAGTATAGGCCCATTCTACTCAATTTCTCCTCATAGGACAACCCTCTCATCCCAGGAATCAATCTAATGAACCTTCATTGTACTGCCTCCAAGGCAAATATATCCTTCCTTGGGTAAGGAGACCAAAATTGTACACAGTACTCCAGGTGTGGTCTCACCAGAGCCCTGTACAATTGCAGCAAGACTTCCTTATTCTTTTACTCAAACCCCTTGCAATTAAGGCCAACATTTCTAATTGCTTGCTGCACCTGCATGTTAACTTTCTGTGTTACATGTACCAGGACCCCCAAGTCTCTCTGAACACCAACATTTAATAGTTTCTCACCAATTAAAAAATATTCTGTTTTTCTACTCTTCCTACCAAAGAGAATAACCTCACATTTCCCCACATTATATTCCATCTGCCACCTTCTTGCCCACTCACTTAACCTGTCTATATCCCTTTGCAGACTATGTGTCCTCCTCACAGCTAACTTTCCCACCTAGCATCAACAAACTTGGATACATTAAACTCAGTCCCTTCATCTAAATCATTAATATAGATTGTAAATAGCTGAGGCCCAAACACTGATCCTTGCTGCACCTCACTAGTTACAGCCTGCCAACCCGAAATTCCTTCTCTGTTTTCTGTCTGCTGACCAATCTTCTCTCCATGCTAATATATTACCCCCAACCCCATGAGCCCTTACCTTGTGTAACAACCTTTTGTGTGGAACCTTATCGAATGCCTTTTGAAAATCCAAATATACTACATCCAGTTTCCCCTCGAGACTTAAAGCACATCATCTACCCTGCTAGTTACATCCTCAAAAAACTCTAATAGATTTGTCAAACATGATTTGTCTTTCATAAAACCATGTTGACTCTGGCTAATCGTATTATGATTTTCTAAGTGCCCCATCACCACGTCCTTAATAATGGATTCCATCATTTTTCTGACTACTAGTGAGGCTAACTGGCCTGTAGTTCCCTGTTTTCTCTCTCCCTCCTTTCTTGAATAGTGATGTTACATTTGCTACTTTCCAATCCACTTGGACCATTCTAGAATCTACGGAATTTTGGAAGATCACAACCAATGCATCCACTATCTCTGCAGTCACATCTTTTAGAACTCTAGGATGTAGGGTGTTAACCGTTGAAATGAAGGTCACCACGGCCTTGAACTTTTACACCACTGGTTCCTTCCAATGATCAGCGGGGTATCTATACAACATAAGCTAGGAAGCTGTGAGGGTCTGCACTTGCCAGGTGACACCCTCTGGACATCCTCAGGGTCACCATTATCAGAGACTCAACTGGACCAGCCACATAAATGTCATAGCTACTAGAGCGCGTCAGAGGTTGAGTATTCTGTGGTGAGTGGCTCACCTCCTGACCCTCCAAAGCATCTCCACCATCTACAAAGCACAAGTCAGGAGTGTGATAGAATGCTCTCCACTTGTCTTGATGGGTGAAGCTGCAACACTTAAGAAGCTCGACAGCAGGACAAAGCAGTCTGCTTGATCGGCACTCATTCACTAGCCTAAACATCCACCGCCTCCATCACCGGCATATCGTGGCAGCAGTGAGTACTAGCTACAGGATGCACTGCAGCAAGTTGGCAAGGCTTCTTCGGCAACACCTCCCAAACCCGCAACTTACACCACCTAGAAGGACAAAGGCAGCAGGTGAATGGGAACACTATCACCTCCAAATTCCCCTTCAAGTCATACATCATCCTGATGGACATACATCATTATTACTTCATAGTCGCTGGGTCAAAATCGTGGAACTCCCTATCTAACAACATTGTGGGAGCACCTTTACCTTACACACTACAGCGAGTTGTTCAAGATGGTGGCCCATCACCACTTTCTCAAGGGCAATGAATGTCGGCCTTGCGAGCGATGCCCATATCCAGAGAATGAATTTTTAAAAATGTTCTTAAGAACGCCACCCCAAATATTAACGTATCTGTTCTCTGCAGAGATGCTGGCTGACCTGCTGTTTGTCCAGTACTTTCTGCTTGTTTCAGATTTCCAGCATTTTTCATAGAATCATAGAAAGTTACGGCACAGAAGGAGGCCATTCGGCCCATCATGTCTATGCTGGCTGAAAAAGAGCTATCCAGCTTAATCCCACTTCCCAGCACTTAGTCGGTAGCCCAGTAGGTTATGGCACTTCAAGTGCACATCCAAGTACTTTTTAAATGAGTTGAGGGTTTCTACCTCTACAACCCTTTCAGGCAGTGAGTTCCAGGCCCCACCACCCTCTAGGTGAAAAATTATTCCTCAGCTTCTGTCTAATCCTTCTACCAATTACTTTAAATCTATGCCCCCTGGTCACTGATCCCTCTGCAAAGGGAAATAGGTCCTCCCTATCCACTCTATCTAGTCCCATCATAATTTTATATACCTCAATTAAATCTCCCCTCAGCCTCCTTTGTTCCAAAGAAAACAACCCCAGACAATCCAATCTTTTCTCATAGCTAAAATTCTCCAGTCCTGGCAACATCCTCGCAAATCTCCTCTGTACCCTCTCTAGTGCAATCACATCTTTCCTGTAATGTGGTGACCAGAACTGTACACAGTACTCAAGCTGTGGCCTATGTCTAACCAACATTTTATATAGTTCTAGCATAACCTCCCTGCTCTTATATTCTATGCCTCGGCTAATAAAGGAAAGTATCCCGTATGCCTTTTTAACCACCTTCTCTACCTGTCCTGCTACCTTCAGGGATCTGTGAACATGCACTCCAAGATACTTCTGTTCCTTTACACCTCTCTGTATCCTCCCATTTATTGTGTATTCCCTTGCCTTGTTTGCTCTCACACTTCTCCGGATTGAATTCCATTTGCCACTTTTCTGTCCACCCGACCAGTCCATCGATATCTTCCTGCAGTCTACTTCTTTCCTCCTCACTATCAGCCACACGGACAAATTTTGTATCATCTGCAAACTTTTTGATCAAGCCACCTACATTCAAGTCCAAATCATTAATATATACCATAAAAAGCAAGGGACCTAGTACTGAGCCTTGCAGCACCCCACTGGAAACAGCCAGTTCTTTTTGCCTTTAATTTTCCAGAGTTATTGTACTGTTATTGCATCAACAAACATTCAAAGTTGTTTCCCGGTAGTCAGTTGTGTTGGTTGACAGGAGTTGGCTGGTTGTCAGTCTCAATTCTTAACGTTTCCTCGACCTTGCCAGTAGTAGATACATAACGTTTGAACATTGAGGACTGTACAGTAATGTACCAATCCATTCCGTGCTTGGAAGCTGCAAAGTATAAGTTCAATAAAAGGAAACAAAAAGTAAATTATCTTCCACAGCTGCTGGCATTTATCCAAAAGAAGTAGTTTATAGACTCAACAGTTGGCGGGCAGTCAGTCAGTCAGTCAGTCCCTTGCCCTGTCGGTGTTGGGTGCGGAAGTGGTGCCGGCGGCTCGGTGACAGTCGCTGTCGGGGGTTTGGGATCCGTTATTACCGGTGGGGAATGCGGCGGGGACTCGGGGCCGGGGCCTGGGGGCCGGCCTTCCTCCTCGGGCTGTCGCTCAGTCTCTGGGGAAACGGAGCCGCTCCTCCACCGCGGCCGGGCTGGAGAGCGAATGGGACGGGGTGTGAGAACCTGTGGAAGGTTAAAGAGCGGGCGGTCCACGGCCACAGCCACAGCCACCCCCTGCCGCGGACTGAGCCGGAGCCGGAGCCGGAGGCGAGGTCTGGGTCCGGGTCCGGAGGGGTGCCGGCCTCGGACCTGGAGCCCGGGATGGCCGCCCCGCCCTTCACGCTGGACACCCTGGACGGGCGCCTGATTTATCCTCCGCCCCGGGGGCAGAGCCCCCGCTCCTTCATCTTCCAGGCGTTCACCAATAAATCCGGCTTCTTGGAGTGTATGTGGGCCTCGGAGCCGTCCGTCGCCGCGCTGGTGGACAAGCTCCCCGAGCAGAGCCATGTGGTCTTCATGTCCTTCGACGACACCGCCTCCGGAGACGTGAGATGGATGAAGCACCGGCTGGTCCAAGTGATGGAGGGAAGGTAAGGTATCCATCAGTGTCTTTCACTCACTGGATAGACAGCAATAGGACTAAATAAAGAGGAGCCAGATTCATCAGTTCTTCCTTCCATCATCTTCCCACTTATTCAACCCCCTGTAAGTAAAGAACACAACTGGAGTAGAAAGCACTAACTTGGATTTATACAGCATCTCATCACAAGATGTCCCAAAGCACTTCACATCCCATGAATTACTTTTTGAATGTGATCATTGTGCAGCAGCCAATTTGCAGAAAGCAAAATCCCACAAACAGTGGTGGTCTTTGAGGCAGTTGGCCAGAACACCAGGATAACTCCCTGCTCTTCAAATAATGCCATGGGAACAAAAAGGTGGGGTATGATTTAATGTGCCATTCAAATTTAGCACTCCATAGGAACAGGAGTAGGCCATTTAGCCCTCCGAGCCTGTTTTGCCATTCAATGAGATCATGGCTGATCTGTGACCTAACTCCATACACCTGCCGTAGCCCCATATCCCTTAATACCTTTGGTTAACAACAATCTATCAATCTCAGATTTAAAATTAATAAATGAGCTAGCATCAACTGCTGTTTGCAGAAGAGAGTTCCAAACTTCTACCACCCTTTGCATGTAGAAGTGTTTCCTAACTTCACTCCTGAAAGCCCTGGCTCTAATTTTTAGGCTATGTTCCCTAGTCCTAGACTCCCCAACCATCAGAAATAGTTTCTCTCTATCTACCCTATCAGTTCCCCCTAATATCTCAAGAACTTGGATCAAATCACCCCTTAATCTTCTAAATTCCAGGGAATGCAACCCTTGGAGTCCAGGTATCATTCTAGTAAATCTACACCGCACTCCTTCCAAGGCCAACATATCCTTCCTAAGGTGCGGTGCCCAGAACTGAACGCAGTACTCTAAGCGTGGTCTAACCAAGGCTTTGTATAGCTGTAGCACAACTTCTACCCCCTTGTATTCTAGTCCTCTAGATATAAAGGCCAGCATGCTATTAGGCTTTTTGATTATTTTCTGACATTTTAATGATCTATGTACATGGACCCCTAAATCTCTTTAGACCTCTACTGTTTCAAGCTTTTCACTATTTAGAAAGTATTCTGATCTAACCTTTTTAGGTCCAAAGTGGATGACTCACACTTGCCTATATTCAAGTCCATTTGCCACCGTTTTGCCCATTCACTTAATATCTTCCTGTAATTTTATGCTTCCTTCTACACTGCTGCCTATCTTTGTGTCATCGGCAAACTTGAATATGTGGCTCTCTATCCCGACATCTAAGTCGTTAATAAATTCAATGAGCAGTTGAGGCCCCAACACATCCCTGTGGGACACCACTAGTCACATCCTGCCAATTTGAGTACCTGCCCATTATCCCTACTCTCTATCTCCTGCCGCTCAGCCAATTTCCTAACCAGGTCAATAATTTGCCCTCAATTCCATGAGCTTCAACTTTAGCTAACAGTCTCTCATGAGGGATTCCCTATTGTAGTAACAGCCAAAATGATTTGCTCAAGTCCTGGAGTGGGGCTTAAATCCATAACCCGCTGACTTCAATGAGAGTGCTATCAATTAAGCCAACCTGACAATCATGAGGCAAGCTACTTCGCAGGGTCATCCTTGTTCTTCAATTGGAAAAGCAATTACTCTTCTCCCGCCTAAACACTCCTAGATTTGGTTAGTGTTTTAACTGATGGCTAGGGAGACCACCATTTGCCTGGACCACAACTTGATGCGGGCAGAACATTTAAAAAGAAAGGCAGACCAGCACCTGTTTTGTGCATGGACCTGTTTTGGCTGTGTACACGTTTTTAAAAAAAGAATATCCATGATTGAATTTCTGGATTTTATTTCCCAGAACTATCTGGTTAAAAACTGGACAAATAGTCACATTACTGGTGCCTAAATTCAGTATGTGGAAAGATCCCTAGATTAAAGATAAATTATGTTTTTTTAAAAGTAACGTATCCAGTAACAATGCAAACCAGGAATGAGAATGTGTTCTGCAAACTGGACTCATTCGGCACTTTTTCTCTATCAATGACCAAGTTTTGTTGTCTTTTGAATGTATCACGTACTGACTGACGGTTGTTTTTAAGAGATAACAGCTTTAATTGTTTGGACTTGCTGTCAGCTATATATATATAATGTGGAGGTAGGTTGCCTGGTGCACACATCATGATGTGGTTTGATTTTATTTTAATAATAGCCTTCATGAAATAATAGAGAAATCATCGTGTAAAAACATCAGCATGGGAGTTTAAAAAGCTGTTATTAGATTATTTCTATACATATTGTGACTATTCTCTTTGTTTTCCTATTTCACTGTTGGTGCAGTTGGACAATTGTTGGTATCTTGTGGGTAGTTACCATTTGATTTGGTTAGGTGGAATTGATACACTTGACATTTAAAATATTTTTTAAAGTCTCAAGCGTGATGCAACTTACTGATTAGAAATTAGACAGTATTTGAGTTAACAAGATATGTGCAGTACCATTATGTTGCTTCACAATAATCAGTTCCATAACTAGTTCTAGTTTAGTTCCCACTGTTAAAATATAGCACTTTGCACTTTGTCTGAGGCCTTACAGCAGTCCTTGGATCACGTTGCAGCCTATTTCAATGATACACTAGTGCTATCACAAAATTTAGATCCTTTGCTTCAGATTCTGGCTCACCTTCCTCACTTGCCTTGCCACACTGTAGCAAAGTCTTTGCCTTATCCAAAATATGAAGCTTCTTGCAGCCTAGGATTTAACAGATTTATCACTTGCTGTTCATCTGCAACCTCACTCTGAGGTTACAACCTCTAATCAGTTAGGGTCAATATTGTAATGAATAGAATTTGTTTCTAAATTTGTATTCAGCTATGGCTCTCACAGCTGCAGGGTTGAAAAACCATGATGCTAACTTGTGTTAAACTGGCTCACTTGATAGAACTTGCTTCTGACTCCAAAGGTTCTAGGTTCAAGCCCCCACCATGGACATGCACATAATCTAGGCTGACATTTCAGTACAGTAATGAGGGAATGCTGCATTATTGTAGGTGTTACACTGAAGTTCTGGCTGCTTGTTCAGGTGGATATAAAATGAATTTTAAAAAATGAATTTATTCATGAAACATTTCATGACACTATTTGAAGAAGAGCAGGGAGTCCTCCCAGTTTCCTGGTCAACATTTCTTCCTCAAATATCAAAAACATTTATTTATTCACCTCATTGCTGTTTGTGGGCCCATGCTTGTGTAGATTGGCTGATTCCTTTACCTACATAGTCAGTGACTGCGCTTCAAAAGTAGTTCATTGTTTTCAAATTGCTTTGGAATGTCCTGAGAGCATGAAAAGGCACTATATAAATGCAAGTCCTTTCTTTAACTTAATTATTAATCACCTTGAACTTATTTACTCTGTTACTCTGCGACCACTGTGTGATCTTGCCAATATTAGATTTGTTTTGGGGTAGAGTGTGTGTGCTGTGGCGAAATACAAGCAAAAGTCTGACCTGCTAGTCTGTATCAAATAACTGCTACAGTGGACATTTCAATGGAGCTGTCTTGGAGCATACAGCAAGTGTTGAAAGATTGAAAAGTTTTCCAGTTTTTGTACACCATTATAATTGTTTCTTATGGCAAATTTCAGTGTACATTACACTTTGGTGGGTAGAGATAAGCCCTACCATATCTGTCTGCATGAATTCTTTCCCTTATTTTTGTTTCTAACTTCAAATATATGACACACAGCTGGAATCAATGGCTTACAGTGAAATGTGGAATAACATATAACTCATGAACTAGGAAAAGGGGGCAAATTAATGTACAGTGGCTGCATAGCGGGTTACTAGTATTATTCATCCTGAGAATGCTATAATTCTTGTTCAGTTGCAGCATTTGATGGATCATGGATGAATTGTTCTTTCTGACTCATCTACTGATATCTGTGGGGAGATTATTTTGTCACCGTGTCCCCATAAGCATAACAAATTGTAGAACAATACAACCTTACTGAATATGAAGTATATATGGATAAAGTGTATCTATCTATGCCAATTCTTGAATGGCTATAAACTTTGTATAAATTTGTCATCAGGATTTACACAGCTTAATCAGCAATGTGTGCCTTTCAGATTTATAGCTTTTTAGCATGTGTTCAACACACCAATCAGATGTTATGGATTATTGCTTCAACACTAAATTATACTTGTTCCAGCTGGTACAAGAATCCCCATAATACTTGTCCCTATGGAACCATTCTGCATGCATGTCGTGACTGGTTCTGAGTATAGGAAAGTTAATTGCTTATTTTAATTGGCCACAAAGTTTGAAAGCTGTGAACGAGCAGTTATCTAACAGTTATAGAGAGTCATAGACTCTCTATAACTGTTGTCGCCAAGGTTAGTACCCTGACTAATACAGCTACTCATTTCATAGGCAAAGTATACATCATGAAACTCACTATAGAAACATAGGAAATAGGAGCAGGAGTAGGCCATATGGCCCTTCGACTCTGCTCCACCATTCAATAAGATCATGGCTGATCTTCTACCTCAACTTCACTTTCCTGCCCTATCCCCATATCTCTTGATTCCCTTAGTGTCCAAAAATCTATCAATCTCAATCTTGAATATACTCAATGACTCAGCATCCACAGCCCTCTGGGGTAGAGAATTCCAAAGATTCACAACCCTCTGAGTGAAGAAATTTTTCCTCATCTCAGTCCGAAATGGCCAACCACTTATCTTGAGACTATGCCCCCTAGTTCTGGACTCTCCAGCCAGGGGAAACAGCCTCTCAGCATCTACCCTGTCAAGCCCTATCAGAATTTTATACATTTCATTGAGATCACCTCTCATTCTTCTAAACTCCAGAGAATAAAGGCCCATTTTATTCAATCTCTCCTCATAATACAACCCTCTCATCCCAGGAATCAAACTAGTGAACCTTTGTTGCACCCCCTCTAAGGCAAGTATATCCTTCCTTGGGTAAGGAGACCAAAACTGTACACAGTTCTCCAGGTGTGGTCTCACCAGAGCCCTATATAATTGCAGCAAGACCTCCTTACTCTTATACTCCAACCCCTTGCAATAAAGGCCAACATACCATTTGCCTTCCTAATTGCTAGCTGTATCTACATGTTAACTTTCTGTGATTCGTGTAGAAGTGCTTCCAAATCCCTCTGAATAGCAACATTTCTTAGTCTCTCACCTTTTAAAAAATCTTCTGCCCTTCTATTCTTCCTACCAAAAGTGGATAATTTCACATTTCCCCACATTATACTCCATCTGCCACCTTCTCGCCCACTCACTTAACCTGTCTATAGCCCTTTGCAGCTTCTTTGCTACCTCCTCACAGCTTACTTTCCCATCTAGCTTTGTATCATCAGCAAAAGTGGATACATTATCCTCGGTCCCCTCATCTAAGTCATTGTTATATATTGTAAACAGCTGAGGCCAAAGCACTGATCCTCGCGGCACCCCACTAGTTACAACCTGCCAACCCGAAAATGATCCGTTTATTCTTGCTCTCTGTTTTCTGTCCGTTAGCATGGATTGAAGACTAATTAATATATTACCCCCAAACCCATGAGCCCTAATCTTGTTTAACAACCTCTTGTGTGGCACCTTATCGAATGCCTTTTGAAAATCCAAATATACTACATCCACTGGTTCCCCCTTATCTACCCTGCTGGTTACACCCTCAAAAAACTCTTAATAGATTTGTCAAACACAATTTCCCTTTCATAAAACCATGTTGACTCTGATTAATCATATTATGATTTTCTAAGTGCCCTGTTACCAGGTCCTTAATAATAGATTCTAACATTTTCCCTACTACTGATGTTAGTCCAACTGGCCTATAGTTCCGTTTTCTCTCTCCCTCCTTTCTTGAATAGCGGGGTTACATTTGCTATCTTTTAAGCCACGGGGACTGTTCTAGAATCTAGGGAATTCTGGAAGATCACAACCAATGCATCCACTTTCTCTGCAGCCACCTCTTTTAAAACCCTAGGATGTAGCCTATCAGGTCCATGGGTTTTGCCGGCTTTTAGTCCCATTAATTTCTCCAGTACTTTTTCTTTACTAATCTTAATTACTTTAAGTTCCTCATTCTCATTAGACCCTTGGTTCTCCACTATTTCCGGTATGTTTTTTGTGTCTTATATTGTGAAGACAGATACAAAATATTTGTTTAATGTCTCTACCATTTCCTTATTCCCCAATATAATTTCTCTTGTCTCTTCCTCTAAGGGACCCATGTTTACTTTTGCTACTCTCTTCCTTTTTACATACTTGTAGAAGTTCTTACTAGCTTTCTCTCATTCAGTTTTCTCCCTCTTTATCAATTTCTTGATCATCCTTTGCTGATTTCTAAAACCTTCCCAATCCTTAGGCTTATTACTCTTTTTGGCAACACTGTAAGTATCTTCTTTTAATCTAATACTAACCTTAACTTCTCTAATTAGCTACGGTCGGATCATTTTTCCTGTAGAGTTTTTATGGGAAATGTATATTCGTTGAGAATTATGAATTATTTCTTTAAATGTTCACCATTACTTCTCTATCATCATATCTTTTAATCCAATTTCCCAATCTACCGTAGCCAACTCATCCTTACCACACTGTAGGCATTCATTTCATACCACACTCTAGCTAGTCTGCCTTGTTATTTCTTTTAAGGCCAGGGTCTGGTTTATATAACAGAGGAGAAGCAACTCCTCGTTCTCATTTAGGTCAGAGCTTGCCTATGGGGAAAGGGGTGATCATTTTAACACTTGTTCCTCCTAGGTACTCAGACTTAAGCAGGCAATTTTGGCTTCTGAAGAATTTGGCAGTTCTCCCTAGCACCCCAGTGCTCGCTGACCTACATTGGCTCCAGGCCCAGCAACACCTCGATTTAAAAGTTCTCATTGTCGTTTTCAAATCCCTCCATGGCCTTGCCCCTCCCTATCTCTGTAACTCCTCCAGCCCTACAACCCTCCAAGATCTCTGCACTACTTCAATTCTGGCCTCTTGCGACTCCCCGATTTTCTTCACTCCACCATTGGCGGCTTTGCCTTCAGCTGCCTCGGCTCTAAGCTCTGGAATACCTTCCCTAAACCTCTCTATCTCTCTTTCCTCCTTTTAAGATACTTAAAATCAACCTCTTTGACCAAGCTTTTGATCACCTGTCTTAATATCTCCTTATGTGTCAAAATTTGTTTGATAATGCTCCTGTGAAACGCCTTGGGATGTTTTACTACGTTAAAGGTGCTATATAAATGAATGTTGTTGTTGGTGTAGGCTAGCATAGCTGAAAACAATACCTGTGTACAATAAAGATGAGTTAGCCAGTCCTCTTTAAGTACTTTGTAGTTGTCTTTTATGACTCATTTACTTTAAAGTGCTGATGCCTACTGCAAACTTTACTTCAGTGGCAGTGCTATAACATAAGCAGGGCAGTTCCACTGCCTATGAGGTTTGCAGATCTTGTTGAGAGCTGTTTCTTTGCTATGTTCGACAGAGCAGCAGTGCCAGTGCAGCAGCAAATATGAATGCCGGTGCCACCTTTTTCTGACCATGAAGTTTTCTGTTTGCTGGTCTGAACAGACATTCATTACAGAAAGTCTGTGGCCAGAAATGAATGTTGGGAGTTATGCCTACACTGCCTTACAAAACTGCTTCAAAGTGGTTCTAATATAATCAGGGTATTAACTTGAAACCCAGATGTCAGACTCTGTTATGGCAGCTTTTTTGAGCTCTGACGGGAGGACTTTGGCCATTAGTGGTTGTGCAGATTCTCATTGATTCAGTTAAGATGCAAATTTTCAATCCTTGAGCTCTAGAACACTGGGGAGGGTGAGAATCCCATTGGTTCCAACCGACGTGGCATTTGATCATGGTAATGTTGTTCCTCAACTCCATTTACCTTCCCTTTCTCCATATCCCATGATGCCCTTACCTAACACAATCTATCTCAGACTTGACAGTTTCAAGTGACCCATCCACAGCCTTTTGTGGGGTGAGGGGCAGGGGCGAAGAGTTCCAGATTTACACTACCCTTTGTGTGAAAAAGTGCTTCCTGATTTCACTCCTAAATGGCCTAGCTCTAATCTTGGGATTATGCTCCCTTGTTCTGGATTCCCCCACCAGAGGAAATAGTTTCTCTGTAGATATCCTATCATATCCCTTTATCATTTTAAACACCTCAACTAGATCACCTATCAATCTTCTAAACTCAAGGGAATACAAAGCAAGTTTATGCAACCTGGCCTCATAATTCAATCCTTTAAGCACTGGTACCATTCTGGCAAATCTGCTTTGTACCCCCTCCAGGGCCAATATTGAAAGAAAAAAGGGTTTAAATTTCAGCTCTGAGTCCCATAGGACACTGAGTTTGCATAATGTTTGGTTCAGCCTGAGTGAGCAGCTAGGCAGGGGAATGGAGTTGGGGGCAAAGCTCTGGAGATAGCTTTGATTTTCCCAATGTTTAATTGAAAGAAATTCTAGAGTGTTGAGAAGCAGTTCAGTTGACCTATTGAGATACTTCAGGCTTTGATAGTAATTTTACTTTCAATTAATGTTTTGCATAAAAGGACTACTCAGTGAGGAACTATGGGGTAGAAGGTTTATTCCACTTACAAGGAAGTACCAAAAATTGACAAGTGGGTTCTTGCAGCTTCTTTACTAATGCAATCACTTCTGCATTCTGAACTCCCAGTTCCCTATCAAGCAACAGCAGACATAATATAGATTAGCATAGCATAAAGTTTATTCTTTGTTGTCAAAATAAAAGTTAATTGTGACAAATGAGCAGAAAGGGAATCGAATCTGTGTCATGCCACATGCATGAATTCTAGTGTATACATGAGGTGTATCTTCATGTAGCCATAAAACCTTCTCGTTAAACATCAAGTACTTTTAGCATTAAAAGTATAAACTACCAATGCACATGCACCTTTTAGACCAGGCCTTAGCCTTCAGGGTGTTTATGAAATGCTTGCCGATAGTGAAAACTTCATTTTAATTGTAGTACCTTCACCAGGAGTAGCATGGGCAGTGTTTGCCTTGCAGGGCCCCAAGCAAAGGTTCAGCTTTGGACCCCTGCATTTTACTAAACAATGCCATTAAATACTACCTACTTACTTTTCTTTTCCACAACATACTGTCTTCTTAAATCCCTATCCCCTGCCTCCTACACCCTCGCTTCCAACAAGTGCGAGGAGTTCATGGTCTTCTTTGTCACTAAGATTGAGACATTCCGTTCAGCTGCCTCTGCCACTTCCCTTCCTTCCCCTAGACCGCCAAGCCATACTTCCCCGAAAGATCCCCCCTGCTCTAGCCATGAACTTGTGTCTTTCTCTAGTTCCTCTCCTATCTCCCCTCATGCCCTCTCCGAGATCATCTTGACCATTAGATCCACCTCCTGCTCCCTCGACCCTATTCCCACCAAACTGCTAACCACCCAACTTCCCTCCCTGGCCCCTATGTTAGCTGATATTGTTAACGGTTTCCTCTCCTCAGGTACTGTCCCCTTCCCCCTCAAATCTGCTGTCATCATCTCCCCCCTTAAAAAACCCACCCTTGACCCCTCCGTCCTTGCAAACTACCGCCCCATCTCCAACCTCCTTTTCCTCTCCAAAGTCCTTGAACATGTTGTCGCCTCCCAAATCTGTGCCCATCCTTCCCGTAACTCTGTGTTTGAATTTCTCCAATCGGGTTTCTGCCCCCGCCCTTATGACTGTCTCGAATTACATCCTATGTGACTGTGACCATGGTAAACTATCCCTTCTCATCCTTCTCGACCTCTCTGGACCCTTTCACATGATTGACCACACCATCCTCCTCCAACGCCTCTCCTCTGTCGTCCAGCTGGATGGGACTGCGCTGGCCTGGTTCCATTCTTTTGTATCCAGTTATAGCCAGAGAATCACCTGCAAAGGCTTCTCTTCCTGCTCCCACACTGTTACGTCTGGAGTCCCCCAAGGATCTTTCTTTGACCATCTCTTATTTCTCATCTACATGTTGCCCCTCTGCGACATCATCCGAAAACACAATGTCAGGTTCCACCTGTATGCTGATGACACCCAGCTCTACCTCACCACTGTCTCTCTGATTTGTCAGTGCTTGTCCGACATCCAGTACTGGATGAGCAAAACTTTCTTCCAACTAAATATTGGGAAGACTGAAGCCATTGTCTTTGGTCCCTGCCACAAATTCCGTTCCCTAGCCACCAACTCCATCCCTCTCCCTGGACACTCTGAGGTTGAACCAGACCGTTCGCAACCTTGCCGTCCTATTTGACCCTGAGATAACCTTCCGACCACCTATCTGCTCCATCACCAAGACCGCCTCCTTCCACCTCCGTAACATCGCCCGTCTCCTCCCCTCTCAGCTCATCTGCTGCTGAAACCCTTGTCCATGCCTTTGTTATATCCAGACTTGACTATTCCAATGCTCTCCTGGCTGGCCTCCCATCTTCTACCCTCCATAAACTTGAGCTCATCCAAAACTCTGCTGCCCGTATCCTAATTCCCATCAAGTCCCGTTCACCCATCACCACAGTGTTTGCTGACCTACATTGGCTCCCGGTCCGGGAACGCCTCAATTCTCATTGTTTTAGTTAAGATGCAAATTTTCAATCCTTGAGCTCTAGAACACTGGGAAGGGTGAGAATCCCATTGGTTCCAACCGACGTGGCATTTGATCATAGTAATGTTGTTCCTCAACTCCATTTACCTTCCCTTTCTCCATATCCCATGATGCCCTTACCTAACACAATCTATCTCAGACTTGAAAGTTTCATGTGACCCATCCACAGCCTTTTGTGGGGTGAGGGGCAGGGGCGAAGAGTTCCAGATTTACACTACCCTTTGTGTGAAAAAGTGCTTCCTGATTTCACTCCTAAATGGCCTAGCTCTAATCTTGGGATTATGCTCCCTTGTTCTGGATTCCCCCACCAGAGGAAATAGTTTCTCTGTAGATATCCTATCATATCCCTTTATCATTTTAAACACCTCAACTAGTTCACCTATCAATCTTCTAAACTCAAGGGAATACAAAGCAAGTTTATGCAACCTGGCCTCATAATTCAATCCTTTAAGCACTGGTACCATTCTGGCAAATCTGCTTTGTACCCCCTCCAGGGCCAATATTGAAAGAAAAAAGGGTTTAAATTTCAGCTCTGAGTCCCATAGGACACTGAGTTTGCATAATGTTTGGTTCAGCCTGAGTGAGCAGCTAGGCAGGGGAATGGAGTTGGGGGCAAAGCTCTGGAGATAGCTTTGATTTTCCCAATGTTTAATTGAAAGAAATTCTAGAGTGTTGAGAAGCAGTTCAGTTGACCTATTGAGATACTTCAGGCTTTGATAGTAATTTTACTTTCAACTAATGTTTTGCATAAAAGGACTACTCAGTGAGGAACTATGGGGTAGAAGGTTTATTCCACTTACAAGGAAGTACCAAAAATTGACAAGTGGGTTCTTGCAGCTTCATGCAATCTAATGCAATCACTTCTGCATTCTGAACTCCCAGTTCCCTATCAAGCAACAGCAGACATAATATAGATTAGCATAGCATAAAGTTTATTCTTTGTTGTCAAAATAAAAGTTAATTGTGACAAATGAGCAGAAAGGGAATCGAATCTGTGTCATGCCACATGCATGAATTCGAGTGTATCCATGAGGTGTATCTTCATGTAGCCATAAAATCTTCTCGTTAAACCTCAAGTACTTTTAGCACTAAAAGTATAAACTACCAATGCACATGCACCTTTTAGACCAGGCCTTAGCCTTCAGGGTGTTTATGAAATGCTTGCCGATAGTGAAAACTTCATTTTAATTGTAGTACCTTCACCAGGATTAGCATGGGCAGTGTTTGCCTTGCAGGGCCCCGTGCAAAGGTTCAGCTTTGGACCCCTGCATTTTACTAAACAATGCCATGCCTACTTACTTCTCTTTTCCACTACAAACTGTCGTCTTAAACCCCTCTCTCCTGCCTCCTCCACCTAAATGCAAGTTGTTGTTGTTATTGATCTGGTGTCAAATCCGCATCAACATCTGAGAGGAGAAAAGTATTCTCTGGAAGCATCTCCATCCAAAACATTACCCTGTCCCTTTAATTATTGACTGAGCTACTGTAAAAGATTTCAGCATTTGTTGGTTTAATTGCAAAGAGTTGAGCTCTAGACTTTTTTATTCTGATTCACCTTTAGAGGCATTCCTTAAATGAAGGGGGCCTGAGTGCTACCTAGCAACATGGGAAGGGGGTATCATTCCAGCAGCAGAGGGAGGATATGGAACGGATGGGAGGTAGAGAACTCCCCAGCAGCATGGGGAAGGTGGGAAGGGAAGGGAAGGGAGGGGGGGAATCTCCCTACCCTTAACTCTTCTCACACTTGCAGAAAATGAATCTTATTCCACGTTAGTGATTATAAATTCTGAACGAATGGAGAGGGGCAGGGAGCAGTGCACTGATAAATTAGCTCCTGCACCTAGCATGGAGCCAGGATGTGAGTTGCATGTCCCGCTTGGAATGGATTACATTTACATTTTATACATAGATTAATGACGGCTCTTACTTTTAGGTGAGTCTGTTGGTGGAAGCGAAGAATTGCTGGGCGGTGAGGCAATCCTCGGGACGCATCTGGTGCCATTGCTGGTTAGAAGCCACAGATCAACATCTGCAGAAGTATTGTGGTGAATGGAGGACCAAAGGATAGGCCATTGGGATTTAGAAAGTGCAGTTGTAAGTGACTTGGTGGAAACTCTTTTCCAGGGACGGACGCAGAAGGAAGTGGGGTTGAAAGCAGGTAGAGGGATGTGGGTAGTGAAGGATACAAAAAAGTTGTTGGAAATGGCCTATTCTGTGACAGAGACCATGGGAGTAGCAATGCTACTGTAGATAGTAAGATCAAGTGGGTGGCGGTGAGTATAAGTAAGAGAGCTTATATCGAGGACAAGAGATCCATGAATTCAGATTAGAGAAGGCAAGGGGAATTGAAATGAAGATTGAAATCACCAAAGATGAGGATTCGCTCAGTGCAGTGGCTGCGGGAGGAAAGGAAGGAAGACATCTTGGCTCATGGTGACAGTTTGCCCCTTACTGGAGCCACCCCACCACCACTTGCCTTGCCCAAACTGCCACCATGGAGGTGTGGCCCTTATCATCAAATCGCACCTTGGTCTCTCCTCCGGTACCTTCTCCTCCTTCAAGCACCTCTCCTTGATCCACCTCTCATTGTCTACTGCCCATCCAAGCCCCTAGTTTCTCACCAATATGTAAAGTGCTTTGAGACGTCCTGAGATCGTGAAAGGCACTATATCTTTCTTCTTGCTGTGTGCTAAGCCTGAACATCTTGTCACTAAATTGACTTTGTGCTCCTGTGATGAATGTTTCAGTAACCACACAGAATTCTATTGAATATTGGTAAGGAAAAAGCAATAATCCCCTGGTAACATGTAAGCGCATGTTGGGATTATTTCAACTTTAAAAGCAGCATTTTCTATAAACAGTGTTTTTACAACTTTTAAGATTCAAATTAGGTTGTACTATGACTTGACCACCATAACTGTGGTCTAAATACAGCTGCAATGGAAAATTATCTTCAGCTTTGTGGCTGCAAATTGTAGCATCTTTTTCACAAAGTTAGCTATTACACTCCCTCTGCAGCACCCACATATAATCTTGTGAGTAAAACGTCCAAGATCAGTAAACTGTTTTTTGCATTGTGATGGAAATCGAATTTAGCACAGTGTGTAAAAAAAAAATCAAAAAGGGCCCATGATTACAGTGCATAGAGAGATAAATGCAGTCAAGCAGTTGAGCTGTGCAGTTGAATAATAATCCGGATATGTCTGTGTTCTGTACTGTGTATGAATCTTATTCCAATACACTGATTGTATTTCATCCATGTGGAGCAAAAGGATCAGGTTTTAAGATCAGAAGAGATGAAAAGAAAATCTCCAAATGCTGGAAAACTGAAAAATGGAAAATGCATTTTCTATTTCTAGAATTACATAGAATGTACGGCACAGAAACAGACCATTTGGCCCAACAAGTATATGCCGACGTTTACGCTCCACACAAGCCTCCTCCTGTCTTTCTTCATCTAACCCCATCAACATATCCTTCTATTCCTTTCTCCCTCATGTGTTTTTCTAGCTTCCCCTTCAATGCATCTATGCTAGTCGCCTCAACTACTTCTTGTGATAGTGAGTTTCATATTCTAACCACTCTGGTTAAAGAAGTTTCTCCTGAATTCCCTATTGGATTTTTTAGTGAGTATCTTAAATTTATGGACACTAGTTCTGGTCTCCCCTGCAAATGGAAACATTTTCTCTACATCTACCTTATCAAACCCTTTCATAATCTTAAAGACCTCTATCAGGTCATCCCTCAATCTTTTTTCTAGAGAAAAGAGCCCCAGCCTGTACAATCTTTCCTGATAGGTATAACCTCTCAGTTCTGGTATCATCCTAGTAAATCTTTTTTGCACCTTCTCCAGTGCCTCTATATCCTTTTTATAATATGGAGACCAGAACAGTTCACAGTACTCCAAGTGTGGCCTAATCAAGGTTCTGTACAAATTTAACATAACTTCTCCGCTTTTCAATTCTATCCCCCTAGAAATGAACCCCAGTGCTTGGTTTGCTATTTTTTATGGCCTTATTAACCTGTGTCACTACTTTTAGTGATTTGTGTATCTGTACCCCCAGATCCCTCTGCTCCTGTACCCCATTTAGAGTCTTATTTTCCAAGGAATATGTGGCCTCCTTATTCTTCGAACCAAAATGTGCCATCTCACACTTATCCATATTGAAATTTATTTGCCAATTACAAATCCATTCTGCAAGTTCATTAATAGAAAAAATCTAGAAACCGAAAATATAATAAAGAATATTCAACACGGATTTCAATAAGGTTGTTCATGCTTGACCAACCTTATTGAATTGTTTGAAGAGGTATTTTGTCGCAGTCCTCCTTAGTATTAACTATATCCCCCAATTTGATGTCGTCCACAAATTTTGAAATTGTACTTCCGATTCCCGAGTCCAAATCGTTTACGTAAATGGTGAACAACAGTGGTCCCAGCACCGATCCTTGTGGAACACTACTCCCACCTTTTGCTAGTCTGAGTAACTACCTTTAACCCCTACTCTCTGTTTTCTGTTTTGTAGCCAGCTTGCTATTCATTCTGCTATTTGTCCCCTGATTCCACATGCTTTGATCTTAGTGATGAGTCTACTATTTGGTACCTTATCAAAGGCCTTTTAAAAATCCAAATATATTACATCTACT
The DNA here is from genome assembly GCF_035084215.1 of Heptranchias perlo. NCBI lineage: Eukaryota > Metazoa > Chordata > Chondrichthyes > Hexanchiformes > Hexanchidae > Heptranchias > Heptranchias perlo. The sequence continues at coordinate 92,074,995 of NC_090326.1, forward strand.
GCATTACCCTTGTCTACCCTTTCTGTTACCTATTCAAACAATTCAATAAGGTTGGTCAAGCATGATCAACCTTATTGAAATCCGTGTTGAATATTCTTTATTATATTTTCGGTTTCTAGATGTTTTTCTATTACATCTTTCAGTAAGGATTCTATTATCTTTCTTATCACCAATGTTAAGCTAATTGGCCTATCGTTCGCTGTACTTATTCTATCTTCCTTCTTAAATATAGGAATCACATTAGCTGTCTTCCAGTCCTCCGGCACTATTCCCTTTTTTAATGAATTTTTATATATATGTAGTAGTGCCTCTGCTATCTCTTCCCTAACTTCTTTTAATATGCTTGGATGCAATCCATCCAGACCGAGGGTTTTATCCTCCTTAAGTTTGATTAGTTTATCAATTCTCTCCCCCCTTTCTGCCTTAAATGTCTTTATATCTTTTTTGATCTCTTCTTCTAATGTCATGCCCACCATGTTAGTCTCCCTGGTAAATACTGAGGCAAAGTAATTATTTAATATTTCTGCCATTTCACTGTCATTACCTGTGAGTTTATGTTGTGTACCCCTTAGTATCCCTATTCCTATCCTGATTTTTCTTTTGTTATTTACGTGTCTATAGAATACTTTACTATTTCTTTTTATATTCCTGGATAATTTAATTTTGTAGTTTCTCTTTGCCTTCCTCATTTTTTGTACTTCTTTCCTAACCTCTTCGTATTCCCTTTTGTTACCCTCTCCTTTGTTGTCTATCATCTTAGTGTATACCTTTTATTTTTAGTTTCAATTTTGCCCTTATTTCTTTATTCATCCATGGTGTGTCATTACTGGCTAGTTTGTTCTTGCTTTTTAGTGGGATATATTCTTCCTGGACTCTCAATCACCATTTTGAATGTTTCCCACTGCTGTTCTATTTGTTGTTTGTCAGTAAATTTTTCCAGTTTATTTTCCCTAGTTCCATTTTCATCCCCTTAAAGTATTTCTATTGAAGATTATTCAGTTTGAAATGAAATCGATATATATGATGTAAGTTTATAGATGGTGTTGATTCACTTTACTGCTGGTGGTGGGGAGGGAAGAAAAGCTTTTACTCGCCTTAGTGGATCAACTGAGTTTCTGTTCACACCATAAGAACAATGGGAAATTTGCATTGCAAGCTTATACTAGCCTGTTGTGAGCCTTCTGTTCTTCAACTGAGCTGTGATCTGTGTTTTGTGTTTATCGAGGTGCCTAATATTAGCTTTGAGTATCCCAAGTCTGATATAGTGCCATTGGAGGCAGAATAAAACATCCTCCACACTGCATCAATAATATGCCATTAGCCCTAACATCAGAAGAGTATCCTGTAATGCTCAGTGTGGCATTTTCCATTTCCTACACTTGCTATCAAGGACAGTCGGCACGGATTTGTTAAGGGGAGGTCGTGTCTGACTAACTTGATTGAATTTTTTGAGGAGGTGACAAGGAGGATCGATGAGGGTAGTGTAATTGATGTAGTCTACATGGATTTTAGCAAGGCTTTTGACAAGATCCCACATGGCAGACTGGTCAAAAAAGTAAAGACCCATGGGATCCAAGGGAATGTGGCAAATTGGATCCAAAATTGGCTCAGTGGCAGGAAGCAAAGGGTAATGGTCGACAGGTGTTTTTGCGACTAGAAGGCTGTTTCCAGTGGGGTGCCGCAGGGCTCGGTACTAGGTCCTTTGCTTTTTGTGGTATACACTAACGGTCCATATTGGTACCAACGACATAGGTAAAAAAAGGGATGAGGTCCTGCAAGGTGAATTTAAGGAGTTAGGAGATAAATTAAAAAGCAGGACTTCAAAGGTAGTGATCTCAGGATTATTACCGGTGCCACGTGCTAGTGAGTATAGGACAGGAGAATAGACAGGATGAATGCGTGGCTGCAGGGATGGTGTAGGAGGGAGGGATTTAGATTCCTGGGGCATTGGGACCGGTTGTGGGGAAGGTGGGACCTGTACAAGCGTGACGGGTTACACCCGAGCAGGACCGGGACCAATGACCTCGCGGGGGTGTTTGCTAGTACTGTTGGGGAAGGTTTAAACTAGAGTGGCAGGGGGATGGGAACCTGAGCGGGGAGTCAGAAGGGAATAAAGTTAAGAGCAGCAAGAGAGGGGAAGACCCAGGGGAAATTTACAATACAAATAGTACAGACAGTTGTTCAAGAACAAGTGAAAGGGAAAAGCGTAGAGCAGCGGAAAGAAAGTGTACTTTAGGCACGACAGATAAAATAAAAACTAGAAGGCGTAAGGCGATTAACCCAGCATCAAAGCTGAAGGTCAGGCTAGGGTGTGTGGCCCAACTAAGAGTTCTATATACAAATGCACGGAGTATAAGGAATAAATTAAATGAACTACAGGTTCAAATTCAAATTGGAGGGTATGACATGATAGCTATTACTGAGACTTGGCTGCAGGATGGTCAGGATTGGGAACTAAACATACCAGGTTATAAGGTCTAAGGAGAGATAGGGAAAATGGAAGAGGGGGAGGAGTAGCCTTAATGATTAGAGATGAAATCACTTCAATGATAAAGGGGGATATAACGAGAGGTAAGCAACCAACAGAGACCTTATGGGTTGAATTGAGAAATAGGAAAGGATCTAAGACTATAGTGGGAGTTGTATATAGGAGCCGTGGCAGCAGCTCTTAAGTGCTAGATTGTATAAATGCAGAGATTAGACAAGCGTGTAAGAAAGGCATAGTGGTCTTAATGGGGGACTTTAACCTTCACATAGATTGGGAAAAGCAGACTAGCAACTGTCAGAAAGGTAGTGAATTTCTTGAGTGTGTCCGGGATAGTTTTCAACAGCAGTATGTCCTGGAGGCAACAAGGGGGCAAGCCATACTAGATTTAGTAATGAGTAATGAACCAGATTTAGTTAACGGCTTAACTGTGCGTGAACATCTATCCAATAGTGATCATAACATGATCGAGTTCAATGTAGTGTTTGAAAGGGAAAAAAGTGAATCAGCTGCTAAGATTCTAGACTTGAGCAAGGCCGACTTCAATGGGATGAGACGGAGACTGTCCACAGTAAACTGGGCAAATCTGTTAATGGGTAAAATGACTGATGATCAGTGGGAAATGTTTAAAGAAACATTTAACGTGATACAGAATCGGTTTATACCCCTGAGGGGCAAGAAATCTACTTCTAAAAAAAACAGCCATGGACAACTAAAGAGGTAAGGGACAGTATAAGACATAAGGAAAGGGCATACAAAAAGGCAAAAAATGGCACAGATCCTGACAAATGGGAAAGATACAAAGATCAACAAAGGGTTACAAAACAGATAGTAAGGGCTACAAAAAGAGAGTATGAAAAGAAACTGGCAAGGGATATCAAAACCAATACGAAGAACTTTTATAGTTATATTAGGAAAAAGAGGGTGGTCAGGAGCTGTGTTGGCCCCTTAAAAATTGAAAGTGGGGATATTGTCATTGACAATGGGGAAATGGCGTACATGTTGAACGATTACTTTGCGTCAGTATTTACAGTAGAAAAAGAGGATAGTATGCCGGAAATCCCAAGAAAACTAATGTTGAATCGGGGACAGGGACTCGATAAAATTAACATAAGTAAAGCAACAGTAATGAAGAAAATAATAGCACTACAGAGTGACAAATCCCCAGGACCAGATGGTTTCCATCCCAGGGTTTTAAAGGAAGTAGGTGAGCACATTGCGGATGCTCTAACTATAATCTTTCAAAGTTCTCTAGATTCAGGAACTGTCCCTCTAGATTGGAAAATTGCACATATCACTCCGCTTTTTAAGAAAGGAGAGAGAGGGAAACTGGGGAATTAGAGACCAGTTAGCCTAACATCTGTTGTGGGGAAAATGCTGGAGTCTATAATTAAGGATAGGGTGAGTGAACACCTCGAGAATTTTCAGTTAATCAGAGAGAGCCAGCATGGATTTGTGAAAGGTAGGTCGTGCCTGACAAACCTAATTGAATTTCTTGAAGAGGTGACTAAAGTAGTGGACAGGGGAATGTCAATGGATGTTATTTATATGGACTTCCAGAAGGCATTTGATAAGGTCCCACATAAGAGACTGTTAGCTAAGATAGAAGCCCATGGAATCGAGGGAAAAGTACGGACTTGGTGAGGAAATTGGCTGAGCGAAAGGCGACAGAGAGTAGGGATAATGGGAAGGTACTCACATTGGCAGGATGTGACTAGTGGAGTCCCACAGGAATCTGTCTTGGGGCCTCAATTATTCACAATATTTATTAATGACTTAGATGAAGGCATAGAAAGTCTCATATCTAAGTTTGCCGATGACACAAAGATTGGTGGCATTGTAAGCAGTGTAGATGAAAACATAAAATTACAAAGGGATATTGATAGATTAGATGAATGGGCAAAACTGTGGCAAATGGAATTCAATGTAGACAAATGTGAGGTCATCCACTTTGGATCAAAAAAGGATAGAACAGGGTACTTTCTAAATGGTAAAAAGTTAAAAACAGTGGATGTCCAAAGGGACTTAGGGGTTCAGGTACATAGATCATTGAAGTGTCATGAACAGGTGCAGAAAATAATCAATAAGGCGAATGGAATGCTGGCCTTTACATCTAGAGGACTGGAGTACAAGGGGTCAGAAGTTATGCTGCAGTTGTACAAAACCCTGGTTAGACCGCACCTGGAGTACTGTGAGCAGTTCTGGGCACCGCACCTTCGGAAGGACATATTGGCCTTGGAGGGAGTGCACCGTAGGTTTACTGGAATGATACCCGGACTTCAAGGATTAAGTTACGAGGAGAGATTACACAAATTGGGGTTGTATTCTCTGGAGTTTCGAAGGATAAGGAGTGATCTGATCAAAGTTTATAAGATATTAAGGGGAACAGATAGGGTGGATAGAGAGAAACTATTTCCGCTGGTTGGGGATTTTAGGAGTAGGGGGCACAGTCTAAAAATTAGAGCCAGACCTTTCAGGAGCGAGATTAGAAAACATTTCTACACACAAAGGGTGATCGAAGTTTGGAACTCTCTTCTGCAAACGGCAATTGATACTAGCTCAATTGCTAAATTTAAATCTGAGATAGATAGCTTTTTGGCAACCAAAGGTATTAAGGGATATGGGCCAAAGGCGGGTATATGGAGTTAGATCACAGATCAGCCATGATCTTATCAAATGGCGGAGCAGGCATGTCGGGCTGAATGGCCTACTCCTGTTCCTATGTTTCCCATGATTTGGACTTAAATGTAGGGGGTATGATTAAGAAATTTGCAGATGACACAA